>NC_092415.1:69785961-70102055 GCF_040894005.1 Engystomops pustulosus
TCAGTTTTTTAATACAAAGAGGAGTTCAGTACTATGACTGATCCCCCTTGTCTGCAGATCGTAAAGTCAAATCCTTATTATTCCTCAGTTGTTTAAAGGCTCTTTCTGCCTTAGTTAAAGGGGTATTCCTATCTGGGCATTTACATTTAATTAAATTCATTTGCCACATGTAAACATTTCTTCAATTAGATGTTAATTAAAAAAATGTTCCTGTGTGAAGATAATTTCTCATAAATGTAGCCATGTTGTCCCTTAGAAACGAGATAGCTTCCTCGGATACGACCACGTCACACTCTGGCCAGACTGCGGTGGCCAGACTTGCGCTATAGAGTCCTGCCGAACCACCAGGATTAAGCGATCATTAACACAGGACGGCTGTGGGACATGCAGTCACTCCCGGACATTTCATATATAAAAACCTTTTGTTTCTTTGTGCACTCAATCGATCAGAGGTGGCCGTATTCGAGGAAGCTATCTAATTTCTAAGGGACCATATCACTATATGAGGGTCAAGATAATGATTATATGTCCATAATAATTATATGCTTTATGATTGTATACATGTGCCCTTTGTCCTACATTTTTGTACTCTGCCTGTTATGAAATACAGAGCTTTTCCCTTACATCAGTTTTAACCAGACATGCAACTGTCAGCGAAACGTATGATCAAAAGGCAGATGTTTGTTAAGAATAGCATCAGCATCCAGACTAGCGGCCTATTTACTGTAGACAACGGTGACTGGAAATTCCCCTGACATAGCAACCAAGGCCTAGTTTTGAGGACCAATCAGCAGGGGTCGGAGGCCACACCTATATACTTAGCTATAACCAATTATAATGATTTCAATGTATGTAACCACACTTTTTGTATGAATATAAAAAGCTATGTATCAGGAAATAAAGACACAGTTCAGTTCTCTTTTCTGCATGGCAAGTTAAGAGTATGGGCTAAGACTAAACAGAATCTGAGTCTGTCTTTTCTTACTAAAAACGTGCACGCATACTCAAATAATTTGGAGTGTCTGAGAGAAGAGTGTATTGGCGGTCTTGCGCTGCCCCGTCAACTACATTTATGAGAAATTATTTTCAAACAGGAAAATATATTTTAATAACATCCAATTGAAGAAATGTTTACATATGGCAGATTAATTAAACTGAATGTGAGTGCCCAGATGAGAATACCCCTTTAACGTGTGATATTTCATTTCCTCTTTACCAACATTTACATTATTATTAAGCTGAATCAATTCACTTTCTATAACTTCCTGAAACCTATCTAATATAGGAGGACAAAACCCCACCAGATAGAAGTCAGGATTCATTGTGCAATATATTTTATCAGTATTATTATTAGTTTCTGAACCCTCACACATCATAGCTTTAAGATATCAAATGTCAAATTGTTCCAAAAAGTTTTTGTACACATTGGTCTTAACAAGATCAGCTGCTTATTCATTTTCAACACCATTAATATGAGTCGCATCATCAGAGCCAATCAAGGACTCTGCTTCCCTAAAATGTATTTTTTTGCTGTAATATTTCTGGTTAATCTATTGACATATAAAATGATGTTGAAAAGATCAAAATTACAAGTAGTTGGAAAATTAAGACCTTTATTAAGAAGGAAATTTTGAATGTAGCTTGATAAGTTTACCACAATGCATACTATTTTCTTCTGCTGACGGGTCTTTAAATCTACATCTCCAATGCTTCCTTCCAGCCCTAACCCATTTTTTGACTGTCCAGAGCAACAATTTGTATTTGAAGAATTCTCTCTAATATTAGATAAGATATGAGATCGTGACATATTACTTGCACCTAAGATGGATGGTGATATGCTCCCATCTGAATCATCAGTCTCTAAAAATGAACCTTCCTGTTGGACCTTTTATGATTAACTTGGATCTAGGTGTATCATCCATTGTATTGCCATCCTTTTATCAATGTCTTTCCACATGTTCATTGCATTTCTAGTCAATTACAGCTAATGACAGCTAGTTACAACTAGTCATAGAGCCCTATTAACTGACACGCTTCTTTTAGTTAAAATTGTTTCCCTTACATCCATATAAATCAACTTTATGTTTTATTCCCTGGTATAAGAGAAGGCTGACCTCCAATTCACTCCTCTCCATGTCCCTTGCCTATTTTCAGCATGTCATGTGACCAGGGTGACATCATCACAGGTCCTCTAGCCTCCTTACAATAGCAAATTGTACACCATGATTACGTGAAATCACAGCATCCTCCATGGACTTCTACTCCTTAGATTATGTAATCCTGGTCACATGACTTTAAGTGCCCAATGATGTCACAGAGCTCTCCATATAGCAGAATATCATATCATGTCAATCAGGAACAAGGAGGCAGGGCAATTCAAGTAAAATTTACTATGCAGGGCTCACTTAGTGTGATGATAAATACCTATGAATCAGAGCACCAAAATACTTCTACAAAAACCTATCAACCTATGAGAATATACTACCTATATGTAGGAAAATGCACTTATAAACCAAACACTCAAAACAATCTTTGAGGGTACAATATTTTTTATTCAATTCTTAAACTAAAAAATCACAGACTACACAGGGACAGTTTAAAATCATTTAAAAAACATACATACACAAAATCTTAAACAGGTGGACATGTGGCCGAGGGAATCATAATAAGTATAGCACACAAATGGTCAATCTGTGTGTGAAGTGTGAAAAGCCTAATATTGTATAATCACAGCTAGCAAAACAACGTATTGTAACTTAATAGTACAAATGTGTAAACATCACTTGTAAACATCTACACAGGATACCAGCTAGCAAAGCATATATTACAACTTAGTATTATCAAAGAGTAAACAAAACTATATAGGCATACACACCCGGCTGCATCATGGAACCAAGTCAACGGCAGCCTCCAGATAAGGATGTTAATTAGTATATCCCGGTCCACATGGCCACCAAAACCCCGACGCGCGTTTCGCCTCTTCTTCAAGGGGTGATGGTGGTAATGCTTCCACTCCCCCCATATAAAGCAAGGACTAACCAATCAGGATCTAACATAAACTCCACCCTGCAATCAGTTGTGCACATGATAATTAACCCTTTGTTTGCCCTATACTCACAATCAGTTGTGCACATGATAATTAACCCTTTGTTTGCCCTATTACTCACGATCCGGCGTCCCGGACCTGAGTACCCTCGCTGCCGGCGTCTGCTACACGCTACTGCGACTGCGCAGAAGGACGTTATATTGCGCCTGCGTCAAAATGTGTGCCCGCCGCCGGCGTCTACTGCGCACCAATGCGACTGCGCAGACAGACGTTCCATTGCGCACACAACAAAATGTGTGCACGTCCACAAAACAATACAAAGAGATATACGAAAAAAGCCGAGCCCAGGCAAGAACAGGCGCGCATGCGCAGCACATCCCGGACGAGCCGAACGCGACAGCGAAGCAGAAAATTTGGTGAACAAAGAAATAAAAGGCCACAGTGGACAATAAAGGATTGGGATAACATAGTGTAGCCAAATGGCTGAAGTGCAAAAAATGCTATATAAGGCCAAACTATATTGGCAGTTATGTGCAAGGTGGGACATGCAGGTATAATGCATGAGTGTAATACAGAACAAATATAATATATTGTAGTAGGGTGAGAGATGTTGTGAAAAGTGCAGAGTGCCAAAGTGACTGAAAGGGAAAAGATATAACATTTAATCTCATGCGTCAAGGGTGATAACAGATGGATATACGGACCTGATGGAAGGCCAATGCCAATTAGGATATAACTGTACAGATACCTGTAAAGTGCTAAGTGCAAGGTTATTATCATACAATATTGCAAGGTTATTATCATACAATATTAGCAGTAATCCCGATTTGATTAGAGTATCAGGTTATGGTACACAAATGTAAACGCATTGTGCTCCCAAAATATAGCAGGATAACCATGTAATTTAAATAAAGTGAACGACATATATAATTTAATAAACATGGGGAGAGATGGGGCAACCAACCATCATAACTATACAATTATTAATCATGATCTAAAAATCTAACAAAATATACAAAAGAGTCACAAATGTGGATGCCTCAGATCACAGAAAAGACGCAAAAGATACCCGTTCGTTCAGACCATAGGGGGCCATGGTCTGTAGTTTTACAATCCATTTTGTTTCGATCCTCTCTAATTTATGGAATACATCGCCACCTCGAGGTCCCGAGATGATTTTATCAATACCGCAGACACGCAGATCCTGCCACCGGTCATTATGTACTTCGTGAAAATGTTTCGGGACACTCTTTAGTTTTAAGGCATCCTGGTTTTCATGTGATATTTTCTGGGTTGCTCGTATGTCTTAGTGTGATGGACTCACATCAGGTGGGTTGCATATAAGGTTACAAACTTTTTTGTAACGTAGCCATGGAAAGGAATAATTTAGGGATAATTTAAGGGCAATAAAAATATAAAGGCAGCTCACCCCTTCTGAGTGTTGGCATTTAGCACCAAATAAGAGATAGAAATATGTTATATACAAATAAACATAACAGTATGCATAATAAGAATGTAGCCATGTTGTCCCTTAGAAATAATATTGATGTCCTCAGATATGGGTGCAACTGCTGGAGTGATTGCACAAAGGAACAAATTATTTTGTCATGTAAAATGGCCAGGAGTTACTGCATGTCCCACAGCTGTCCTGTGGTAGTGAACGCTGAATCTAGGTGGCCACAGGTAGGGACAAATCCAATTAAAGCCATATTGTTTTTAAGGGTAAAAGGGATACATTTATGTGATTTTTAAAAAATATATAATTTAGTTGAAGATATATATACATATGGCAGATGAATTTAATTAAATGTGTATGCCCAAATGAGAATACCCCATGCAGTTCACAGGCATTTCTCCAACATTGTCTGTAGTTGAAGGAGTCTTCCAGGATGTTTTCCATTATTGGTATATGTGGGGGTGGGGGGGCATTTCAGCTGAACCCAGACCCAAAGTCACTATCAGCCTAAACTTTGCTGTTCTGGTCTGCTCAATACTATTGATTGATACTATTTATCTATAACATAAATCTTAGTTATTTAACTAGATATCAACCCTTGTAACGGTTGAGGGATGATCTGCAAACCACAGAATTCTTTGGTTAGTCACTTACAGATAGAAAGCAAAAATGACTTTTGATAATTCATTATAATTTTACAAAAGAAGCATTACTCAATGGGGTTGTCCAAGTGATATAAATAAATATCGATGTGGCCAGGGAACGAAGGAAGGGGAGCGTGCTTCTATATAAAAAATAAACATGTACTTACCTCCTCAGTCCCTCCTGGTGTCCCACACCATGGTTTCCCCATGCCCCACCAATGTTTGTTTAGGTAGGGCACTTGATAACATTTAAAATGTTTGAATAAAATTGATATAATCTATACCAGCAAGTTCCGGTGGACATGCTTGTGTTTGATTTGAAAACAATGCACACTTACATAAGTTGGAATTTTTTATGGAAGGATTGGTAGAGGTTCATTGGTATGACATATACATTTTCAAAAAATATTTTCCTGTCATTATTATTTTATAACATGATAATTTAAATTAATATAAAATACATGTCACAGCATGGAACCAATAGTAATTTAGCATTTTTTTCCTTCAGATGGGAGGTGTGATGATTTATTACTTATTAAATATGATAAAATACTTATTTGAGATTAATTTTGGCTTAATAGTGTTATGTGAATTATCTTTTATTTTCCAAGATTTTTAATACTTATATAATGATTAATTCTTCTTGACAAACTTTCATTATATAAACTGGTAAAAAAATAAATATTGAGTATAACAATCACTTTTGGCCAGATCCTATAAATCATATTTAATTTCACAAACACCTTGCACTGATACTTAGAATCCTTTTTCTATTACAAGGTTAAAATTAGAAAAATGGGAGTTTTGTTTTTCATCTTATTTTTCAACGCATAAAGAACAGTACAGTACAGCAGAGATATAGTAGTGATTAAATATATTGACCCTATAAGATTAACATTAGAGATGAGCGAACATACTCGTCCGAGCTTGATGCTCGTTCGAGCATTAGCGTACTCGAAACTGCTCGTTGCTCGGACGAATACTTCGCCCGCTCGAGAAAATGGCAGCTCCCGCCGTTTTGCTTTTTGGCGGCCAGAAACAGAGCCAATCACAAGCCAGGAGACTCTGCACTCCACCCAGCATGACGTGGTACCCTTACACGTCGATAGCAGTGGTTGGCTGGCCAGATCAGGTGACCCTGGGATAGACTAGCCGCTGCCCGCGCTGCTCGGATCATTCTGTGTCTGGATGCCGCTAGGGAGAGAGCTGCTGCTGGTCAGGGAAAGCGTTAGGGTGTTCTATTAGAATAGTGTTAGGCAGGAGTGATTCAACAAGAACCCAACAGCCCTTCTTAGGGCTACAATAACGTTATACTTTTTTTTTTTGTTTGCTTGTGGCTGGGCTTGCTGGCACTAGTAGTGCAGCTAGTACCATATTGTGAGGAATTTGCAGGGGGACTTGCTACCGTTGTGTTTAGCTCTTAGTGACACACATATCCACCTCAAACACCAAAGTGGGAAAATTTATTAGGGGTTTGATTTCAATTAGGCACAGTCTGCCATTTACTTTTTATTTTACGTTTATTTTTTCATAACTCAGCGTCATCTCATCAGTGTGCTTTCATACTTGGCTAGAAAATAGCCATAGGAGAATCCAAACGGCTTACTTATGCCTACAGTAGCGTTATATATATTTGATTTCTGGTTGATCTGCTGGTGGCTGTCCTTGCTGCAGTGCATCTACTAGCAAATTGTGAGCAATTTGTAGTGAGAGTTGCGACCGCTGTGTTTTGCGCTTAGTGACGCACATATCCATCGCAAAGACCGAAGTGGGAAAATTTATTAGGGGTTGGATTTCAATTAGGCACAGTCTGCCATTTCCTTTTTTATTTTACGTTTATTTTTTTAATAACTCAGCGTCATCTCATCTGGCATAGCAGTGTGCTTTCATACTTGGCTAGAAAATAGCCATAGGAGAATCCAAACGGCTTACTTACGCCTACAGTAGCGTTATATATATTTGATTTCTGGTTGATCTGCTGGTGGCTGTCCTTGCTGCAGTGCATCTACTAGCAAATTGTGAGCAATTTGTAGTGAGAGTTGCGACCGCTGTGTTTTGCGCTTAGTGACGCACATATCCATCGCAAAGACCGAAGTGGGAAAATTTATTAGGGGTTGGATTTCAATTAGGCACAGTCTGCCATTTCCTTTTTTATTTTACGTTTATTTTTTTAATAACTCAGCGTCATCTCATCTGGCATAGCAGTGTGCTTTCATACTTGGCTAGAAAATAGCCATAGCAATAGGATAGCATTGTTTGGTTTTAAAAACTAAAAAACACAAAAAAAAACTAAAAAACACAAAAAAACACAAAAAAAAGTTAAAAAAAAATTAAAGGTATACCTTTCATTTTCAAAATGTTTAACCCGAGGGCTAGGGGTAGAGGACGAGGGCGGGGACGGGGACGTGGGCGTCCAACTACTGCAGGAATCAGAGGCCGTGGTCCTGGGCGGGGTGAGACACCACCTGCTGATGAGGGAGCAGGGGAACGCCGCAGAGCTACACTCCCTAGGTTCATGTCTGAAGTTACTGGGACTCGTGGTAGAGCACTGTTGAGGCCAGAACAGTGCGAACAGGTGATGTCGTGGATTGCCGACAATGCTTCGAGCAATTTGTCCACCAGTCAGTCTTCCACGCAGTCCACCCATGTCACCGAAATCGGCACTCCTCCAGCTCCTGCACCTCAGCCTCCTCCCCCCCAGTCTGCCCCCTCCCAGGAAAATTTGGCATTTGAACCGGCATACTCTGAGGAACTGTTTTCTGGACCCTTCCCACAGTCACAAACCACTTGTCCGGTTGCTGCTGAGCAATTTTCCGATGCCCAGGTTTTCCACCAGTCGCAGTCTGTGGGTGATGATGACCTTCTTGACGTAGTGGAAGAAGTGTGTAAAGAGGTGTCCGACGATGAGGAGACACGGTTGTCAGACAGTGGGGAAGTTGTTGTCAGGGCAGGAAGTCCGAGGGGGGAGCAGACTGAGGGATCGGAGGATGATGAGGTGACAGACCCAAGCTGGGTTGATAGGCCGGGTGAACACAGTGCTTCTGAGACGGAGGAGAGTCCTCGACCAGAACAGGTTGGAAGAGGCAGTGGTGGGGCCAGACGGAGAGGCAGGGCCAGACCTGGTGCATCAGCGCCAAATGTGTCAACTAGTGAAGCTCCCGTGGCGAGGGCTCCTGCGGTGAGGGCTAGATTTTCAGAAGTCTGGAGGTTCTTTAAGGAAACACCGGATGACCGACGGACTGTGGTGTGCAACATTTGCCAAACCAGGATCAGCAGGGGTTCCACCACTAATAGCTTAACTACCACCAGTATGCGCAGGCATATGAATGCTAAACACCCCACTCAGTGGCAACAAGCCCGTTCACCTCCGGCCGTGCACACCACTGCTCCTTCCCCTGTGTCAGCTGATAGTCAGCCCCCTGCCCAGGACCCTGCCACAAAAACCCCATCGTCGCCTCCACGATCCTCCACAGCATCCACCAGCGTTCAGCTCTCCATACCCCAGACACTGGAGCGGAAACGCAAATATAGTGCAACCCACCCGCACGCCCAAGCCCTTAATGTCCACATCTCCAGATTGCTCAGCCTGGAGATGCTGCCCTATAGGCTAGTAGAGACCGAGGCCTTTCGCAACCTCATGGCGGCGGCAGCCCCTCGGTATTCGGTCCCCAGCCGCCACTACTTTTCCCGATGTGCCGTCCCAGCCCTGCACCAGCACGTGTCAGACAACATCATCCGTGCCCTGACCAACGCCGTTTCTGACAAGGTCCACCTGACCACGGACACGTGGACGAGTGCTGCCGGGCAGGGCCACTATATATCGCTGACGGCACATTGGGTTAACTTGGTGGAGGCTGGGACCGAGTCTGACCCTGCGGCTGGTCATATACTGCCGACGCCAAGGATTGCGGGGCCTACCTCGGTCCAGGTGTTTCAGGCCTACTATGCCTCCTCCTCCTCCCACCCCTCCTCCACCTCCTCCTCCGAACTACCATTCGTGGGCATGGCGCCATCAGTCGGTAGCTCTAGGCACAGCAGCAGTGCCGTCGCTAAGCGACAGCAGGCGGTGCTCAAACTGCTGAGCCTAGGCGATAAAAGGCACACCGCCCAAGAACTATTACAGGGCATCACGGCGCAGACTGATCTGTGGCTGGCACCGCTGAACCTGAAGCCAGGCATGGTTGTGTGTGACAACGGCCGTAACCTGGTGGCGGCTCTGCAACTCGGCAGACTGACACATGTGCCATGCCTGGCCCATGTGTTAAATCTCATAGTTAAGCGTTTCCTCAAGACATACCCCAATCTGTCTGATTTGCTCACGAAGGTGGCCGCATCTGTGCGCATTTCAGGAAGTCCAGCACAGATGCTGCCACTCTCAGGGCAGCGCAGCGCCGCCTCCAACTGCCCGCTCACCGACTGTTGTGCGAAGTGCCCACGAGGTGGAATTCAACACTGACCATGTTATCCAGAGTTTACCAGCAGCGCCGAGCGATTGTAGACTGCCAGATGTCATCTTCCACCAGAACTGGTAGTCAGGTCAGTCAGCTTCCTCAAGTCTACAATGAGGAGTGCACGTGGATGTCTGATATCTGTCAGGTGCTGAGTAACTTTGAGGAGTCAACACAGATGGTCAGTGGCGATGCCGCCATCATCAGCCTCACCATCCCGCTGCTTGGCCTGTTGAAAAAATCTCTGATCAGCATGAAGTCGGAAGCTTTGCGCTCGTCACAAGAGACGGGGGAAGAAGATTCCCTTGTTGATAGCCAAAGCACCCTTAGGTCTGTTTCTCAGCGCATATCGGAGGAGGTGGAGGTGGAGGAGGATGAGGAGGAAGAGGAGGAGAATGTTGGCGAGACACAAGAGGGGACCATTGTTGAGTCCTTCACTGTTCAGCGTGTATGGGCAGAAGAAGAGGAGTTGGAGGAGTTGGAGGAGGAGGAAATGGACAGTCAGGCCAGTGAGGGGAGTGAATTCTTACGCGTTGGTACTCTGGCGCATATGGCAGATTTCATGCTAGGCAGCCTATCCCGTGACCCTCGCGTTCAAAGAATTTATTCCAGCACCGATTACTGGGTGTTCACTCTCCTGGACCCACGGTACAAGCAAAATCTTTCCACTCTCATCCCTGGAGAGGAAAGGAGTGTGAGAATGCATGAATACCAGCAGGCCCTGGTGCACAAGCTGAAACAGTATTTCCCTTCTGACAGCGCTAGCGGCAGAGTGCGTAGTTCTGCGGGACAAGTAGCGAGGGAGAGTAGGCGAGCAGGCAGCTTGTCCAGCACTGGCAAGGGTACGCTTTACAAGGCTTTTGCCAGCTTTATGTCACCCCAGCAAGACACTGTCACCTGTCCCCAGTCTCGGCAGAGTAGGGCTGATCTTTACAGAAAGATGGTGAGGGAGTACGTAGCTGACCATACCATCGTCCTAAATGATCACACAGCTCCCTACAACTACTGGGTTTCAAAGCTGGACATGTGGCACGAACTGGCGCTGTACGCCTTGGAGGTTCTTGCCTGCCCTGCCGCTAGCGTCTTGTCCGAGCGGGTTTTCAGTGCAGCTGGTGGCATCATCACCGATAAGTGTACACGCCTGTCGACTGACAGCGCTGACAGGCTGACGCTTATTAAGATGAATAAAGCCTGGATTTCTCATAATTTCCAATCTCCACCAGGTGAAGGAAGCTCAACCTGAATAATTTATCCACTCCTCCTCCTCCTCATTTTCCTCCTTCTCCTCCTCTTTGTACAGTAAAGCAGAGGAAACTGGCTATTTTTTGACAGGGCCCACTGGCTCTAGCTATAGTACTTTATGCATTTAATTTTTCTGGAGGGCCACCGACCCGGTCCTCTGTTTTAAACAATTTTTGGGAGTGCCACATACAGGCACTCAATCTATTCAATTTTTCTGGAGGGCCACCTACCTGCTCCTCTGGTTTGAAAACTTTTTTGGACTGCCACATACAGGCACTCAATCTATTCCATTTTTCTGGAGGGCCACCTACCTGCTCCTCTGGTTTGAAAACTTTTTTGGACTGCCACATACAGGCACTCAATCTATTCCATTTTTCTGGATGGCCACCTACCTGCTCCTCTGGTTTGAAAACTTTTTTGGACTGCCACATACAGGCACTCAATCTATTCCATTTTTCTGGAGGGCCACCTACCTGCTCCTCTGGAGACACGGGCTTGGATTGGCGAAAGCTCGCCTGGCAGCGGAGCGCCAGCTCCATGACAAGATCCAACTAACATAGTTTTAAGTGCAGCACCTTTAATCTACTACTAGTTCACTGCCTCCATAATAATAATAATAATAATAATCTTTATTTATGTAGCGCCATCATATTCCATAGCGCTTTACAAATCATAGGAAACAAATACAAATGTAATGTAACAGAGCACAACATTTGTATGGAACAACAGGAGTGATGTCCCTGCTCGTCAGAGCTTACGGTTTATGAAGATGATGGGGTAACACGAGGTAAAAGAATTTTTAATGGTCAAGCCATTCTTCTTAGGGAATAGAATAAAATATAATAAATGGAATTGCTGTCGCTTGAACCACTCAGCCGTCACCAGGTCCAGGGTGAATGGGACTGCATAGAAGTCTGGTGCCTGTTGGTTGCTGGATAACAGATGGGAGGACGACACAGGACGGGTTAGTAGAAGAGTTAAAACTTCATGCAGTTAATGAGTGTTATAGGCTTGCCTAAAGAAATGGGTTTTAAGAGCACGTTTGAAACTTTGAAGGTTAGGTATTAGTCTGATAGTCCGGGGCAGAGCATTCCATAGAATTGGTGCAGCTCTAGAGAAGTCTTGGAGACGCGAGTGGGAGGTCCGCACTAGGGTAGAGGTTGATCTAAGATCACTGGCGGATCTAAGAGCACGGGTTGGGCGATAGACTGAGATAAGAGAGGAGAGGTAGGGGGGTGCAGCATTATACAGAGCTTTATGGATGAGGGTTATTATTTTAAACTGTATTCGAAAGGAGACTGGCAGCCAGAGCAGCGACTGGCATGAACTGTAGGCATACATGGTCCCCTTATCAAACGAGCTGTGTCAGGCAGAATTTTGGGTTGTTTTCATGGCTTCCACAACAAACTTGTTAACTTTGTCGCCACCCTGCTGTGTAATCCACAAAATATACTGGCAAACTTTTATCATTTACCAATATTATTTCAGCGCTTCTTGCGCATCTGTTTCCATTCCCCTCACCCGCCATATCCTAAACTTATAAGAACGCTATTACACTTGATCTTATACAAAAGGTTCTTAGAAGTGCTGTTTGGGGAGTAGCCTAGACACAGGGGCTTGGATTGGCGAAAGCTCGCCTAGCTCCATGCCAAGATCCAACTAACATAGTTTTAACTGCAGCACCTTTAATCTACTACTAGTTCACTGCCTCCATACATGGTCCCCTTATCAAACGAGCTGTGTCAGGCAGAATTTTGGGTTGTTTTCATGGCTTCCATGTTAACTTTGTCGCCACCCTGCTGTGTAATCCACAAAATATACTGGCAAACTTTTATCATGTACCGATATTATTTGAGCGCTTCTTGCTCACCTCCTTTGGTTCCTCTCTGCCACCCATTGGTTTGAAGCCTGAGTCCATTTAGGGTATGTCGCCATGCCACTCTCTAGCCTGCCGCTGCTGCCGCTGCCTCTGCATGAAGTCCCCTATAGTGTCAGGGTCAATTATTGGATGTTTTAGATGCTATCTAGCTTCATTCTGTCACTCTGTCATGGCCATGCTGTTGCCCATAATTTTGGCATAATGGTGCGATTAAGCAGCCTCAGAGGCATCCATGCATGCTGCCCCTGCTGTTTCCTGTCCATTTCCGTGGTGTTTCCATCCTTTTCTGAGGTTCCCAGGTGTTTGGCCAAGCTTCCCTGTGCAGAGCCTTGGTCCCCTTGAAAAATGCTCGAGTCTCCCATTGACTTCAATAGGGCTCGTTATTCGAGACGAGCACTCGAGCATCGGGAAAAGTTTGTCTCGAATAACGAGTACCCGAGCATTTTAGTGCTCGCTCATCTCTAATTAACATGTATAATTTCTATAGATATCATAAATAAGATGAAGATATTACTGATATGATAGCAATTGCATATGATTTTCTTTTGCATGAGAAAGGGTTTTCAATTAAATTTTTATAGATGAGTGTGTGTGGGTGTATACTGCATATGCACGCGTTCTTCAATGCCTCCAGTGCAGGTAGATTTTTGACAGAAAGAAGATGTAGAGAGATATACTGTCAATCAATTATAAAAGACCTGAGGATCTGTCATCTGCAACTGTATTTTAACCGTTTCAGAGCATTAGCCTACATTTCAAGGTAAATTGAATGCCCTAACTTTGACAGAAAATCTAATTTCCAGATTTTGACAAAAAAATCAGCAAATTTGTTTTTAAGGGTGGTAAAAGTTAAATTATTCCTCAGTGCTACCTTATAAGGCAGTTCCCTTTATAACTATGTCTGACATGTTATCTATAGAGAGGGGTAGGGGGGATCTCCGCTCGATCCTGTCCTTGGATGCAACAAAAGCCTTCGACAGGGTCGGATGGGGATTTCTATGGGAAGCTATGAATAGATTCGGATTCGGAGAAGAATTTACGAAGTGGGTAAAGTGTTTATATGACTCCCCTGAAGCCAGAGTTTATATTAATAACAGAGAATCTGAGTCTTTCCCCCTTTCTCGTGGTACAAGACAGGGATGTCCCCTCTCCTCTCTCCTTTTCGCTATCTTTATTGAACCTTTGGCCATTAAAATCAGGGCTTCTGAAGGCATAGGAGGAGGGGGGAGTGGTGGACCCCAGGACAAGCTGATTATGTATGCAGATGACATTCTGCTGTGCCTCCGTGACTCCCCAACATCCATCCCTAATGCGGTTAAAGTAATTACAGAGTTTGGCCAGTTCTCCGGCCTGGAGATTAATTGGAGTAAATCAGGTCTGATGCCCCTTGATGGGAATAGAACGGAAGCCCTTAAAGCCGGTAACATCATGAGCTGCCAAGACTCGCTGAAATATCTGGGTACTACGATATCAGCACAGGTACAAGACTATGACCTCCTGAATTTGAAACCCCTTATAAGTTCTGTTAGATGCAGGATTCATATCTGGGATAAACTACCTCTCTCCTTTGCAGATAGGATTGCATTAATAAAGTGGGTCCTTCTGCCGCAGATTTTTTATTTTTTCTAATCTCATGTCCAATCTGGATAGATAGCTCTTTTTTTAAAGCATTGGAAGCATTGTTCAATGAACTTATTTGGGGTCGGAAAAGAACCCGAATCAAACTTAGTTATCTATATGCACCTATGGGAGAAGGAGGACTGGGAATCCCTTTCTTGTATGGATACTTCCTCGCAGCTCAGATGTCCCGTATAGTGGGGTGGAAGGATAGAAAGGAACCGTTAAAAACATTAGTTATGGAAGATGGGAAAACCTACACAGTTTTTGAAGTCTTAGAGAGCGGGATAGAACAAAATAAACAAGATAAGAACCTGATAAAAGAAGCCATTCATAAAGGATGGAAAGCTTTAAAAAAAATTAATCTTATCAAGGGCATTATGGAGGATACTCCTCTGTGGTCAAACGTTAACTTTCCAGAGCTACGAGACCTTCCTGACCCCATATTTTGGGAAAACAGAGGGGTGCGTTTGTTTTCACAGGTTTTGGAAGAGGGGAAAGTCATGAGTTTCTCAGCACTTAAAGATAAAGCAAATTTGAATAATGGTGATTTTTTGAGATATTTACAGTTGACACATGCAATTAATGCAATAAAAACCCACAGAAGTATAAAATTTGAAACACATCAATGTATAGAGTTTATTAAGCACACTGGGAGGAAAAAAGGTTTGATATCAGGGATTTATAGATTCCTGATCAAAGGGAATAATTTTGGGCTTAAACACAAGTCACAGGAACACTGGGAAGATAAGATAGGAATGATTCCGAGGGAGGGATGGGGGGAAATATACAGGAATGTAAAAATTGGATCAATTAACGAAAACCACAGGGCCATACAGACAAAAATTTTATATATGCTGTACTATACACCGGCCGCTCTGTGCAAGATGAAACTAAGGGAATCTTCCAAATGTAATAGATCTGAAAGGGAGGAGGCTGACTTCCTTCACTTAATTTGGATATGCCCGAGTATAAAAATATTTTGGGATAAAATATTCTCGAGGATAAATGAAGTTCTGGGGAAATCCCTGATCCCATCAATTAATGTTGCAGTTATGGGAATTTACGGACCCAGCCATAATATTAGCGTAAAGGAAGGTGTATTAATAACTAAATTAGTGATGATTGCTAAAGTCCTCATAACTCGAACTTGGGGAAGTCATACATCGCCAAATATAGATCAATGGTTTAACCTTACTCAAAGAATCAAAAGATATGAGCAAATTTATGCTAACAAAGCCGGGAAAAGTGGGAAATGGGCAGAGATATGGACGAAGTGGAAGTAAAAAGAAAAAAAAGAAAAAAAAAAGGCAATAGTGAACTTAACAAGAACTTACCTATATGAAATTGATTTGTATAGACTATGGTGAATGTCTCTCTCTCCCGTTTTTGTAAATAAATCATCAAGGGTGGGCAGGGGAGGGAATATATGGGTAATTAATATGGAAATTGCAAATTTGGTATATACTTATCAATGGAAGTAAGAATTGCTGATAATCATTGTCACGTTTTGTATTGATGTACACTTTGCATATGATAATAAAAATAAATGTGCCCAAAAAAATAAATAAATAAAAAGAGAGATGTATCGGAAAAAAAAAAAAACTATGTCTGACATGTTGAGTCTTTAAGGAAAATATATTTGCACATTTCTTTCCCAGTATCCCTAGCACAGCATAAATGGTCTCCCTGTCTAGGAAAATCTCCATAATGTGTGGTTACTTCCCGGTCAAACCATTTCCCTACCCTTTGCTGTCCACTGTTGTGAATCATTTCCCTTTGGAAAATGTATACTGGTTATTATTCCAAATTATATCACTAGGATTCATGTTAGTTAGATAAAGAAGTAGAGATGACTTGCTGTTTGTATGCTGTTATGTTTTTAAACATTTAAAATAAAGAATCTTCAGAAGAGCATACACGGCCTATAAGATTCCTTACACCTGCAAAGGCAAATCTTCAAGAAGTTTTGTTTTACCCTCGACTTAAGTTTTGGCAGGAATTTTACTTCAACAGAAATATAATTACAAAGGCATGATGTGCAGACAGTAAGATAATGAAAGAAAAGAATTAATAAACCTGAATTTACCTCTTCCGTTTTTCATAGGCTGGCTACTCATAGATAGTCATATGGCTTTCTGTTGTGCTGTCAGAAGATCAGGTGGCTGTGTTGAAATCAGCTTAAAGGGGTTGTCCCACTTGACCCACCAGGCCAACTTACTCCCCATTCACTATATAAGGGAGGAATAAGGAATTTCTGTAGGTCCGACTGCTGGGATCCACAGCATGGATAAAAAAAATCCCTCACTGCTCCCTCTCTTGCTCTTTTCCCTCAATTGCACCCTATTTTTGAGTACAGGCAGAAAAGGACACATATTTAAGGTGAAAGGTAATTTAATGGTTTTTCTATTCACATTTTGTAAAAATCCCCCCCCCCCCGATTACTTTATGATTTACTGGTCTCTTTACATGGAGCAGAACAAGGTTTAGAGCGCAATGAGCATGGCCCCTAGACAAAAGTTTAGCTTGGTGCCTCCATGAAACTTTTTCTCATATTCATCAGTACTTTTCAGCTTCTCGCATAACCCATTGATGCAGCACTTGCAGTTAGGTTCATTGCCAGGATCTTTAAGGAGCTTTTAAACAGAAGCTCAGGTATATGAATGATGGATGCATATATAATGACAGCTTAGATACAATGGTTCAGCACTATTTATGACATACTGTACATCTCTATGATACTATGGGGCTTACCTACCAAGGGTCCGCACACACACTTTCGTCGGACTTTCCGACGTTTTTGGGGATGCACGGCTATGACAGGTATTTAACAGGGGTGTGCGCTGACATTGTATCGCACACAATTCTATTTGGCACAGCTGTGCTGGCTTTCATGCAACAGAAATTGGGGGGCGTGCCGTCGGACAATTCGACTGATTCGGACAGAGCGCAGGATTTAACTTTCAAATTGTGTCGCAAGACAATGCGCTTACATGCATCGGGAAGAAGAAGGTGAACTCCGTGGGACCTGAGCGGGGAAGCAACACTTGCAGGATATCGGGTGCACGATCTTAGTGAAACGCGGCACAGTGCATTATCATCGGACAACGCACGATGATCTCCACGTGCCAGGAAAGTAAATGTGCTCCTATGTATATTATAAGTGCTATTATATCTTCTTTGAATCTTGTAAGAATGGAATAAAAATGATTGTTAAATCTTGCAACTTAAACCTTAGTTACATGATTGTATACTTACCTCCTGCTACTTCTGATACTTCTGATAAAGGTAAGAGGGTTATGTCTGGGAGCTTTCCCTTGTAAATCTCAGTGCTCAGGATAAGGTAGAAATTTTTACAATGCTTAAATTGCTAGGATTCAAAGGAGAGCAAACTGTTGTACAATATATTATAATAGTTACTCCACTCCCTGTGAGCCTCTGCTGTCCCTCAGTCTATCATTTCACCAAGTATAATTAACACTCATTATAGGCATATGATGCTTGACAAGGACAAGTAAAAATGTGTTTTGAGAATAAAGGTAAATGCTAAAGAGGAACTAATTTGTACTAGTATTTCACATTAGTAACTTAATGTTATCTAACAATAGGGAGGTACAACATTGAGCAAGAACATCTGAGCTGAAAAAATTCCACTGAATAATTAATCGAGCTTTAAGTTCAAAACTTTTTTTTGCCAAAGTAATGTCCTATGCATTTATTTTGCTGGCATGTAAATTAGTATATTTGTTTGTTTTAAAACTGTTTTTATTAGGTACATAAAAAGTCACATAAACATTAACAGTTGTAGATATATCGTACCAGTTTTTATAGTATACTTACATTCTGTATTTAACGATAACATGACAAATAAGCAGGTATGTTCAGCATAAGTAATACTTATTCAAAAGCGGTATGGTAGGGTTAGTAAGGGAAGGGGATGGATGGGAGGGGTAGGAAGGTAAGTAACTAGAGATGAGATAATGGGATCTGCAACCTTAGTGAGCTTTATTTTTGTGGGCTATCCAAGGCGACCAAATGCGTAGGAATCTCTCTCTGGAGCCAGAAGACCAGTGCGCTAATTCTTCAAATCTGCAAAGTTCATTTACTTTTTCAGACCATTGTGCTATAGAGGGGGAGTTGCTTGATTTCCAGTACTTGGGGATAAGTAGCTTAGCTGCTGTCAATAGATGGGTGTGGAGGTGGGCGTGTCCCAGTATGAAGCCATTGTCTGGAATTCCTAATAAGATGGCTTTAGGTGATTTAGGAATGTGCATGTCGCAAATTTTCCCGGTTGCCTCAAGGACCGCGTCCCAGAAATCTTCTATTACCGGGCAGGACCACCAGATATGTGTCATATCCCCTGTGTCTAGTCCACATCTCCAGCACGTACTGGGTATGTCTGGGTTTATTGTATGTAGCCATGACGGTGTTTTGTACCATCTAGTGACTATTTTATAGTGATTTTCTTTGATTCTAATACATCTAGAGTAGCCATTGGAGTTACGCAATAGACTTTCAATGTCCTCCTTAGAGAAGGAGGTCTGTAGTTCTTTTTCCCATTTGTGAACATAAGAGGGGGTTTCTTGTTTTCCCAACAGTAGTATAGCTTCATAACAACTTGACAATAATTGTTTATATAAGGGTTTCTTGTTTGCCAGTGCTACTAGCCAGTCAGCGGGTCGGGATTTCTGCCAGAACGTCGCTAAAAATCTATTACATATATCTGTAAAGTTGTGGATGTGGATAAAGTTTTTGAGCAGAAGCCCTGTCTTTCTAGTTAGGTGGTGTTCGTCTACGGATTCTACATCTGCGAAAAAGGAGGACACAGAATACTGGTGTAGGCGACTCCAAAAGGAATCATAATGGTGTCTTTTTGGCAAGACCATATATGGAAGCAAACTCATGGGTAGTAGTTCCAAGGGTAACCCCTCTATTCCTATTTTATCTCTTACTTCTCTCATGGTCAGGAACATCCCCTCATGTAAAGGGCTTGTGTGTTGTTCCGCTTTTTGTAATGGTGTAAATCCCCAGATTCGGGCTCTGTCACTCTCGGTCCAAGTGGAGTTCTCTAGGGAGTTATATAGGCTAGCTTCAGGAGATTGTGTGATAGAGATCACCCTAGCTAACTGAGTAGCCTTATAATAGCTAAGCATTTCTGGATATCCAATACCACCTAATTTGGCTCTCTGTGCAAGTAATCTCGTGGGTATTCTAGCCCTTTTTCCTTTCCAGAGAAAGTTAGCGAAGATTCTGGAAACTTTAGTGAAAAAAGTTTTGGGTAGTTTCGTGGGGAGAGTTTGGTACAGATAAAGAAACTTAGGGAGTATGTATGTCTTTAACAAATTCTTTCTCCCCCACCATGACATATATGGAATTTTCAGATGCTCCAACTGAGATTTGATTTGGGAGAGTAGAGGAGTATAGTTGATTTCATTTAATTTGTTCACATCAGAGGTAAGGTTTATGCCTAAATATTTTATGCTCTGTCTCTGCCATTTATATGGAGTGTTTTGGCTCAGTTTTTGGATAGCATGGTCTGGTAGGGTGATGTTAAGTATCTCTGATTTAGAGAAATTAACTTTAAAATTAGACAGCTCTCCAAATGCCTTGAATAGGTCCGTGACTATTGGCAGGGCTTGGGAAGGGTTAGTCATAATTATCAATAAATCATCTGCGAAGGCAGCTGTTTTGTGGGAGTAATCTCCTATCTGGAAACCTTTTATCAATTGTAGAGATCTAATTTTCCTTATTAGCGTCTCCATAATTAGAATAAATAATGTGGGGGAAAGAGGGCACCCCTGTCTTGTCCCATTTTTAATATTGAAATAGGAAGAAAAGGATCCGTTGACTCTTACACGGGCCGTGGGAGCCTTATACAGTGTCAAGATGGCATGGACAAATTGGTCAGGTATACCAAAGCTCGAAAGAGTGGCCGTAAGAAAGGGCCAGCTAACCCTGTCAAAAGCCTTCTCGGCATCCGTGCCAAGAAGGACTAACGGGGTTTTTTGTCTAGTTGCCAGTTCTATTATTCTAACTAACCTACACGTATTATCCCTGCCTTGTCTACCAACTACAAAGCCCGTTTGTTCCAATCCTATTAGATCAGGTAAAATGCTTTTAAGTCGTTCCGCCATAGCCTTGGCCCACCATTTTAAATCATTGTTAAGAAGAGAGATCGGGCGATAGTTACCACAAAGTTTAGGGTCTTTCCCTTCCTTATGTATAATGGTGATATGGGCCTCTTGAGATTGTTTAGTAAGTTGTTCTCCGTTCAGGAGCACATTGCATAAACGAGTGAAGTGAGGCAAGAGCGTGGATTGGAACATTTTGTAATAAGAAATAGGCAGGCCATCTGGACCTGGGCTCTTTCCTGAGGGTATGGATTTTAGCACTTTACTCAATTCCTCCTCCGTGAATGGTTGGATTAGGCTGAGTACTTGATCTCTGTTCAATTTGGGTAGATTACAAGATTTTAAAAACTCCTCTATTCTGAACTCCTTCTCCCCTTTGGATAATTTATCCGCCGGGTCCTTAATATTATATAATTCCTCATAAAAGGTACGGAAGGCCTCCGCTATGCTTTCCGTATTGGTGACTGCCTCTCCGGATTCATTAAGTATTGTTTTGATGCTAGCTTTCTCCCTTTGTTTATGCACTAGGGCAGACATCATTTTATTACCCTTATCCCCGTGGGCATATTGTTTAAATCGAATCGCTTGTAGCGCTTTAAGTGAAGACACATTTAAGAGATCTTTCACTTTGTTACGCAAGTCCGTTAAGGCCTCTAGGGTGTCGGGATTCTGGTTCGTTTTGTGCGATGATTCAAGTTCGGCTATGTTAACAAGTAGCTCGTTAAGCTTCTTGTTTCTAATTTTCTTAGTGTAAGAGCCTAAAGAAATCATTTCCCCTCTAATTTGCATTTTGTGTGCATCCCATAATATTGGGAGTGGGAGCCCATTGTCACTGTTTTCAGAGAAGCATTTATTAATAAGAGCCTCAATCCTCTCTCTATTTGCCGGTTCAGCTAACAGCGTCTCATTTAGTCTCCAGCACCACTCACCTTTAGTTGTATTTTTGAGGTTGATCTTGATCCCAATAGGGGCGTGATCAGAAACGTGAATCGAGCCTATTTCGGCTGTTTTAACCTGGGGTAGCTGTTTCTTGGGAACAAATAAATAATCTATCCTATGATAAGTATCATGGACGGGAGAGTAGAAAGTGAAGTTTTTTGTAGACGGGTTAAGAAGCCTCCATACATCTACTAACCCCAAGCACCCTAATGCTCTAGTGATCTTAGCCAGTTTCCTGAGCGAAGGTGTTTGTGTGCCCGTAGAATCTAATGAGGGTTGAAGAGAGACATTAAGGTCACCTCCTAAAATAATAATACCCTCTGTAAATAGACGAAGTTTCTCGAGTGTCTGAGCAATCCACTTGGCCTGGCCAGTGTTCGGCGCATACAAATTTGCTAGTGTCACTATTGAATCTCCAATGGAACCTTTAATGAATAAAAATCTTCCCTCAGGATCTTTAAATTCAGACAGGAGGGAAAAGGGAAGGTTCTTATGGATCGCGATGCTTACTCCTCTGGAAGCTTTCTGGTAAGTACTGTGGTACCACAAGTGGAAATCCCTCACTGGTAGGTTAGGGGTTCTATTGTTTTTAAAGTGCGTTTCTTGTAAGAACAAGACGTCCGCTTTGAGATTTTTGACTATGCGCCAAATCTGACCACGCTTCTGTGGCGTGCCCATCCCTCTCACATTATAGGATATCACATTATAATCTCCCATCATTATTACCTCAATAGGGCTGGCCACCAGAGATAATCCCGGACTGCGCCAATACTCATCTCATGGGAAGGAAGGGTGGGGGAAGGGGTACTGAAAACAATAAACCATATAACATAGAACATATAGTAAAAATGTGTATCGGCTCTTAATTTCTTCACTCTGGAGCTAACTTTCCTGTTATTCTTTAGATTAGTATTTCCTAGTGAAGATGTGTTAACTCCCTTTCTCCATCTCCGGTAAGGCCGGCAGTGGGGGGGGGGGAGGGAGTCAATTTTGTAAAGCAAGACCTTAAACGGGACTCCTCGCACGGGACCTCTAAGAGGAGCTTATACGGGTTAGGTTAATGTAGCACAACTTAAAAGTCAAATTATTGTCCATAACCTGAACAACCTCAAAAGTAACTTCTTAGCCTAAATATCTAGAACCTGAGGCTCTAGCATACTCTTTCCTATGCAGGTAACATGCTATTATTTACTGCATGGATCAAACAATCCAACAATAACCAGGGTACACTATGAACTCACTCCTCTATAGCTTCCTGGAAATAACGAGTTCATGTACTATCACGGCGTCGCTTCGTTATTCTTCGGTGGTTTCTTGCTTCTGGGTGACTTATATTTCCCTACTGTATTCCAAGCTGGTGTGGTAGGGAGAGCTGGAAGCTTAAGATCTTGCATCGATGGAAGCCATGATGGAATATCCATAGGTTGTATTCCCAATAGGGGCCAGGCTGTTGATAGATCTCCTGGTGTTCTAATGATGATTTGTTTGCCGTCCTTCTGTATGCTAAGACCGAAAGGATATAACCACCTAAAGGGGGTGTGAGAGGCTCGCAAAGCATCTAGTAGTGGTTTGAGGGTTCTCCTCTTGGCCAGTGTTGTCGGAGCAATGTCCTGGTAGAAAGTTATGTTTACATCTTGATATGTCACAGTTCCTTGCTCTCTGCTGGCTCTCAAAATGGCGGCCGCATCTGTGAAATGAAGAAGGCCACATACAATATCTCTTGGAGGTTCTCCCGCTCTGGGCTTGGCTCTGAGCGCCCTGTGTATGCGCTCTATTTTTATGGTTTCTGCCTTCTCGTGTCCTAGGAGATTAGAAAAGATTTCTTTGGCTATGACAGGCAAAGTCTCATGAGCATGTACTTCGGGGAGGCCTCTAATACGGACATTCTGTCTCCTGCTCCTGTTCTCGAGATCTTCAGCTCTGGACAGGGCTTCATTAATCAAATCATAATGTATTTGCAGTGAGTCTTTCACTTTTGAATTAAAAGACAGTATGTCTGTTTGAGTAAGTTCCACCTGCTCCAAGCGGTTCCCCAGATGTTTCATGTCCGATTTAATTTCTGCCAGGTCCCTGGCTATCGGGTCGAGCGCCTGTAGCAGGGTGCGTCTGATAAAGCCTCTGGAGGCTGGTGCGGCATGTGCCGAGTTAATATCTCCCCCATTGTCAGACAGATCTCCCGTGCTCTCCATTTCTGAATCCTCTTCAGTACCTGTTCTCGATGCGGGCGCCATCTTGGATGGCCGCGCGGGGGATTCGCGCATCTTTCTTCGCAAGAATTTCTCCAGGTCAGCTTGATTTTTCAAACCTTTAGTTGTCCCTGGTGTATCTTTAGCTTTCTCCTTGTTGTTCTTGCCCATATTAAGCAGACTGCTTTCACGCTAGAAGAGGTCCCGCACTCGGTGAAGTGAGGAGCGCAGAACTATGCGGCCATCACTCTCAGCGGTCAAGCTCCGCCCCCGTAAATTAGTATATTTAAGATAAATATTAAAGAAAAATAAAGTTGATCCTGCAAGAAGTGGGAAAGTGTTGTGTTGTTTTCCACTATATCAAAGAAAAAATTTTGATGATATTTTTCAAAGATCAATTTGCAGTAACTTAGTGATGAATGTGTGTTCTTGACTCAAATAAAATGTTATTGATTTCAAGTTTTTTCACTCAAATATAATGGCCAAAAGTCTTCGGAGCTTCACTTTCTATATTTGATGTGTTTTCTTCTATTCTCCTCAAGATTGGAGTAACCTACAAATATTTCCACTGTGATTTAAAGAAAATGATAATTTATTGTGTTACATAAGAGTTCTGGTCAATTATGTCATAGGTGACAGCAACAATCAACACTATTATTATAAAATCATAGTCTCTTTTTCTAGGAAACCATTTCCCCACCCCTTTACTATTCTGTTTAGAAATCTATGGTGTGACCATAAATTTTAACAGTAAAATTACAGAACTGATTCCTTGGTTACCATTTACAATAGATTCTTGAATCCGAATCAATATCGTAAGCAAGCAGTGATACCCTTAGTAAACTATATTTTGTTAAGTAATTATTGAAATGCTACAAGAATGTGAAGTTGAGCAGTCATTGCTTTATATTATATATATGCCCCATTACTGATCCCATCAAAATGTATCATATTATCCCATTTTTGGCGAATCGATTCTAACAAAGTGGAATTCCTTTAGAATTTCAGGAAAACTTTGGTTCTGCACGAATCAGAAGTTTACAGTGTTTTGTGGGAGCTATTTTTTCCCCCTTTATTAGCAAAATGGCGGCAAGCACAACGTGTTACACGTGTTACAACTCTGGGAAGAAGAAAGGAACACCCTCGATCACATGTGCAGACATGTAAGCCAAACAGCAAGCGGCAGGCTTATGTGATGTCAGAGCTCTATAAAAACAGACAGCCATTTGCAATCTAGCTGCTTGTGCTCAGTAGTTGATGGAGTGAATTTTGATAAAAGTCCAGGGTGTCCATTTTGGGGGATCTGTATACCCCAATTTTTTTTTTGTTGTTGCTAAAGTTGATATCCTGATATCTGTATCAAATCAACATAGTTGCTGGAGTGATTTTTTCTCAAATTCCAGGGTGTCATTGTTTGGGGTTCTGTATGATACCAAATTTCAATGCTTTCAATTCTGTTGCTGCCACCTGCCTGATGCCACACATCTACATCCAGTGGCTCCATCTCCCTCCTACCATCTTTAACAAGGATTGGAATTGTCACCCACCTCCACACTGACCTCTTGCTGCTTCTGCAGCTACCACCAGAACTTGTCATTGTGCCACTCTCTGCCTCATGCTGCTTGCTACTGCTGCCGCCCACCTACACACACTGTGATTGTGCCACTCCCTGACCTCCTTTTGCTGCTGACGCCACCTCCACACTTTGTCATTGTGCCACTCTGTGGCCTACCATGTTGCTG
This sequence comes from Engystomops pustulosus, assembly GCF_040894005.1. Lineage (NCBI taxonomy): Eukaryota > Metazoa > Chordata > Amphibia > Anura > Leptodactylidae > Engystomops > Engystomops pustulosus. The sequence goes on from NC_092415.1 coordinate 69,811,292, forward strand.
CCACCTCCAGAATTTGTTATTGTGTCACTTTCTGACCTCCTGATGCAGCTGCCACATCTACACTCTGTCATTCTGCCACTCTGTGGCCTACAATATTGCTGCCACTTCCATAATTTGTCATTGTGCCACTCTGCGGCCTACTCATGCTCCTGCCAGCTAACCACTGTCTCCATGGAACACCCTGTGATTTCCATAATGCTGTTTTCACCCTCCATCACTCTATGACGTTGCCACTATGTTTGGTTTTCCACTTCATTTCATATCTCCGAAGGATGAAAAGCTTCAGGATTGATAGCCAAAAGCAGGAGTGGATACAGAACAGAGAAAATGGAAATATCCCATTTACTGCTCATTTCTATTCTGGATCAACTCCTGTTTGTTTTTGGCTTTAGCAATACTGATGGATTATTGACCGATTGAAAGAGGACACTGACAGGTGAAAAGAAGGGCAAAATTATCAGTGACATGAATACAAAATTACTGCCCTCTCCACTCTTTTGGGGGGGTTTCTACATGTATCCGTGTTTAACAGAACAGGTTCTGTCGTAATCTATGGAATCATCTGATGTCAGTGTAAAAACAGTGCACTCTTTGATGTTATAGTGGGATCTTAGCCCTCAGCTCAGCCCTTTCGAGCTGGCACAGACGTTACCTTATCAAGGTGCATTCCCGCTTCACTTATTTGGTCAAGTTGGCCCCTGTAAGTGCCCATGGAATTGAAGAGTGGCGGCTGTCATGTGTATGTCATACTAAAACACAGTATTGCTTAAAGACCAAAACACGCTCCCTTATTCATATTTGAGCATGGTACAACATTCTACAACACCTTACAGGCTCTCTGCAGCCAGGAAATACCTATTTTCTAACATGATTTGCCATGATTCGATTCTGGTCACCCAAATTTTGTTGGAAAATTCTGCGAACTCAGCGAATCGCTCCAATCAATCTCCAATCACTCCTTAAACATTCTGTAGGATGTATTACTCTTTTTGTTCTTTTTTGAGCCCTTCAGTATCACACTGTTTCTAATTTTGTGTTTTAGTTCTTTACTCTCCCATCTTTCAAAAGCCATATTTGTTATACTGTTATCTTAAGGACAAATTGTACTTCCTGGTGGAAATGACCAGAAGAATGTAGTTGCACCATTTCCTAGCTTTTTTTATGACTATAACTGTGCAAACCAAGTATCATATCCCCTTTATTTTCTAGGTTCAACACAATCACAGAAGTAGCAAATTTCTATGATATTTTATATGTTTAAATACCTTTAGTAAACTTAAAACCTGGCAAGAAAATAGGCTTTGCATTGCCAAATTTCACATTTTGGCACATAAATAAGTGTACAGGCAGTTCTCGGGTTACATACTAGATAGATTCCATAGGTTTGTTCTTAAGTTGAATTCTTATGTAATTTGGAACTGTATATTTTATAATTGTAGAGCCAGACAAAAAAAAAATTTTTTTGCCCCAGTGCCAATTGGAGTTTAAAAATTTTTTGCTGTAATTGGACCGAGGATTATCAATAAACTTCATTACAGACACTTTACCGCTAATTATTGCAGTCTTGGACTGAAGAAAAGCATTCAGAGAGCTTCATCAGAGGTCACTGTGGTCAGAGGGGTCCGTCTTTAACTAGGGTTCGTCTGTAAGTCAGGTGTTCCTAAGTTGGGGGCCGCCAGTATTATTATTATGGGGCAAGCTTTAATTTTCAGTGATACTCAACTGTGATGGCATGGTTTGGAATAATGCACATTCTCTTTTAAATATCAGCTATTTAATTTATAAGAAGTGCAGCCACGTCTTAAAATCACTGAAATAGACAAATCACCAGGCCCAGATGGCAAACACCTACAGTTACTGGAGGAACTAAAGGAATTCTGACACTAACAATAATGGACTTCTGTCATTACAGTACAGCATTTTTAACATGTCTGTAATATACCTCTTACCATATTTGCCGAGTTCTTAATATAATAACTTGCTAGTGTCCCCAGTGCCTTGTCAGTCTCATTTTACAGTTGTCAACAGTTAAGCTCATTTAGCTGGAACTATGAATCCTGGACAGTTCCTATGGATATTTACACATCTCAATATCTGGGAATGCAGTGCATGAATACAAACTGCTATGTATTCTTCTCTGAACTTTCTGGGATTTATAGTTCTGGGTGTGAACCCTGCACACTAACATGGCTGCTGAGCAGGGTGTAGCTGTTGACAACTGTAAAATGTAACTGAACTGTGAGAACTACACTCACCGGCCACTTTATTAGGTACACCTGTCCAACTGCTCGTTAACACTTAATTTCTAATCAGCCAATCACATGGCGGCAACTCAGTGCATTTAGACATGTAGACATGGTCAAGACAATCTCCTGCAGTTCAAACTGAGCATCAGTATGGGGAAGAAAGGTGATTTGAGTGCCTTTGAATGTAGCATGGTTGTTGGTGCCAGAAGGGCTGGTCTGAGTATTTCAGAAACTGCTGATCTACTGGGATTTTCACGCACAACCATCTCTAGGGTTTACAGAGAATGGTCCGAAAAAGAAAAAACATCCAGTGAGCGGCAGTTCTGTGGGTGGAAATGCCTTGTTGATGCCAGAGGTCAGAGGAGAATGGGCAGACTGGTTCGAGCTGATAGAAAGGCAACAGTGACTCAAATCGCCACCCATTACAACCAAGGTAGGCAGAAGAGCATCTCTGAACGCACAGTACGTCGAACTTTGAGGCAGATGGGCTACAGCAGCAGAAGACCACACCGGGTGCCACTCCTTTCAGCTAAGAACAGGAAACTGAGGCTACAGTTTGCACAAGCTCATCGAAATTGGACAGTAGAAGATTGGAAAAACGTTACCTGGTCTGATGAGTCTCGATTTCTTCTGTGACATTCAGATGGTAGGGTCAGAATTTGGCATCAACAACATGAAAGCATGGATCCATCCTGCCTTGTATCAACGGTTCAGGCTGGTGGTGGTGGTGTCATGGTGTGGAGAATATTTTCTTGGCACTCTTTGGGCCCCTTGGTACCAATTGAGCATCATTGCAATGCCACAGCCTTCCTGAGTATTGTTGCTGACCATGTCCATCCCTTTATGACCACAATGTACCTAACATCTGATGGCTACTTTCAGCAGGATAATGCGCCATGTCATAAAGCTGGAATCATCTCAGACTGGTTTCTTGAACATGACAATGAGTTCACTGTACTCAAATGGCCTCCACAGTCACCAGATCTCAATCCAATAGAGCATCTTTGGGATGTGGTGGAACGGGAGATTCGCATCATGGATGTGCAGCCGACAAATCTGCGGCAACTGTGTGATGCCATCATGTCAATATGGACCAAAATCTCTGAGGAATGCTTCCAGCACCTTGTTGAATCTATGCCATGAAGAATTGAGGCAGTTCTGAAGGCAAAAGGGGGTCCAACCCGTTACTAGCATGGTGTACCTAATAAAGTGGCCGGTGAGTGTATGTTTGAAATGCTATACTAGTTCTTAATTTTTTGAAGATTCCTAAGGACAGATTCTGTTCCACAGGATTGGCACATTGCAAATATACAAAAAAGGATGAAATGCATGTCTGAAAATGAAAAATCAACAAATTAACATAATTTATGAGGGATTTGGGGTCCAATGCCATTTTTATGCAAAAACCTTTTTACACAACATCAGAAGGGATTTTTGGTCCTGTCTCACTAATTTAAGCACACCTTCTGAGAGATGGTGAGTTCTAAACTAGACCTTAGGGTGGATGTGGATGTTAAGGATCTAGACCAAAGCATTTGACACTGTACTACATAAAAGGTTAGTACATAAAATGAGTATGCTGTGTATTTGGGTTAGCAATTGACATGCTAATAGAAAACAGAAGGTCATCAATATTGGCACTGGGATGGCATGATGTATCGAAACCTTAATAATTGTACAATACTTTAACATGGTTAGGTACTGGGATTCTGTAATTTTCAGTACTGGATGACTTATGACTCCTATAAACTGTCTGCAGGGGAATCCTCAGAGGACACATGGGGCCGGGAATCCTTTGTATAGACTTGTCGGGCAGTTGGGCAGTGGCAGAGCAGGGACCACGTCATCAGGGAAATATCATGAAGTGTCCATATATGGTGTTACTACCATAGAACTCAAAACCTCAACTTCCTACCTGTTATTGAGATACAGAACCTCCATCCACTGGACTATGGACTTACTGTTTGTCAATGGGAGGATTTTGTCTCACTAAGAGTTTCCACAGAGTTACATTGTAACAAAAGCTTATTGCACTGGTATATAGAGATGGATCTCCTCAAAGACCTCTTAATATATCACTACATTATCCTTTTAAACATATAATTAATACAGTTATATTGAATTAATACAAATGTATAAGACACAAAATAAATTATACTTTTTATATTATATTTCTAAATGCAATGTAAACCCCTATGTTACCGTGCCCTAAACATTGAACCCAGATAATACTTTTCTATTCTTGAAAGTATCATACAATTATTATGATACTTGTCCGGGTATTGATATCGCAAAATTCTGGTATCGGTGCAACCCTAATTGGCAAATTCTCAGATTAGGATGAAGTTACCAGTGGAATGCCACAGGGTTCAAAGTTTTTAGACTTGGAGGTGATCATAAGCTCAGTAACATATAGGATAATATGATATTACAAAGGTATTTGTCGAAGTGGGGGCCTGGGCTCATAAATGGCTAATGAAATATGATGTAAGTTTATGCACTTGCATTGAAAAAAAAAAACACATTTGTAACTATATTCTAAACAATTATTTGGTTAAACTGCATCGGAAATAAACTTGGTGGTATTGGTGGACAGTAAATTTAATTTTAGTAACCAGAACAAAGCAGGTGTTAATAAGGAAACAAAAAATGATGGGATGTATAAAGAGAGACATATATATACACATCGAAAACAGAGCATAATTTTGGGCAAGAGTGTATAAAAAGAACATAGTTGCACTGGAACGTTTACAGAGGAGAGCAACCAAGATTATTAGGAGAATGCATGGACTAGAATACAATGACAGATTACTAAACTTGCGGTTATTCAGCTTAGAAAAAAGATTGGCCCGCAGCCCTCGTTACAATGTAATGGTAAGCAAAGTCTCAAACAAAAGTATAATTTGTTATGGGAACAAAACATTTTGTTTATTTGATCATGATCCAGGGAGTTAAAAGGACCTACTTGGGTTGAATAAAATACTTGTCCTTAGTGTATCCTTATAGCACATTGTAACTTCAACCACTGTTCTTTGCTTTATTATTTGCTGTTTCACTTTGTTTTTATTACTCTTGTCTCTTTTAGTCATGTGTGCCTAACCTGTAACTTGTTTGTATTTTGCCTGTTTACAATGTCCAGTTTCATATAACAGAGTGAACTACTCACCGTAGATGTCACAGGCTTGAGGAAGGGCACGTAAAATGGCCAGTCTCTGTGATGTGGATAGTTTTTGACCAAATGCCCGCGTTGCCTGAAAAAAAGATAAGTAGTTTTATCCTGGTGAATTCTCTCTACTCATCTGATAATGCTCTGGAGTGTGTTTTTCTTCTACGGTTAATGACAACAATCCAATCTGCATGTATCCCACTCTTAAAAATATAAAAGGACATGCATAATAATGGAAAAACTAACGCGTTTCGAACCAGCTGGTTCTTAGTAACCTGACTTAAAAGTGCTAGTTTTTCACACAGATATATGGCACCAGCTCAGGGTGAGCTGGTGCCAGAACATATTTTCATTAACAGAATAAAGCCAGTATAAAATATTTAAACGTCACCGAGCTCTCCGGCGAAGTTGCGCAGGCGCGAGTGTGCTGGAGAGCTCGGTGACGTCACCGGGTCTCCAGCACTTCAGAATCCGGCACACGCACGGGCGCGCGCCTGTTGCGCCATGCCTTAGTGCATTGAGCCGAGATATAATTTATGTTAACATTTAAATCTTTTATACTGGCTTTATTCTGTTAATGAAAATATGTTCCGGCACCAGATCACCCTATTGACTCGAGTGTATAAGCCGAGGGTGGGAAATGTATTGGTCACAGACCCCCCCAGTATATAGCCAGCCAGCCCCCTATAGTATACAGCCTACCCCCAGTAGTATACGGCCTGCCCCAGTAGGATACAGCCTGCCCCCAGTAGTATACAGCTTGCCCACAGTAGTATACAGCTTTCCCCCAGTAAATCAAAACCTATCTTTCAACCCTCAGAGAGGAGGGGTGAAAAGACCAAAATAGACAGCAAAAAAAGTAATCAGTAGTAAAAAGATTATAAATTTTATTGGGTCAAATAACAACAAAATGGTTTAAAAGTGAACCCACTGTGAGGGGGTACACAAGCAAGAGTTGCATCGCAGGCAACCGATCAATACACCTAGGTAAGTAGTATTTAGGAGCATCAGTGGCCAAATACAGGTATAGAAACAATGATAGTGGGAAGCATATAGAATAAATTAAGTAACCTAAAAGTCAGTGCACATAGATTGTTATGGCGAGCTTACCCATATTGCGATCGTTGCCCAGGATAGCAGCAACCCCAGCTTTCCCCTAGTAGTATACAGCTTGCCCCCAGTATTATACAGCCTGCCCCCAGTAGTATACAGCCTGCCCCCAGTAGTATACAGCTTGCCCCAGTAGTATACAGCTTGCCCCCAGTAGTATACAGCTTGCCCCCAGTAGTCTACAGCCTGCCCCTCGAAGTATACAGCCTGCCCCCAATAGTATACAGCCAGCCCAGCCTGCCCCCAGTAGTATACAGCCACCTCAGCCTGCCCCCGTAGTGTACAGCCTGCCGAGCATTAAAAAAATATAATAAACTTATATACTCACCCTCCGGTGGCCCCGATGCGCAGCGCTGCTCCCCCGATGTCAGCGCGGCTCGTCTTCTGGCTTCCATGCCTGTCTTCTTTCTTCTCTAACATCGTGCTGGGCGCCACCATTGCTCTCTCCAGGCCGGCAGCCGCATAGTATGACGCTCCGCTGCTGACGTCATATTCGGCACCACCAGGGGAAAAACATGGCGGTGCCCAGCACGATGTTACAGAATAAAGAAGGGTATATAAGTTTATTATTTTTAAAGTATTTTTTAAGTATATATATTGTGTATTGACTTGTGTATAAGCCGAGGGGACGTTTTTCAGAACTTTTTTTGTATGTACGGTACATTTATTTGATAAATTTTTGTACTAATGTGAAAAAGCTATGTTATCAATCTTTAAGTGAATGATGACAGAAGCATGAGAATTATATTTATGGATGGATGAATGAAAGACATATGTGGAGGTATTTAGAGAACTCAGCTTTTTCCATTCATCACGGAATTGCAATAAGTCCAGTGGAGTCCATTGTCATTGAAACATTTTCACAGTCCTGCTCAAAAGCTGATCCTTATAAAGTAAACTGCTCTAATAGAAAATATATGTCTCAATAAAAAAAGAGTTTGCCAACGTTCCAAGCAGACTTTAATATTGCATTGGATGAAGCCATTAATGGCTCTTCGGGGAAATATCTTCTAGACATGAAAAGAAGACATTTTAAAGGTTTACAAAATTCCTTCTTTTAATTGACAGGCGAGGATTTAAAAATTACAAAGTATAAAGTACATTTTAAATATAGATTCTTTACTTTTTGCAAAATTTGCTAAAGGCTGTGTCTAAAGTCATTGGATTTGGAACAATACATGAATATAGAAATATAGAATGGTAGCAAACTTTATATTAGTATTAAACGAGTTGCACTTGACCATTAACAGTGTTCTGACATTTAATGCATTATATACCATTTGTACCACTGGCATGCATGAATTATTTGTCAGTTTAAGCAATAACTTATATAGTAGAAGAATCAATTATGTATAGATGTTGTACACACAATAGTGTACAATGAAATGGTATATTTAATGGAAATCTACAGCATGGTAGCTCAGTGGTTAGCACTACAGCCTTGCAGCCTTGCACCAACTATGTGGATTTGACACAGATTTCTTGCTTCAACTTTAGCAACAAAAAAGGATTCAAATTTGGGTTACACATATCCCCCAAAAATGAACACCCTGGTCTTTAAGCAAAAATCACTCCACCAACTATGTGGATTTGACACAGATTTCTTGCTATCAACTTTAGCAACAAAAAAGGATTAAAGGTTGGGGTATACAGATCCCTCAAAATGGACACCCTGGACATTGAGCAAAAATCACTCCACCAACTATGTGGATTTGATACGGATTTCTTGATATCTACTTTAGCAACAAAAAGAATTGAAATTTGGGGAATACAGAACCCCAAAAGGGACACTCAACAGACAAAAATCACTCCATCCGCTACTGAGTACAAGCAGCTAGAACCTACAGACAGCACATGCAGTGTGAAATCACGGGATTGCAAATGGCTGTCTGTTTTTATAGGGTTGTGAAATCACACTTTTGATTGGGGAAACTTAGAATTAAAGGTAAGAAATATGCTCAAGTGTGGAAACTGTGTCACCTGCTGCCAAGACACACTGCTGCCCAGCAACTATCTCACTATAATTTATTGCGAAAGAAAAAGAACAGATGGGATACTGATGTAAGAATGCCATGACACGACACATGGAAAACCTTACATTGGGTGGTGTCCCTTTAAGCAACTTAAAAACATTACGCCAAATTAGAGGCACCCAAATGTAGGGAGTACTATTTGTTATACTGCTTAATTGTAATAATTTAAGCTTTCTTAGATATCTGTCTACACATACAAGTGCAGAATACTTTTTTATAATTTGACATTTGTTCTAATTGTGCAATACATTTATGGTAGATATCTTTTTTTATTATTGCTTTAAAGCACACATAACCAGCAGAGTTATTTTACACTTTTGTACTTGTGATATTGAACTTAACCTTGAGACCAAACATACTTTTCTATTTCTTAATATAACACTTTTCCTACCCGTATTTCTCCAGCAATAAATTCTACAATACAGATAACATCTCAATCACATGTTGTCTTTATGCAAATAAAATGACCGGTGGTCTAATCTACATGTCATGTTTTAATTGGAGACCTGGAGAAAAATGTCTTTCAAAAGAACTTAGGAAGAAAAAGATTTGTTTGTTTTGCATTGAAACCTTTTCTAAATCAGATTTCTCCAGAGAAGTTATTTTGAATGAAGATCACCAAGGGTATATGCAAGCCTTCTCTTTGGAAATATAATTATATATCACTTGGTGTTCTGCAGCCATCTTTTGCTTCATTATGCTGCCCTGAATTACTAGTGGTAAAGTGCCCCTTCTTCTGTGTGTTCAGAAAGAACATGATACCCTGCTTCTTTTTTTCTGCTGAAGAGCTAATAATGAGAAAATATTATGTCTGTCTTTGGCAACTAGAGGCCCCTTGAGAAATCTAAAGAGCTGCTTCTACTAGCATCTCATTACGAGTGGGAAGCTTCATCATTTTTTACTTAAGGATTTTATTGCCTTTTTTTTGTAGTCTCACTGCTGGGAGTTTGGAAATTTGATCTTTGTATCTAAATCTGATATGAGATAAAGTTACAGAACGAACACCTGTGAGAGCAGTAGAATTTGTCTGGACAGTATAAATATCATAAACCTTCAAGAAGTTTCTAACCTGTTAACATTACACTGCTATTTAAAATCATCATTTTCCTGACATGTACTTTTTAAGCTGAAATTCTGTTCAGATTAAATTGTCCTTTACACCAGGCAATGTATCTATCTATAGGTATATACTCGAGTATAAGCCTAGTTTTTCAGCACAAAAAATGTGCTGAAACCCCAAACTCGGCTTATACTCAAGTTAAAAAAAATACATCAAAACTCACCTTTCTGGCTTCCCCCGCTGTTGGCTATATACTGGGGCAGGGGGCTGGCTATATACTGGGGGATATGGGTTGGCAGGCTATATACTGGGGGGGCAGGCGCTGGCTACATACTACGGGGCAAAGTCCGGCAGGCTATATACTGGGGAGGCTGTGACCAATACATTTCCCACCCTCGGATTATACTCGAGTCAATAGGTTTTCCCAGGTTTTTGTAGTAAAATTAGGGGTCTCGGCTTATACTTGGGTCAGCTTATACTCGAGTATATACCTATATTTTTTATTTATGTATCAATTTATTTCATTAAAACAAAAGAAATAAAGTAACAACTATTTGTCTGATAAAAAGATAAAGTTAGTAACTTGAAAACGTATGTATCTTGGTTTCCCAATAATATTCATTCTCATGATTCCAGTCCATTGGGGACTGAATGTATAAACAAGCACCATGCGTGTAGGGATCTGTTGTAGATTTTTGAAGTGGTCTAAATATTTGTTAAACTTCCTGCTTCTATTTAACAGTAAGGATCCACACAAACATATGCTATACCTGGGCCAGGACGCAGGCGTAGTATACACTCAGCTGGAGAGGCAGAGGTGTGCTGCCGGGCCATTCTCTTGGCAAAAGAAAGAGCACGCTCTATATTTTTCCTGATGATGGCACAGTAAGGTGAGATATGTGTGTGCTCACCGTACCAAACCATGCGTAATGTATTCCTATGGTGGCCATATAGTAGCTGCTGTTCATACAGCTGGCATATGGCCACCATATACAGTTGTGTGCATGGGGCCTAAAACTAATCTTAGTTTTTTGTGGAAGTTGCTAAGCTGCTGTACTGATTTGAATTGGTGGGTGCTAAACTGTATAAGTGTTTAATTGTTTAACACTATATGGTAAACTGTTTTAAGAGTTCAAATGGATTCATATCAAATTGAATACATACAGAGGTAAAGTAGGGTTTCCTTCACAGAAGCTACTTTTAGAATATAGGTCTGTACTTCTACAATTTCTCACAACTTAATTATCCTCCGTTCAAAGGTATTTCTCTAAAACATGGATAATATACATTTAGTTACAAAAAAGAAGCTCAATGTACTGCATATATAACAAAATGTTCTTTGTATGTCAATAATACTATATCAGTGGTGGCGAACCTATGGCACGCATATGGCACCTATGGCACCTATGGCGCTATGGCACCTATAACAAAATGTTCTTTGTATGTCAATAATACTATATCAGTGGTGGCGAACCTATGGCAGAGCTCCGGCTCTGTCCATTACAGCCTGAAGCTGATCGGCTCTGCTCTCACTAGTGATGCCTTAGTGAGACAGTAGTAGCCGATCAGTGCCCGCCCCTCCTCCTCTTCAGCCCGGGAAACAGTGGGAAGAGAACGGAGTGAGGCAGCTCACAGAACGGAGCTGACAGCAGCAGAGCAGAGATACAAGGTCAGGAGCTGCTGGGGCTGCTCACACACAGAGATGTGCACACTTACAGAGGTTCTGGCAGGTGACACTAAACCAACTATACATACTGTTGGTTTAGTGTCCCAAATCCCCCTGTATGACAGCTGTCTGTGGCCACATTGCCTGTACCTGAAGTGCTCATCACCTGCACAAGGCAGCCAGTGATGCCAGGACAACCCCACAGTAAGCACCCTGTGCACAATGTAACTGGGTGCTATGCTGCATCACTGGCCGGGTCATGCAGGTGATGAGCACTGTGGGCAGAGGCAAGTGTATACGTGGCCATGGACAGCTGTCATATGGGTGATCCCAAATCCAACTGTGCCTCCACCCCACAACAACCACTTTGCCATAAAAACCACCTCCCAAATTGGATTCCCCAATGTCCCAGTTTGCAACATGTAATAAAATGTTATGAAAAGTGGTCAAATGGTTGTACAGTCCTCAAAATGGTAGCACTGAAAACGTCATCTCATATCACAAAAAATTACACCACAAACAGCTCTGTACACCAAAGTATGAAAAAGCGCCCAGAAAAATTAGCACCAGAAAATGACTTTTATTTTTAGTACAGGAGATTTTAATTTTTGTAAATGTATACAAACATTATTAAACCTATGTAAATATATTATCCCTGTGATTGTACTGACCTACAGAATAAAGTGGACATGTCGTTTGGGGTGCACAGTGGAAACTGTAAAATCCAAGCCCACAAGAATATGTCACAAAGGCATTTTTTTTACCAAGAAGTCTTTTACGGTGGGGAGTGAAAAATGGAAACGCAAAAACAAAAAGGGGGTAAAGATGGCAATATTTGGTCCATGAGCAAGCTAACTTATCACAGTCCCCTAGTCCCTGCATCTACTCAGGACTACTGTCACTGTATGGGGGTAATGTAATCAGTATATGGCGGTAATATTCCTCACTGAATGGCAGTAATATGATATTCATCACTATATTTGTATAGCATAGTATAGCAGTACTATTGGTAACATTGGCCTTTCTATAGTCTTTATTACCAGAATGATGCTATTTATGTGGTTGTAAAGGTGGCAGCATCATATGGCAGTATTATTTGTCTTATTGTTAGGTGGTATTGTGGCACTATTGGGCTAAATTTCTGTGTTGGCACCTCGCGATAGAAACGTTGGCTTTGGTTTGCAGTTTGGGCACTCGGTCTCTCAAAGGTTCGCCATCACTGTACTATATTAACAATACAGGACAATTAAATACAAATAAAGAAGTGTGATAGCAGTTTGTAATAAAGCTACACTGCTGAGCATAAAAATTATATCAGAAAGTCTATTGTAATATTTGAGCTATTTAACCTCTCCCCGACGTGTGCCATAATAGCAAGGCATATTGGATGCGGGTGCCTTGAGGGGGTTCATGAGCTAAGCTCTCTCCATAGCCATTAAGTTTTTGCTGCGAGTGTTATCCCATCTATGGCCACCAGCAAAGCTGCCGGTGGCTTCAAAAGATGGCAGCCTCATCTTGGTGAAGACTGACACTGCCCGTGATGTCATTGGGGGGCGGCAATTGGTTGCCTTGACAGCTTTAGGTCTTCCGAAGACCCAGGGCTGTCTCATTTATGGTAAGATGAATCAGACAACCTAGAGTTAAAGTATCCTAGGGGATTTGAGAAATAGTAAAAATAAAAAAAGTAAAAAAAAATTATATTGAAGAAACTTAAAAATTCAAATTACCCTTGTTTCTCTAGAAATCATATAAATAAACAGTAAAAATCATGAACACATTAGGTATCGCTGTGTCTGAACATGCACGATATATCAAAATATAATAACGTTTTTTCAATGCATTGAACCCAGTAATGAAATTAGCACCGAAGATAAAAATAGGATTTTTTTGCCATTTCAAAAATATAAAAAATTCAATAAAAAGTGCTTAAAAGATCGTACTGTCCTACAAATGGTAGCAATGAAAACGTCATGAAAAGTTGCAAAAAAATACGCTATGCACAGCTTTTGAACACTAAAGTATAAAAAAGTCATTAGCGCCAGAATATGGCAAAATAAAAAAAAAAATTGTACACGTTTTAATTTTTGTAACTGTATGAAAACGTTATAAAACCTAAACAAATTTGTTATACCCATAATTGCACTAACCCAAAGAATAAAGTAGACATGTCATTTGGGGCGCACAGTGAAATCCAAGAATACAGCGCAAATGCGTTTTTTCACTATTTTCACTGCGTTTGTCATTTTTTTCATGCTTCTCAGTACACTCCATGGAATATTATATACCATCACTATGAAGTGCCATTTGTTATGCAGAAAACAAACACTCACACAGCTCTTTACATGTAAAAGTAAAAAGGGCCAGGGGTAAAGTATTACTGCATACTTAAACTTCACATAAATCAATACTGTACTACAGTCTGTGTATGTTAAGTGTAATCCTTTTTCTGTCCTTTATACAGAATGAATTGTATTCTGTGTTTTAGCAATTTCCTCTTGATATGTTTTATCTTTAATTTCCAGTATTCTCAGAACTGGTTGGTCAATACTAGCTGCTATAATTTCTCCAGCTTTTTGTCTGTGCACAGAAAGTATACACAAGTGTGCTCTTCTATCAAAATAGTTATGTGAATAAAAGACTTGAAGTGAGACATGTGCTGTGCAACCATCCCTGGACTCATTTTTTCCTACGGTAGAAATCTATTGTAAGCTACTATTTTATACTTTTATGAATTTGTGTTCACAACAGTAGCAAGATGGAATTCAGCAAGCATACAGTCAGTTTATCAGCAGGAAAAAGTAGGAAATGAGGAAGTTTGAGGAGGAAAACACATTGTAGCATCCTTCACTGAATGGATATTTCATACAGTTTTGTATATTCACTTATGCTATTCATTTATATAAAGTCTATATAAAATGAATGAACTTTTAAAGCTTTGAGCTTGTGGATAGTATAGTGTACAACTATCAGGCAAGTATTTAAGTATGTGATTTTTAAAATATTTTTATTACATTACATTATACGTAATAAATCAGGATACAATAGACACACAAACCTTATTGATTTGGTCTACAAGCTCTGATCTGAGGCTGTTCACTAATCCAGTCTGGTGATACTTCTGTACTACATGTCAGAGGAGCAGAGTGCTACTGTGCATGATTTACTGGCCTACTGACATAAAAAAGAGGAATCACCAAATTGTATTAATGACAAAAGTTTGTACATAGTTTACTTGATCCATAATGATCTAATGAGGAAAAATGAAGGGACCCAACTCCTTTCAACAATATGGGTCGCAATTAAAAAGGTAGCATGATTTTTCCCACATACTGCAGGAAGTGCCAGATCTACTAAGAGGCTCTGGTCAACCACATGGATGGATCAATCTTATGTCAGTTCCTGTCCGGCATGCCACACCCTCCCCACTCATTGATGCCAGACATTGATCTTACATAAAGCAGGGAGGGGGCGTCACTACCCCCCCCCCCCCCAATGTATTCATGTTAGAAAAACAGATAGATGACTTGCTATTATTGCAAGAACTGATACTAAATGTACACAATGCAACACCCCCTAACTTAAATGTGGAGCAGTATTGTTCCATTGAAATGGAATTTTCAAGTAAATTGTTCTTTTAACATAGTTTAGTTTTTGTTCTATCTACATACTGTACATCATCATGTATTTGTGAAAACAACCAATTTACAGGCCTTTATAGTACTGTTAGTGAATATTACAAATGAAGGGTTATTTTTATAATTTCTAATCATATACATGTCATTGAAATGTTTAGATTTTTTTATGTCCAATTCCACCTTTACATGATTTCACTTCAAATGTATTCCCTTCACTGTTTCTCAACAACACACATTGTATAAGTGTTATGATAAGTAATACAATCTTGTAATCTTTCAAGTATCATTTATCTGAAAAACGTGCAAAAGCTGATGTACACCAAATTAAAGAAAATTAATCTGATAAAAAAGAGTGAATTGAACAAGCTGTGCAATATAAATATTTTAATCACTTCTTGATCCAGAAGTGCCACATCTACAAAATGAGCAATTACTTTCAATCTCATGGGAACATACTCTAATTATGAGGCAACAAGATGGTACTAAACATGAATGCATGTAAATATCAGAAAGGAGCCCTTTGACTTGTTCATTTGGAAGTTTAACATTTGAATATACTTCATATTTTTTCAAAGCAGCACTAATAAAGGTCTGAATTTCATATGTATATTTTCTCCAGATATTCAAACTGAAGCCACATAGGAATGTGTAAATAATTAATAATTACATATTTCCTGAACATTAATTACTAACGTTTAAAGAAAACTTTAAACAACGGAAGAAAATATGTTTTAAATTCTATTTTGTAGACGATAGAGATGAAAGAGAAAATAGAAATATTTCTATTAGAAGATAAGTCACAGAAAGTTAGAGAGGTTTTATGCATAATAATGTTTATATTTTAGGCTACGTTCACACAAAGATTTACACTATGTTCCATTCTACTAGCTATAGTGTACAATGTGCATTTACAGTATATCTAGTAAATATAGATAGATAGTTATTTTTTCCGTTGGCGCCATAGAGATTAATGGGGCAGCACGGACATTCATGACTGGCTGCTCCTCTCATCTCAGGGAGTGACGACGCGTTCAATGGGGGTACCTCAGACCCCCCATTCTTGTGATCATCACTGAGAGCCACACCGTTCAACTCTATTCTGTGGACCACCTGACTTCCTCATTTATTGTTCATTCATGCCGTTGAGTATCATTTACATAAAAACGGTCATTATCCTGTATATCTACAACAATTTCTTATTATGAGAGTTGCAATATAATGTGTTTATGTTCGATCATAAATATGCAAATCTGTGTAGCCTCAATGGGGTCTAAGTTTTCCACTTCCCTAGCTGTATTGTTTGTGGCTTGGTGTGACCAACACTATGGGGCTTATTTACTAAGGGTTGTGGATCATACTTTTCTTCGGACTGCTCACGGTTTTCAGAATTTGCGCAGAGGTTTGTGCTGGGATTGTGTCGCATGCAATCAAATTGTGGCGCAGCTGCGCTGGCTTTCATACAGCAGACATCGGGGGGTGGGCCGTCGGACGATTCAACTGATTCAGACGGGATTTAAGATTCAAATTGTGTCACAAGCCTAAGCACTTATATGAACCAGGAAGAAGAAGATGAACTTCGTCTGAGCGGGGAAGCGACACATGCCGGATATCGGGCGCATGATCTTAGTGAATCCTGGCACAGTTTATTATCCCCGTCACTCCGCACTTTATGAACTCCGCGGGACCGGGTAAGTAAATGAACCCCTTTTTTTCTACGGACAATCCATTGTTTTTCCGGCATGTGGATGATTTATTAGTGGTCTGGGAAGGTAATGTACAATCCTTTTTTTATTTTATCAGGAATAGAAATAGCAATGACAATTAGAGTTTTACTATTAAAACACCACCAGTGCTAAGAGTGTTCATTACATTAATAGCTGACTGTGATTATCTTTTAATCCCTACTTCAATGTATTATAAAGAACTAGCAGGTGACTCAGTTTTATCAGCTGATAGTTGCTATACTATTCCAACATTGAGGCTATCCCACATAGTGAATTTGTTAGAGCTAGGAGAATGTGTTCTAACACCAATGCCTTTCAGGAACAATGGGGGTCATTTACTAAGGGCCCGATTCTCATGTTTCCAACGGGTTACCCGAATATTTCCAATTTGCGCCGATTTTCCCTGAATTGCCCCAGGATTTTGGCGCACGCGATCGGATTGTGGCGCATTGGCGCCGGCATGCATGCGACGGAAATCAGGGGACGTGGCCATAAAAAAAACAGACGCGCTTACCTGCACCCAGCGGGGGACGGTGAACTTCAGTACAGAGAATGCGCCGCTGAATCGCGACAGGAACAGGTAAGTAAATCTGCCCCAATATGATCAAACTGACAGAAGACTCAGGAAACAGAGATTTACAGACAACCATCTGAAAGACATTAGGAGTAAGGTAAAGAAATTAGAGAGAAATAATCTTCTTGACTCCACTGGTTCCAGAATTTAGGGTAATAAGATTGACATTTGGTACACTGTACAGTCCTCAATGCAATAAGATTTAAATTATACATTAGTAGTTGAACCAAAATTATATTTTCAATAATATTCTTAAGGATGGATGTTGTTGTGTTGCCCATAGAGATGCCTATCCCTAGGTAATTTGTTATCCCCTAGTTTGTCCAATCTGATAAAAAATATAGTACAAGCAGTCCCCGGGTTATGTACAAGATATGTTCCATAGGTTTGTTCTTAAGTTGAATTTGTATGTAAGTCGAAACTGTATATTTTATAATTGTATATCCACACAAAAATGTTTTTTTGCCCCAGTGACAATTGGAATATCACATTTTTTGCTGTGAATGGACCAAGGATTATCAATAAAATTTCATTACAGACAACTTAAAGCTGATCATTGCAGCCTGGGACTATAGTAAAGCATCCAGAGAGCTTCACCAGAGGTCACAGCGGGCAGGGAGGTCCGTGTTTAGGGGTCGTCTATAAGTCGGGTGCCCTTAAGTAGGGGACTGTGTGTACATGGCTTTCCACAAAGGACTTTTATAAATGTGGAGGCAATTGGTGCAATGACAATCAAAATGGATCACATTGTGGTGGAGGCTGCTTTGAAATACTATTTTAAAACATTTATGAATTGTAACACTCACCACATTGTGTACAATAGATAATGTTTACTATGTGACTTAAACTATATCCAATGTACTATCTGTAGATTAAACAATAGAACATCTGACTAATACACTCACCGGCTACTTTATTAGGTACACCTGTCCAACTGCTCGTTAACACTTAATTTCTAATCAGGAATTTAGGCATGTAGACATGGTCAAGACAATCTCCTGCAGTTCAAACCGAGCATCAGTATGGGGAAGAAAGGTGATTTGAGTGCTTTTGAACGTGGCATGGTTGTTGATGCCAGAAGGGCTGGTCTGAGTATTTCAGAAACTGCTGATCTACTGGGATTTTCACGCACAACCATCTCTAGGGTTTACAGAGAATGGTCCGAAAAAGAAAAAACATCCAGTGAGCGGCAGTTGTGTGGGCGGAAATGCCTTGTTGATGCCAGAGGTCAGAGGAAAATGGGTAGACTGGTTCGAGCTGATAGAAAGGCAACAGTGGCTCAAATTGCCACCCATTACAACCAAGGTAGGCAGAAGAGCATCTCTGAATGCACAGTATGTCGAACTTTGAGTCAGATGGGCTACAGCAGCAGAAGACCACACCGGGTGCCACTCCTTTCAGCTAAGAACAGGAACCTGAGGCTACAATTTGCACAAGCTCATCGAAATTGGACAGTAGAAGATTGGAAAAACGTTGCCTGGTCTGACGAGTCTCGATTTCTGCTGCGACATTCGGATGGTAGGGTCAGAATTTGGCATCAACAACATAAAAGCATGGATCCATCCTGCCTTGTATCAACAGTTCAGGCTGGTGGTAGTGGTGTCATTGTGTGGGGAATATTTTATTGGCACTCTTTGGACCCCTTGGTACCAATTGAGCATCGTTGCAACGCCATAGCCTTCCTGAGTATTGTTGCTGACCATGTATATCCCTTTATGACCACAATGTACCCAACATCTGATGGCTACTTTCAGCAGGATAATGCGCCATGTCATAAAGCTGGAATCATCTCAGACTAGTTTCTTGAACATGACAATGAGTTCACTGTACTCAAATGGCCTCCACAGTCACCAGATCTCAATCCAATAGAGCATCTTTGGGATGTGGTGCTACGGGAGATTCGCATCATGGATGTGCAGCCGACAAATCTGCGGCAACTGTGTGATGCCATCATGTCAATATGGACCAAAATCTCTGAGGAATGCTTCCAGCACCTTGTTGAATCTATGCCATGAAGAATTGAGGCAGTTCTGAAGGCAAAAGGTGTACCTAATAAAGTGGCCGGTGAGTGTATAAAGAATGGTGTCAGTGGTGCATCTTGAGTAGTGAAGCATTTTATGGAAATACATAAGGGTGACATTTCCACATTTTGTTCCCTATGGAATAAGATGGGTTCTCTCTCTGAACAGGGGGAGAAATTGGATGAAGTTCCTATTCAAGAAGGAGGCGACTTGGATGTTTTTTCTTACTTTAAGATTCCCTAATGGGATGAATTACATAAATGATCTATCAGACAAATATTAACGCTTGATCTCTCTATGGGTTTGTTACACTGAGTAAAATACTGAAGAAAAATGCAAAACGAGAACCAAGGAAATTAAGGGAAAGGGGGATTCATCCAATAAAATCAAGACCAGTGATTATTGTTAGTGGTCATCCAAACACTAAGTCTGACTGATGACAAATAAGTACATGCAAATCATTTTCTAGGTCAAATTAAAAATGTATAAACAATATTTCACCTTTATTTAGATATCCATAGTAAAAATGCATAATAGGAGATGCTTTGTTACAGTACATGCACATTATGTTACATTAGTATTCCATTAAGCTGTAGGGAAATTAAATACTATAAATAATAGGCTAATAAATCTTAATACCTACAATTAAAACGATTGTTAACCATTGCTTTTTGGGCAAGTCTGTGTATGTACATGTGAGAATTTTCCTCTGGGTGATGTAAGCCATCAAGCTTTGCATAAAAACAGAATTCGGTCTAGTTTTATGTTTGAAGAACTCATTTACCAGGATCCTGGAAGATACAGGTGCAAAGGATTAAGAAAAGACAATTTAATTGAAAACAATATCAAGAGCTGTAGCTATTTTGTTCTAAAGTCATAACAGACTGTGCATAACTCCAGGTTCATAAAAATTGTTGGTGTATTTATTTTTAGTGCAACAAAAACACAGCACAAAGGCTGTACGTGTGGTTTTCACATTAGTTGTTATAACAAGGGGTTCAGAAGACTTTTGACGTTTTATTAAAAATGTACTATAAATTAGTAGGTAGAACATTTAGGCAAGGTTTACATTTTTACTTCATTGACTAAAAGAGACTATCGCCATCTTGAACACTGCTAATCTAACAGCCCCCTCAGGCAGGGTGTGGTATATCCTTCATTGAATCCAATCTTTTATGTGAAAACTTGCTTGATTACCTACTGTATCCGGGGATCCACAGTAATTAGAAGCTTTTGGAATCATATTACAGCAAACCTGTCATCAGGAGGCCAATTTTCACCCAATGACAGGTTCCCATAGACTTTTTAACACTATATAAATCTGCTTTTATAATTACCGTTACTGTTAATGTTTGCCTGTTAAAGTACTTTTCAGATTATTTTAAAAAATGACTGTTTACGTTTGCTATTTACTGTTTATTTGATAAATATATATAATGATTTAATTTATATTAATGAAATCTGGTTTTATTTTAAAACAGACGTAAGTATATTCTTCATGTGAGTTTTATTATTCAAGTTATTTGTTTAATGTGCAGTGTCTTATGGTTTTACTTGTAATATGGTGCTAATTCCATTTAGTTGAACTATGCTTTGAAAAATGTAATATCCTCTTGTTATTGAAGTGTCAATGATCTAATCTGCTCTTGATGAGAAGTAGGCATTGGATCAATAACACATTTTATGGAACCTTTCTGTTAGTCCTTTGGGCTTCTAAACATGTCATTAATTTATTCAAATAATGTGACGTTTCCAATGAGACCAATCATGTATTAAACTAGTTTATTTTCTCTAGTTTAGTGCAAAAAACATTACATAATGCAGTGGCACAGCAAACTTTAAACCAACAAGATTCTTGCATTATATTTTTCATTATATTATTCGTCAATTGATAACCAGGAATTAAACATAAGGGAATGTATCTAAAAGGAATAAAAGTTAAAAGTTTTAGTACAGAAAAGTGTAAAAGATTTTGTAGAGTAGTGATGGCTTGTATGCACGTTCCCTCCTTAATATCCACTGGCATATCGGAGGTTTGAAGGTTTGCCAAGGGCATCCACTTTCGCTTCTAACCTGAGATACAGGAGTGGTTAGGATGGAGAGGGGGTTTAGACAGTAATAACTGCATGAACCCCTACAACAGTGACGGCGAACCTATTAGAGGCCGAGTGCCCAAACTGCAACCCAAACACCCCCTTATTTATCGCGAGGTGCCAATCAAAAATTAAAGCAGTAACTTATTGCTTCCAGTGTCCTTCTGTACAGAGAAAATCGTGGGCCAGCAGGAGGTCCTCCAAAAATAATTCGACCCTGTCTAATTCTCCCTCTTCCTACAGTCCCAAGTAGCGAAGTAAGTATCAAAATACGACTGAAAGAAGCATCTTTTAAGTTGCTTGGAACTGCAGGAAGATTCTTTGAGTCTTGTCTGGTGTGCTGGGGCGATGGCCCGGGTGCCCACAGAAAGGGCTCTGAGTGCCGCCTCTGGCACCCGTGCCATAGGTTCGCCACCACTGCCCTACAACTAGCAGAAAGGCAGAAGACCACGGGACATCACAAAAAGTCCTAAGTCCTGCTGACCAGGGGTCACGTGATCTGCACCGCCTGGTGGTGAACGCCAAATGCCAAGGTAAGTATAATATGAATTAACCTATTATGGACTTGTTAAAGTTTGGTATAAGTGTTCAACCCCTTTATTGTGTCAACGCTCAATTTAGCTAATATTTGACTAAAAAAAATCGTTTTTGCTAAAAATAAGTTACAAATCTCAGGACAAACATATCTGAACATGTCCAAACAAGAAGATTTATATAAATTAAAGAATATCTTTTAGGACCATGGTAAAAAGAATGAACACATGTATTATAGCTCCCTACATGATTGCTCTAATTATCTATTTTAAGGGTTATCTGTCAAATCAAACCTGGCTACATCTGTACAATGGAAGTCTCTAGTAATATTATTATTTCCTTTTTGTATCTTTGTTTGAAATACTGGTATAGATTTTAGTAATATGGACAGATGTTATATATAGGTTCTCATCTCATAATGATACTATGTTATCTATATTTCAGTTTTTGAGATGCTTTTTTATAATATGAATTATATATACATATGTATCTATTTCTCGATCATGATGTAGTGTACAGCCGATTAAGTGGAGTTACATTAACTGGAGCTGTACATTTATCTTAAAGAGTTACATATGTTTGTGTATGTGAATCATCATGTACCTTTATCTCATCGCTCTCTCTCATTTTGATATCAGTATTTTTGAAAAATGTGTATATAAAGGCTATACAACTGCTTTCTTTTCTCTCCAATTTAGTCCCTTTAGTGCTCAAGGACAATTTTTTTTACGTAGTGAGTTGAAATGTATTAATTATACCTTGCCAACGTTCTGCTGAGTGTCACATGACATAATGTGATTTTTATCAAGACTTAATGACAAAGCGGAAAAGGTATCATTTTAGATGGAACTGGATGTGTGCTCTCCAAGAGGTTATAATTAAGCAATTTAGGCAAAACGGTAAGTCATTGGGCTTATTTCCTAAGGGTCCGTGGACACACTTTGCAGATCTGTGAAAGGTATTTAACTGTGGATTGTGTTGCACATGATTGGATTGTGGCGCGCCTGCTCTGGCTTTCATGCGACAGAAAGGGGCGTGCCTTCGGACGATCTGACTGATTCGGATTGAGTGTAGGATTTAACTTTCAAATAGTTTTGCCAGATCAAGCACTTACATACACCAGGAATAAAAAGGTGAACTCCGGCGGACCTGAGCGGGGAAGCGACACATGCAGGATAACGGGCGGACGATTATAGTGAATCGTGGCAGAGTGCTTTCTGGTCGGACAATGCACTTTTGGGGAACACATCAAGACAGGTAAGTAAATGTGCCCCAGTATCTGGAATTTCATCTGGTACTGCTGTGTTATGCTTTTATTTGACCTAAATAAGGAAGTAGATCAAACAAATACGCTGCCGTAGTTCTGGACTACTCTTTCTCGTACTTATTATTATCCACAGTTCACATCACATAAGGAAAGGTGAGCTGATGCATTCTTCGATTGCTTGCTTTCTAAATGGAAGCCATTAGGTGAGTCCTCAACCATTTTGTATTGGTCATTTATTGAACATTTTTGGTATTATGTTATGTTCACAACTCTGGAATAAATAACTTTGAAAATAAACAGTATGTATTCCTATTATTAAATGTACTTTCAAATACAAGGTCATTCTTCAATAAAACAGCAATTAGGGTTAAACATATAGTTTGTGGCTTTGTAGAAGAAATTAGAATACAACTAAATATCTGTAAAAATATCCTGGTGAACATATTGGACTTTACAAAATAAATGTGACTGAGCTGAATCATATATTTTTCTTAATTTGATTTCCCAATGGAAACAATCAAAATTTGGAGTAGTTTGAGAAAAAAAAAACATTGTATTCCATGGTAAGAAATTTACACAGAGTCATCCTTAATGTAAGCTTATCTTGTGCAGTATGTCTAAATCCCAGTGTAAAGAAGCGCAATGCACCACTTATGACAGCTCACAGGCTTTCATCGAGAATTTTATATTTTACTTGCAAATGTGTAAGGTTATTGTATCTGCATCATAGAAGCTTTTCAAATGCACTGAAATAAACAAATCCTTCAGTGCAGTTACTCATTCTTGGCTCTTTTTTAGGTATGTGCCAGAAAGGCATAGAAATATATTTAAATTCCAGTATAATGTCAGTATTCAGCTTCAGATATGACCTACAAATATGCAACAAAATCCATATGCATGACAGAAGGTAAACTGCTCACATGAGCTTGCAGTCTACACTATGAGGATACAGGTCAAGCACAAGAACAACAGCAGGTTAAAATGCTACAAAATAATAAAATATATAATCAGTACTGACGTAACGTAGTACTAGCAGTGCTGGGCCCTCTTACCTTAGTGCTGTGACGCAGATTTAATGGGAGACTGGAGGGAAAATTAGGGGGCATGGAAGCACAGGCAAGTAAGCACTTTGTTATTTTCTGATCAACCTCTGTAAAAATTCTGTTTATTCATTCCAGATTTAATATCATTAATTTGGAGGGGGTATAATTGCACAATATTATTTATTCTGGGGGCACTATGTGAAATGTAATATAAGGGACACTGTGGCATTTTTCTCTGCATTATGAAGAAATTCTGCAAAAGTGGGAGGATCAAGGTTAGCAGTGATACATCACTATGAAGTGCTAAACAAGGTGGGGCAAAACATCACCTGTAAGATACTAGGTGCATGTGTTTGATCAGTACTGTAATCTCTTACTAACCTTCTAGTATGAGAGATAATTCTCAGCAGTGTTGTGGGGCCAAGGTGGGTAATTTATAGTTGGGATATATACTTTTTTTAATACTTTTGATTTTAGTACATATATTACAATGGGGCTGGATCAATCACCATGTTGGGGTCTTCAAAAGTAGTACAAGAAATCAGACAGCGTGGTGATAAATTGCGCAATTATAATTTAAAATTATATGGGTA
The DNA here is from genome assembly GCF_040894005.1 of Engystomops pustulosus. Lineage (NCBI taxonomy): Eukaryota > Metazoa > Chordata > Amphibia > Anura > Leptodactylidae > Engystomops > Engystomops pustulosus. The sequence continues at coordinate 69,836,057 of NC_092415.1, forward strand.
TGAAACCTAAAAGACCCATTTTGTTGTAAGGGTCTGTCACACTCTTTTGGCTAGTTAAAAAAAGTTGAGGTATTTTGTAGAATAGGAATCTGAAATATGCAGTTGGCATAATTTGCCTGTATGGGACCCCAAAATTTCTGATGTCATAAATGTGATTTAATGTGATAAAGGAGTTGAATGAAGTAAAAGCAAATTACAACCAAACTAAAAATGAAAACAACAAATGTATGAAGCCTACTCAATAAAAAACTATATTTAAAATATAATGGGATGGGGGCATTTATAATGTCTTGTATGTCAGTATAAGTTCCAGTTCATACTGGAATTCTACATCAGGCAGGACCTGATGTAGAATTCATCTGGGTTCACGATTCATCCAATCACGTGTCATATATACTAAAGAGTTAGAGTCTCTTAGTATATCCAGTGCAACATGTAAAGTCGAGGGGAATATGAAGACTGGCAAATGATACTCAAGCTTTTGGTATATTCCCCCAATTATGTTCATTCAGCCCTCCATATGCACACACTAGGGACAGGTCCGGCAGCCAATCACTGTAAATATAGCAATAAATGTAAAAGTAAACCTAAAAAAAGAACCATAAATAAAAAGCCAACAAGCTACAGTTTGCATTCAGTGTACAGTGATGCACAATACAAGAATCACTGTGCTAGATAGTAAATGCATAATGTAGCATAATATTAAATATCTTAAAGAGGTGTTCCCATTTCAGCAAATAATTGATATGGTTTGCAGTTTTCTAATATACTTATTGTATTAATTCTTTATCGTTATAACACACAGCTGTGATTACTCTGATATAACGAGCCGTGCACCTGTGTGACCATGGTCAGATTTCTGTCCACTGGAAGAAAACATAGAAGTTTTCTATTGAAAAGACAGCAAGCAGAGATCTAAAAAACCATCAATGCAGAAAGTATATTAGAAAATTGTATAATTTTTCTTCATACAGATAATAACATTAATTTGCCGAAATGGGAATAACCCTTTAACCCCTTAACGCTCTGCGCCGTAGCTCTACGGCGCAGAGGTATAAGGGGTGTATGAAGAGGGCTCACGGGCTGAGTCCTCTTCATACAAAGGTGGGGGTTTTTGCATAATGCATAAAACCACCACCGCTAATAACCGCGGTCGGTGCTAGCTCCGATCGCGGCTATTAACCCCCCGTTGCCGCCGGCAAAGTCGCCGCCGCCATCTTTTTTTCGATCGCCACGCCCCCGAACGTCATCGGGGGGGCGGCGATCGGTTGCCATGGTAGCCTCGTGTCTTCTTTTGACACGAGGCTATCTGGCAGCTGCACATTTTTGAATGTGCTGCAAAAATGCCATATATTGCAATACAGAAGTATTGCAGTATATGGTAGCAGCGATCTGACCATCTAGGGTTAATGTACCCTAGATGGTCTAAAAGATAGTGAAAAAAAAAGAAAAAAAAAAGTTTCAAAAATAAAAAAAATTAATAAAATATTAAAAGTTCAAATCACCCCCCTTTCCCTAGAACGGATATAAAACATAATAAACAGTAAAAATCACAAACATATTAGGTATCGCCGCGTCCCAAAATTCCCGATCTATCAAAATATAAAAACGGTTACAGGCGGCGGTGACCTCCAAGGCAGGAAATGGCGCCCAAATGTCCGAAATGCGACTTTTACACCTTTTTACATAACATAAAAAATTAAATAAAAAATTATCAAAATGTCGCACAGACCTCAAAATGGTAGCAATGAAAACGTCGCATCATTTCGCAAAAATTACCCCTCACACATCTCCGTGCGCCAAAGTATGAAAAAGTTATTTGCGTCAGAAGATGGCAAAAAATTTTTTTTCTTTTTTGTACACATTCGTTTAATTTTTGAAAATGTATTAAAACACAATAAAACCTATATAAATTTGGTATCACCGCGATCGCACCAAACGAAAGAATAAAGTAGGCATGTTATTTGGAGCGAAGAGTGAAAGTTGTAAAAACTGAGCCCACAAGAACGTGACGCTCGTGCGGTTTTTTTTTCAATTTTTCCACATTTGGAATTTTTTTTCAGCTTCGCAGTACACGGCATGTTAAAATAAATAACATTATGGGAAAGTAAAATTTGTTACGCACAAAATAAGCCCTCACACAGGTCTGTACACGGAAAAATGAAAAAGTTATGGATTTTTGAAGTTGGAGAGCGAGAAATGAGCCGAAAACCCTCCGTCCTTAAGGGGTTAAGATATATCTGACAGTAGAAGGGACAAAACAATTCTACAATTTTTTGCTTTAAGAGGATATAATGAAAACTAAAGTAGCACAAGCTTGTTTGGAAAACATCTTTATCAAGCTGACAGAAAATCCTTCCATATTAATGATGACATCTGGTGAGAGTTTTGTAATGTACCGCCAACAAGAGTCTATTTTAGGATAACTGTCAAAAGTGCAACATGCCATACCCAAACTAGCAATGGCAGTAATTAGTGAAAATGGGGTGAAAAGAAAAAGAGAGAGTTCTAAAAATATCAAAAAGGAAGCTTTTGTTACAAAAAAATGTTGAGTAAAATGACCCATGCTGCCATACTGAAGACCAATAGACATTGTTCAACTGAAACAATCCTGAGCATGGAGCAGATACCAGTAGACTGGAAAATACACCAGGAGATGTGGAGGAGGCTGTGGGAGAGCAACAACCAGCAGAAGACCAGATACATCCTCCTTTGTGCAAGAAGGACCAGAAGGAGCCGTGCCGAAGCCCTGCAAAATAACCCCCAGCTGGCCACTAATATCCACATGTCTGCTCAATCTGTCAGAAACAGGCCACATGAGGGTGGTATGAGGGCCTGGCATCCACAAGTCAATTTTGTTCTAAGAGACCAACTCCATACAGGGCAATTGGCATTTGCCAGAGAACACCAGGTTTGGCAGATTCATTGATACCCTGTGCTCTTCACAAATGACATCAGGTCCACACTGAGAAATTGTGACAGTCTGGAGACACTGTGATTATTATTATTATTTAATAAAGGGCTTACCCAGGGTTTGTGTCCTGGAGATAATATTTTAATAAATAATTATTTTTAAAAATGTATCATTTTCTTTAAACCTTAACTTATCACTTTATTCATAGTGCCGTCTAATTTACTGGACATGTCGCTAAAGCTAGGGGCTTTGTGTTAGGTGGAAGAAAGTCTAACACCAACCCTTGCTTACCATTACCATGGTATTCACCAAACCAGAGGTACCAGCAAGAGCTAGATACAATACAGTACCTGACCAGTGCACTTAAGCTTATATAATTGGGCTGAAAAGTTCAAACCAAACACTGAGGGCTTTCCCACCCAGTAGTGTGAGGATGCTGCTTTATTGTACATGACTGGCCACGGAAAATGGGGGGACCCTGTGTTGTTTTCCCTAATAATTTAATGTACCCGGCTTCTCTTGTACCCAGTTGCTTCATGGGTACATGCATAGAAGAGTAGGAATGGGAGCTAACACTATCTGAATGCGCAGTTAAAGTATGATTTGTAACTGCTCAAGGTTTTTTTAACCAATTTTTTCTTATGTTTTGTCAAAACTCAAAATGACTATTCAATGTATAACCTGTTTTCCTATGCAAAACACAACTTACAACTGATTAAAAGGGTCAAGGATCCAATTATGAAAAGATAACTAAGTGGTTTATGTTCTGTAGCTAATGATGTGAGGAAACATTTCAAATACATCATTCTGCAGTTCTGTCTCCCTTAAGGCTTGTATTATTGGGAACAGTTTCTTCAACTCACAAAGCAATACAAATGATGAACAGAGATATCTACTTCATGTGACTATATTTAATAGCCTCCTACTTGTGACCATTTGGCAGCTCCAGGAAAGTTTTCTCAGAAACTAAATCTCAGAAGCCAAGCCAATAAAGTGCTAATTAAAGACAGTATTGAAGAGACACTTGGAGTCAGAAGCAATTTGAAGGAAATATACAAGAATAAAACATATGAGCTTACTATGCTTACTGATTAGACATTAGTCAATATTTTGCTAAATAGTATATAGGTTTAAATATATAAAAATACATTAAATATTAATATAATGGAATAAATAACTATGTGGACTGAATAAAGAAAACAAATAACTACCTGCCACAGACATCATCTGTCAAATCCTACCTAACAGATTTGACCTGATCATTAGGGGTACTATTAATTATCAAAATGATACCATTTCAGCATATGGCTTACTTACTCCCACCAATGTACTGCCCATTTATGTGCCACCTACCCTAAGCAAATGAAACTGCGCCTGTATTGCCTTTTGGGAGCTCCCCTTTTCTCTACCTGCTCACTTCCCCAGACCTTCAACATGAAAAATAATCCTTCCATGACTGGTCACTGTAAAGTAACATTGAATGGATATCAAGGATATATGGAGAGGGTTCATGGACTGTGTTATATTTCAAATGATGCTGGTTGCAGTAGTTAATCTGTTGTAGGCTTCAACCATCACATTGCATCAAAATACCAACAAACTGCACTTCCTAGTGTCCCTATTTAATATTCCATGCCATGTACTGGGCAGCTAGAAATAAAATCCACATGCTGTGAAACAGATGAAAAAATATATTTCTGCAATTTTCTTGTGGGCTCTGTGTCTGCAGCTTTCGCTGTGTGCTCTTAATGACACCTTTCTTTTATTCTTTTGGTCAGTATGATCATGGAGATATATCAGTTTTATCAGTAGCGTAACTAGAAAAGGATGGGCCCCATAACAGATTTATGCATGAGGCCCCCATTCCCCTTAACACAAAAAAATAAAATAGGTATTTGTACAGACATATTTATACACTAACACTCATTTATACACTCATATTTTCACACATTTACACACATAAATTTTTATACACATACAAATATGCATACACTTATACACACATTCATGTACTCATAAATTTAAACAGTATATATAGTAAATACAAACTCATACAGTATATACACATACAGCATGTACACATCCACATAAACATCAAATTTGCACACAAACTATATAGTACACACTATACACATAGTATATATCATATACTTACATACAGTATACATTTGCATATATACACATACATTCTGTATAAACACACTATATACACACATATTACTTACAGTATACATACAGCATATACACACATACAGTAAATACGGAATACAATAATAATCTTTATTTATATTGCACCATCAAATTCCGCAATGTGTATATACAGAAAAATATAAATACATAAAGCTACCTGCAGCCTGAGTGTTCAAGTGGCAGCGCCGTAGGGTGGCTCTATTAGCGGGCAGATGGGAGTTTGATCAGCTACTGTATGTCGGCAAGCTGGGAGGAGGTCAGCCGACTCTGCCGTTGGGCTGGGGTAGGGGTGGGCGGTTCTGACACCGGGGAAGGGGGGTGGTTGGGATTTTTGGCTTTGCCCTCCAGCGCGCAGCTGTGCCGTTGATCGGGGTGCTGGGCAGTGAACTGCGCCATCAGGCAGAGTTTGAGGAGGGCCGCGGCGACATCCCCTGCAACCTGTTTGTTTGAGATACTCCTATACAAATTACTGACAGCCTGTATAATGATGTGACACTCCTGGTGCTTACTCTTCCATGTGCCTCCTGGTTCTGTCGACTAGACCCCCTCTAGCCTGTGTGTGTATGAGATACTCCTATGCACATGACTGACAACCTGTATAATGATATGACACTTCTGGTGCGGGCTGCCTCTATCTGCTTCCTGGGTTCTGGTGGTCACGCCCCCTGAAGCCTGTATGTGAATAAGATACTCCCATACACATGATTGTATCCTGTATAATGATGTGACACTTCTGGTGTTGGCTCCTCTATGTGCTTCCTGGTGCTGGCGGCCACACCCCATCCAGCCTGTTTGTATGAGATCCTTTTGTACACATTACTGACAGCCTGTATAATGATGTGACACTCCTGGTGCTGGCTCTTCTATGTGCTTCCTGGTGCTGGCGGCCACACCCCATGCAGCCTGTCTGTATGAGATACTTTTATACACATTACTGACAACCTGTATAATGATGTGACACTCCTGGTGCTGGCTCTTCTATGTGCTTCCTGGTGCTGGTGGCCACACCTCATGCAGCCTGTCTGTATGAGATACTTTTATACACATTACTGACAGGCTGTATAATGATGTGACACTTTTGGTGCTGACTATTTTATGTGCTTCCTGGTGCTGGCGGCCACACCCCATGCAGCCTGTGTGTATGAGATACTTTTATACACATTACTGACAGCCTGTATAATGATGTGACACTTCTGGTGCTGGCAGTGGTAACAGTACAGTACATCACTTGTGTAGCTGATGTATGATGTATGTGTCTCTCACACAAGTACTAGCAATGGACACTTAATTAATGGCCCCGCTGTGCTGCATTTAGCGCAAAAAATAGAGCCATTTCAGTTTTGCATTGTTGTAGTTGGTTGACGGCTTTTCTACAGCAAGATCAGTTGTATTTTTTATTTTGTTTATTTCTGCTCTTCTCCATAACACATAAATAATAAGAAAACATTATTCTGTGCAGGGACGGTTAATAGGATGGGTTGGCAGGGCGCGCTCCCCGGGGGCCCGCACCACTTAAGGTCTCCACCACCCCTCTTGATCCTCCCCTACAAAAAAATAGCTCAATTCATCTATATCAGAGTCCTCAGGACACCAATATATATGAGCTCCGCTGCCCTTGGCAGCAGCAAAAAGAGAGATTGTGAGAGAGAGGTGGAGGAGGAGAAATACACAGGCTGTAAGTACGAGCGAGAGGCTCAGAGTAGTTAACAAAGAGGAGTGCAGCCGGCAGTGAGTGAAGAACTTGAGTAACAACAGTGTCCCGGCCAGTAACATCTCCAGAGCACAGCACAGATAAGTCCTCCCTTCCAATGGCGTCCCCTGTCCCACATCAGTGCATTAACCCATTGATGTCGATGGGCTTTCTTAATCACGGTAAAGCTTCAGCCCCGCTACTGTTGAAATTTATAGTCTCTCTGTATGAACATGCTTCTAAGTATCAATCTTGTATAAAATTACTGTAAGCATCAAAATTGTTATTTGTTATATGTTTCAATTTACTATACAGAAATTACAATAAAGTGAACAAATGAATGGTTTTTTTCATCATTAACTTTTATCTGATACTTATATTTAAATATACAAAAATAAGAGAAAATAAAAGAAATAGAAACAAAAGAAAGCTTAAAGGGAACCTGTCATCAACAGGACGCCTGTTATACCCTTAAACATACGTTATAGGGTATAGTAAATGCTGTCCAGGCATGTCCTTATAACACTGCTGTGCCGGCCGCATGCTGAAATGTCACCTTATATTCCAAGTCATCTACTAGTCGTGGGGGGCAGGCTTTGGGGTTGACTAGTCAAGTGTGCACCCAGCCTCCAGCCAGCTGTGTCATCAAAACTCCACCTTCATTTCTGTTTTCAGGCGATTCCTGCCTTGCCTCCAGCACCTCCCCGTCCTCCCTAATCTCGTCTGAAATCTTGGACATGCGCAGTGAGTTTAGCAAGCTGTGCACCTTGCCGTCGGCGCATGCACTGTTCTCCCTCCAGATACATGCAGGGCCAGAGAGGAGAAACTAAATGTACTGTGCATTTACGAGAGGAAGGAATTGTCTGAAAAGAGAATTGAAGGCAGAGATTTGATGACGCACCTGGCTGGAGGCTTGGTGCACACTTGACCAGTCAACCCCAAAGCCCCCCCCCCCCCACTGACTAGTAGATGACTTGGAATATAAGGTGACATAAGGACATACCTGCCTGGACAGCATCTACTAAACCCTATAAGATATGTTTAGGGGCTTAACATGCGTCCCGCTGGTGACAGGCTCCCCTTAAAAATGTTTTTTTTTTTTTATTATTTGATAAAACTGTTGTTAATGAAGAATATTAATAGATCTCAAAAACAGTAGTTTTTCTTATAATAACTCTGTGCATATATAACAAAATGTAATTCATTATTCTCCATGCATTTAGCAATAGCCTCAGATGGACATAAAATAAAGTTAAAATTAGAAAGTGAGATAAAATTTATATTTTTACTTTTTCAGTTTGAATTGAACAAATGTGTAAATGAAATATTTAAATTAATGATTTCAATCATTGGTACAGCAGAAAATGATATAAAAAGATGTATTTATACATTTCGTTAGTTTATTTGATTAAATATAAATTAAAAAAGCAGATAAGGGTATCTAAGTCAAAGATCAATTGGCTCTCCATTGTCATCTGTTTAATAAAATACCCCCCCCCCCCCCCCTCCAATTCTGTTTCACCTTTCCTATTCCATATATTTTGTTCCTTTAATTCCACCATTATGTTTCTGCTTAATGTGATAACGGGTGACCATCATATTGTTTTTCTATATGAGTCAGATGCTCTTTGATCCTGGTGATTAGTTTTATCTTACTATACACAGCTTTTCACATGGGCACTGAATACAATATTTTACACCCTTTGTATTACAAGTAATATGCTTTATTTACTTTTAAAGTCTCATTAGTCTCAATAGTGTGAATTGCTGATTGTGCTGCATTGTGTCTATACATGTTACAATGTTTACATGGGTAAAACCCTGTTTGCTGTATGAAGTTCTATCCCTTTTTCTTATATTTTTCTTTATTTTGTATGGTTGGAGCAACCATATTTCTAGTTGTCAAAAAAACAAATTTAGTTTTAAGGGGCAAATAATGACCAAAAATTGTGTCCTATAATACAATATTCCAATATTTAAAAATAATGGGGCTCATTTACTTACCAATCCCTGGCCCGTTCCCCGATCCGGAATGTCTGATTGGAATGCCACGATTCACTTTAATTGTACGCCCGATATTCTGCATGTGTCGCTTCCCCGCTCAGGTACGCTGGAGTTCACCATCTTCTTCCCAGTGCATGTAAGTTCATGTCTTGCGACACAATTTTAAATTTAAATCCCCCGCTCAGTCAGAATCAGTCGGATCGTCCCCCGATTTCTGTCGCATGAAAGCCGCGCATGATTGCGCCAAAATCTGATCATGTGCGCCAATATCAACTTCTAAATACCTGTCCCAGCCACGCAAAACACGAAAACGTAGGAATATCTGACTAAAGTGCGATCCCCAGACCCTTAGTAAATAAGCCCCAATGTTTTTAAACACTGCACAATTTTTCATATAGTGGGTAATGATGGGTATTTTAAGTTCCCCATACTCCACCATATTGGTATTATTTCCTTAAATTAACCTGTCAATGTTAGTTATTTCTAATATAACTTTTCTTATAGGGCTAGATTTATATTCTGTATAACTTTTTTTTCCAAAATATTATTATATGGCAGCTGTTTTGGAAAATCAAACTACTGTCCATTGATTTATTTTAAGTTTAAGTTTTTAAAAGTCTAAACTGTGTATTTTTTGAGTGTACATAAGGGTAACCTCTAAAACTAAATAATTGGAAATTATACTTTCCAATGTAATTTTAGTACGGTATGTGACAATCAATTTACCATAAGGGGATAATAAACAATGGGGGTGATTTACTAAGGGCCCGATTCGCATTTTCCCGACGTGTTACCCGAATATTTCCGATTTGCATCAATTTCCCCTGAATTGCCCCGGGATTTTGGCGCACCCAATTGGATTGTGGCGCATCGGCGCTGGCATGCACGCAATGGAAATCGGGGGCATGTCCGAACTAAAACTCGACAAATTTGGAAAAACCACCGCATTTTTTAAAAAAAAGTGTCGCGGGACTTGCGCTTACCTTCACTCGGTCTGGCTAGGTGAACTTCAATGCAGCAGCGACACCTGGTGGACGTCGGAGGACCTACCTCAGTGAATCCTGGCTGGACCCGAATCCACCGCAGAGAACACGCCGCTGGATCACGAATGGACCGGGTAAGTAAATCTGCCCCAATGTATCTATTTTTTGTGCAACAAGCTGTTTTTTTTTACATTTGTACTGTTTTTGTCTGTATGTAAATTTAAAATTTATATATTTCTTTATAATATATTTTTGGAAGCAGGGTAAATGCCTTTATCAAACTAGGAAGTGCCTGTACACTCTAGCCCTGTCCCAAAAAGAACCCGATTGAACCATTATTAGGTTTTTTCATTTTCCATTCTGGTATTTAAATGACAATTGACTGTCTCATGGAGGATTTTGTGAACATCTAAATATATGGCTCACAAGACTGTTACTCATGCTGGATGATATTACAGACACCCCTGAGGAAGCAATACATGTGGGGGCACATTCAGCCCTTGTAAGCCCTTCCACTGCCACATTCATGGTATAATTTATTTGGCAGGTTGTATAAATCTTGTCATGGGTCAACTTTTTTTATTGTTCACAGCAGCAGTTTCTTATATTTTGGCACGAGCCGTCTTATTTAGTCTCCACACCGTTATGCTTATACACCTGTCTGTATGCACATATTCACATGAATATTTGTGATTTCTTCACAATAGTGGCGGGGTCTGGGCTCTAGAGAGGAGTTTTCTGCTAGCATTATCAAGTGCTGCAGTTTCCTTGTGTTCATTTTTGGGTTCAAATTGTGTTTAACACCTTTTAAATTATTTAAAACTATTTATTGTCCGATATATGTATTTTTATTTCAAATAAAGGTACTATTCAATGCTTTATGACACGTCTGTTGTGTATTTTCATGCAGGCAGCATAACATTTCCTACCGTATCTGTAAACTTTTGTCTATACTCAAGTCTGAATATTTTCTTATCTTTGAAGATACATAAAGCTCTAAAACAGTCGTTCTTAAGCTTGTTTGAGGTACCGACCCCCCCCCCCCCCCCAGTTTCATGCACATTCACTGAACCTGTCTTTAATGATAAATCAAACATGTGTGTGTCTTAACCTCTGTGGCGGAGGCTTCGCCGAACCCCTGAGACTGACTCACCAAACCCCTAGGGTTCGAGGGTTTATCCCAGTTAAGAACCACTGCTCTAAAAGAAGACTTGCTAGAGTATTTTCTGGTGAATGGCAATAACACCGCATGGTTCTGGGCTGTGTAGGTAGGTCCTATCCAGGATTTCAATCCAATCCACAACATTTGTTTCTGACAGTTTGGTCAAATACATTCATACCAGAAACCTTTTTAAAGTATAACATGAAAACAAAGTTCATACAACTAATTAAAATTTATGAAATGTTTAAACTACAAACAGATATAACTGTAAAATGGCTTTGTTCTAAATCCTTCTCTTCAACTTTCTACAAAATATATCCAGTGTTTTTAGCCAATCCGTATATATTGAATCTTTATGTGGATCATGTTGTGCACTTCAATTAGCTTTCCAAATGCTAACATTGTTATATTAAGCCTAATGGTTATTCACAAATGTTTTTTTTTCTTCCATGAGCAAGTTGCTGTATTCAGTTTTCAAAAACAAAATTTAATAAAATTGAATAGTCTGACAACATTATGAAATAGTCTACACAATGGGTCTAATTCATTCAAGTACCCATGCCAATGTATTATTCTTTATAAATTTTCTCAGTCTGTATTATTAATATTTTTCAAGTCAAAGTAAGAATTCCAGTGTCAGTTAAATGGCTGAAATACTTCTAAAGCTGAATCCTCTTACTGTGTTTATCATGTAGGGACTACAAAATGAACCTCTGTGAAATGTTGCTTTTCTGGAACAGAGATTGTTCTATTGTCTCTGCTTTCTTCAAGAATTAATTAATTTTAAATGTGTTTATTCTTAATGACTGTGTATAAAAAGTAATAACTTTAGCCTTCTGCCAGAACAAATGCAAGAGCAGATGTTGTGTCCCCACAAGCCACGAGCATATGGGGGTTTATTGTTTGTTATATAGGTGATATGTTCATAGGAAGCACCAACAAAGCCATTGCTTTGGCAAGCTCTTATAACTGATTCACAAGATAGGAACAGCTCCATATCAATATAATCTTGGGAATTGTGTGCATGCGGCCACAGCTGGAGAAAAAACATAATAAAAAGAAAGTTGTTTTTACAAAGGGATAAGGCACCTGCTCTGAAGCAAGCTTTGTCAATTGCAGAAAAAAGAGGGTTTTTGAAATGTTCAATGAGACTAATTAGGAGTACACACTTTTAAAGTATTAAAGCTCAATGGTCACTCTTTAAAAATATAATAAACTGTATACAATTAGGACTTAATAAAAAAAGAAATTATCTAGTCCTAAGGAAGTCTTAAAATTAAGTCAATTATTTTTAGAACCAGCTTTAACATAGATCTTTACAAAATTGCCTCATTTTAGAAGAAATAACAAAGTTAAAACTAAGAACCTGTGACAAATGTTTGAAAACAAAGAAGTATACAGTTACACTAAATGCGAAATCATCCAATGGCACATTCATATACGTTAGAAGCATATCATTTTATTGGTCAGGCCACCCTTAATATGTTATATGGTTCTTTGAATGTTATTAGGTAGCAAGATGTAATCTTAAAATATTACTATGGATCAGTGTGGTACTACCTGATACAGAACGGTGGCTTTCTACATGTAGCATTAATTTAGGCATTGTCTAGTGCTTCATCCAATTAAAAAACTTTCAGAAAGAGATGGCATTACTCTACTTTACTCACTCATAACATAAAAGCCCTCTTCTAATTGCACATTATGCAGTGATAAATGTGAAATTACCATGCTTAGGGAGACCTGTTACAATTACAATTTTAATCTTTAAGTTTCTGGAGGGAGGTTTACAAAAGGTTGGGGATTCAACAATCTGTTTCACTCTTCTGTCATCATGAGTGTAGCGGGCAGTCTGAGCAAGCCAATTTAGTTCTTGAACAGTTTTGTGTCTGTGTAACATCTGTGTCAGCGTCATCTTTGGTTCGTGGATTGCGACTGAGGAGGGCTGATTTTATCTCTGTGTTTTGTTAATATTCTGTAGCGTTAGCATGGATTTACTTGCTTGGCTGCTTTGATTGATTCAGCAATACACCTGTTTCTGCAGCCTAGCTTGCTCCAGCAGTAGTTAACCTTTGGTAATTGACATCACACTTCTTTGAGTTCTCTGCATCTCTGAGCCCTAGTCCAATCACCTTTTGAGTCTGGGGTTTTGAGACCACACATCAGTCCTTCCCTCCCTTTAGTGCTGGTTAAAAAAGTTTCTTTTCAGCTCCCTGTGTAGTATTGCTATCTGTATTTTTCTATTTGGTATCCTGACTTTTTTCCTCGCTTTTTTCTGCTGATTCTGCGCTGCACTTCCCTCTCTGTTGTGACCCTTCTCTTGGCAACCCTGCTTGTCTGTTTTTCCTGTTTGTCCTTGTGTTTTCACTTTGGCATAGGACAGGGCTGATTTCTAGTTGTCCCATATCACCTAGTATATGCAGAGGCAAGAAGGGAAAGGACTTGTTTGTAGGGGGGGTCAATATGACGGATCAGTTTCTTGTATGTGTCTGGTTTCCCCACGTTACAATCTGACTTTTAGGAAGAATGGGGTAGACATTTTGCTGAGTTTGTGCATAACCATGACATTTAATGCCATGTCTCTATTCTTCTGCCAATTTGAGCCTCCATTTTCTTGTGTGTTTTCTGATACATCTCGTAACCTTCAAGCACATGCTGTTGTTTTCAACCAGTACACAGTTTGGGCACAGGCTTGCACGAAAAAAATCATTAGAGTAGGCACCAGGGGCTCCTTCTAAAAGGGCGAAGGGTACTGTTACATCTGCTGCATGTTTCGCTCTGCAGTATTTTTATAACTACTTCACACCAAGGTGAGCTGTGTGTGTGTTTCAGATACCCAACTTATCAGTGGCCAGGGTGGCATACAGGAACTCTATATGTATCTTCTCCTGACTTTAGTCAGTGCTAGTCATACTGGTATCTTGTTACATGTATTATCACTTTCTGTATTCTGGTTATTGCTGTGTGTGGGGGTTTTAAACCCTTTTGCCTGATTACGCTTGTGTCTGTCTGGTTGTCTCATTGGTTATTGTGATTTTTGTGCATATATCCAGAATAGGATATATTTTCCAAATTTAGAAAAAAAAATTCTATTGAAAAATTCAATTGAAGTTGTTGTTTCATTTTTATTGACTTTCCATGAAATTAGAGAGTGGATGTGAAAATTCAGTAATCAAGGCATGGAATATTAGTAAATAGATTTGAGGAGGCAAATACAGGTGAAAAAGATGTAAAGAATGCAATAACTATAAATTGAAATATATAAAGTGCTAAACAAATCACTTTGACAATATTTTAGGATACGAAAGAAAAGTCTTCTAGCAAATGTAATTTTAAATTTAGTTTTAAATAAACTTAGGGAAATGTTAAACTTAGTTGACAAGTAAACCCCTTAGGTTACAAAAAAGATAATAGATATCTGATTTCCTAAATAGTTTCCTATATGTGTAAAAAAGTCAGTTTCTCTCGAGACACACTGTCTAAAGATAAAAGGTTCACTGCTTAAAACTGCTGGTTTTGTTTCAAAGGTTGCAAAGTGCTTTTCTCTAGTTTTCCTTTCCTTTTCCAGCTTGGAGCTATACTAGCGTTAAATGTTTTACCATTTCTTTACAAAAAGTAGGGAAAACCTTTTATTGAGCATTTCCTGCTGTTTGCCTTTATGGTTAAAAGCGATTTGAAATTAGAACTTAAAAAGTTTAAAGGATGTCCAAAAATACAATCCTGCAATGGCTAAACAATAGCTAAAATACTGCATTATAATGTGTTCCCAAAAATCTCATTATTAAAGAGATGCATTGATTATTGATAAACTTTTACAGATAAAAGCATACATTTTAGGCAATGAATAACCTGTTGATTTAACCAGTTAATTTAAACATGGCTAAATAGTAATGGAAAATAGAGAGTAGCATTTGTAAGTTAATAGGGTTTTCAGTGCAAAATCTTTTAGTGATCTATTGGTTTGATGCTGGGTCTAGGCCTTAAAGAGGTATTCCCACAAAGATTTCACAGATATAATTCCAACCTGTCTCTATCAGTGCTGGTGTTCACAATTTTGGTTGTCCATGGATCCAACCATAAATCTTCTGAATATGGTTGAATTTTTCTCATGAATAGCTTTACTTGTATGCATGATGCAGTAGCCTTCTACCCCTCTCCCCCTACATTACAAGAACAGCTCAAACACACTCTATGCCGGCAAGCAGCATTGTGCAGTGTTTACTCTTCAAAGTACAGTACAGACAATTTAAGGTCTTTATTCAGGAGAAGGGATAGAGCTTACTCGTTGTGTGTGTGTTATAGTTGGGATGGCAGAACCAGCGTGTGCAGGGCAGGATCATAGGCGGGGCTCCTGGGGCGTGAGCTTCTGCAGCACATCGCTTCCAACTACCGACAGTCAGCTCACAGGGACAGGCAGCGCAGACACCTCCAGATAGCCAGATACTTCTACATTGCACTGGCTTCTGGAAGGTGTGATGTCACGGGAAGGGGCGGAGCTTCCCGGGACAGTCTCACCTCAATGGAGGAAGTAAAGAAGCTGTAACTTCTGACTACACATGGATGGGAGAGCAGTGACAGTCACTGTATACATGTGTATGGAGGTGACGGGTCCCTGCATTGGCTGTATACATGTCTATGGAGGTGAGGGGTCCCTGCAGTGGCTGTATACTTGTGTATGGAGGTCAGGGGTCCCTGCAGTGGCTGTATACATGTCTATGGAGGTGAGGGGTCCCTGCAGTGGCTGTATACATGTCTATGGAGGTGCCCCACTGAAAGTTTCTGTATAATCCTGTATAATCCAAAAGCATCTTACATCTGCCTAGCCTTGCATGGCATTGCTTCTCCACAGCGATTGAGATATTGTACCATACTTTGTCTTGGTGTGATTTATTTGAGCTTACTTTGTGAATTTTATTAATAATTAGAGAACCTGAGGTTGTGTGAAAAGTAGCAGAATTGACACCAATGTCTTGTAGGGCAGACATTCTCTGTTCTATTTAAATATACATACTCAAGTATGAGCTGAGTTTCTGATATAGTAAAAAAATTTACTTGAGTCAAGAAAAAAAATAGTTTCTGAATAGTCAAAATCACCTTTCCTACGCCCCCCACAGGTCCTCTCTTCTTCTGTCCGGTAGCGGCAGGTCCGCTGGCTGCGCACACTATGAAGTCAGCTGTCATCATAATGTGTGTGCCGACCGGCACACACTCTAATGTCAGCAGTGGTTGATGTCACAGCCTGTGCACTGGAGCATCTCATGGACTGAAAAAGAGAAGACCTGTGTGGGGCGTTGTAAAGGTGAGTTTTGAATTTCTTTAGAAATTGAGCAAACAGGGGCTGACAGACTACAGGGGCAGGGGGCTGGCTGACTACAGGGTTAGGAGGCTGGCTGCCTACAGGGGCAGGGGGATGGCTAACTACTGGGGTAGGGAGCTAGCTATATAATGGAGCAAGGGACTGGCAAACTAGTGGGGCAGGGGAAAGCTATATACTTGGGCAAGGGGCTGACTATATACTAAGGGCAGGGGCTAGATTACTATATACTAGGGGGGAAGGGTCTGACTAGTTATATACTGTCTGTGACCAATGCATTTCCCACCCTAGGCTTGAACTCAGCTCAATAGGTTTCCATTTTTTTTGTGGCATAATTAGGGACCTTGGCTTATATTCGGGTCGGCTTATACTCGAGTCTAAGCGGTATATATATATATATATATATATATATATATATATATATAATTATGATTGCCAACTGCATAATAGTCTCTCTCTGAAAATGTGTTTCATAAGAAAAATATTAGAAACTATGTTTCTGCTATTATGATGATTGGTAAGCAGGATAAGTCAGTAAGCTGATTTGTTATGGTTGGCTTGATTTAAACAACAGACACTCAGTAATGAGGAAGTAGTTTTGTCAAAACAGCTGTCAAGTGGTAGCACAGTAACATCGAGAGGAAAAAAACATTTGTCAGTGAATTGACAAAAGACACTATGGATGAAAAACTAGTGTTGCAATTTATACAAGTAAAACAAAATAAAAGTTGCCATTGGAATCAATCTGATCTTAACATAAAATATTATTTTTAAAAGTGCACATAATGTTTTCTCTGTGTCAGCTTTATATTAACTGCTCTACTGTCATCACACATAAGCACCTAAATGCAATGTATGGAAACCTGAAATTGTCCCACAGCAGCCAAATAAGTGCAATTAATTGCTTTTGTAACAGGCTTTTCCCACCTAGCAAATGCCATATAGATTGCAGCAAGATATGCAAAATGCCAAGATTGCAACATTGCATCTAATAATTGTCAATTGTGACTTGAGAGGTCATGGAACAAGCACTGTCACATGGTTGTGACACAAGAATGGTCAAGAATGGGCAGAGGTCTTGATGGGAACCTTTCCTCGGCCACTGGGCATAAGGACAGACTGGATTAAAACCTGGGTGGATGTGGATTGTCTGTGGATAAGTTTAATTGCATGTTGGTCCTTTATGAATAGCAATAAAGAATTGACCAGTTATAGGAGATACATGAGTGTGCAGTTGGACATGATTGAATGAAGGCATAGGGACCCCGATGAACATAAATGCAGTCTGATATGAATACTAATTTAACAGAAGTAAAAGAAAATTTAAAAAAATCCCATTGCATTCATTAGCAGGCCTTATCTGCTTACTGAGGTATCTCATAGATTGTTTTCAAACATGGTGCATAGACCGTTTTGGCGACAATTCCAAATATTAACCCCTTAATTACATGTGATGGAATAGTATGTCACAGTGTCTCAGAGCTCTCTTCATACATATTGTTTCCCTCGAACACAAATAAAAATAAACCAACACAAACATGTAAGGTATCCCCTGTGCCAAAATGTCCAGTGACTTAAAATATAAAAATGATCATTCGCAGTGGTGACACTCTAGCAGAAATTAATATCCAAATGTTACCAAATGTCCGAATCGCCACTTTTTTGCCATTTTACAAAACAGATAAAAATTTTAATAAAAAGTGATCAAAAGGTTGCAAAGTTTTCAAAATGGTGGCAGAGAAAAAATGTAATTTTCTAAAATGTACTAAAACATAAAAAACCTATATAAATTTGGTATCTCTGTGATTGGAACAACCCAAAGAGCAACATGTAGGTGGCACTTAAAGCGCTTAATGAAAGCTGTAAAACCATAGCACACAAGAAAATGGTGTAAATGTGTGTGGTTTTGTCCATTTATACTGCAAAACTAAGCCTATGTATGTCACTAAAACATGGAAAAATAGGTGAGCAAAAAACTGAAACCAAGAAATTGGCATCAATTGGTTAAATTGATACAAACAATATACAAAACAATTCAGCATTTATTTTTGTGTAATAGATTTGCAATATAATTTTTTACTGCTTTGCAAATCTCAAACTGTGGCTAGGCCTCAGTCCGACCATTGCAATGCATTACCATCGCTTGGGGATATAACGTGAGAAACTTATTTCAGTTGTGTTTAGAAAACAATGAATAATGCAAATCATCAAACGTTATTAAAAGTCAATCATCACATTTATTCTAATGTTTATTGCAGGTAGTATGATAGATAAGATAAATGAAGTCACCTGTATGTCATGTCTAACTTCAGTTTAATATATATAATTTACAATTTAAAGATTCATGGCTTTGTAATGTAAAAAAAAAATTAAGATAAAATTATTTAGACCCTTTGTTGCATTGCATTATGTTGGCTTATATCCCACATAAGTCCTTTAAGTGTATCCCCTTCCGCCACCATGACGTTGGAGAACATACTGATAAGCTTGTATTTCGCCCACCATGATGTTCCCCAATGTCATGGGGAATGCAGAGGCTCAGAAGCAGAGCCTGTGTAGTACGTGACAGCCGAGCCTCCACACCTACAGCTAGGATAGCGATAGTCACGATACTAGTCATGATACTGGATACTGGTTGTTTAACACTTTGGGTGCCAAGGTCATGAGTTTTATTGTGTAGGAGCATGACTCCTACATTAATCAATTGTATTTCTACAACATTGCTAGAACCTAGAGTCATGCTCCTCCCTTCAGGCCCTGCACAATGTATAATTGAAAAAATCAAATAATCAGCAACTGAAAGAATAAAATGTAAATTTAATATTTTATGGAAAACTGGTATTACCTGATTTAAGTTTGGACACACAGCCCTGGCTTTTCAGGACAGGTGTAGCACTGATAGCCTGTGTCTTTTCTCATTTCCTTTTTTATAAAAGATGCAATATTTTTTGTGGGGGTCACCCATTCTATTTGGTGGGTGGACTTCACTTGTTGATGCTCTTGTAGAGGTTTTGCCTGGAAGCAAGTTGAGACTTGCTAAATACATTGGTGAAGGAACAATAGGGCTGTGGAATATCTTCCTTTGTTTAAGAGAGACAGAGAGTGATTGGTTTCATTGATGATACCTTTTTCAAGAATGATAATGGACAATCGAGGGCCTAATTCCCTGTGGTCCAGTTGAAGTGGGGAGCATGCATCTTTAACCATGGTAATCCCAAGATGAAGGGGCTGAAAGTCTTGGGGACCACTAGTAGTTTCATTTTTTTTTTGTGCAGCACTCAGACTTGCATAACTAGGGGTTGGGTATGATACCGCATAGATCATTCTGGTGCCAGATTACCGTCGATGCCCACCAGGGATACAGGATGAGAAATGGAAACCAGCGACATTCCCCATCAGCCTGTGAGTGAGCTGCTTATGCAGTGCCCTCATGCACCAGAATCTACAAAAACATGTGTAGATAAGGTTCCTCTTGAAGTAATTAAGGACACCATAAGAGTACACTGATCTACATCTTTCTTCAAAAGATAAACACAGTGAACATAGGACAACCTCTCCTGCTTTGCCTAGGTCCTGAAGTTTTCGGGATGTTTAGGGCGAATTTAATGTGGTGCCCAGAACACACAGAATACAGACACAGGTGATTTTTCATGCAGTTCTCTCTCTCTTCTTTGGCTTGTCCTAACTGGGGAGGATAAAAGTACCTTAAATTTGGATGCAATCTTGAAATTAAGACACCTGGCATTCTATTCCTAAATGGCACATTCACGGAACCTAAGCCTCAGTTTAAGACTCTTGAGGAAGGTGTAGCAGGGACGCAGCTGCTGAAGAGGCCCAACCAGGCTCATCAAAGCTGTTCAGCAGGTCTCCAGAAATGTCTGATAATTGTACAGCAGTGGAACATTTAGTTCCCATAGAGGTGAGGCCCATATTAGAGCTTGTCCCATCAGTAGAGAGATAAAGGTCACTAGCTTTGTTACAAATGAAGTTTCCTGGAAGCAACTCAAAATGGATGGAAAACTGATTCAGGAACCCACAGCAATGCTTGGTAACCCCATCATACTTAGAAAGGAAGTACAGTAAATTAGGAGTAGGCACCATACCTATGGGAGGTGTGACCATGCACTTGTAAAGGGACTGGAGGCACTGTAGCAGCTGTTATTGGTTTGACCCCTGCTTATCGTTTTGATTTGACTGACCAATCTCAGTGCTCACCGGGCAGGGACAGCTGTGATAGACTCTGGAGTTGATGACAGTGACGATGAGTTATTGTCACTGTCCAGGAGCATAACTACAGTGTTAGCAGCCGTAGCAGCTGCTATGGGGCCCGCAGTGTCAGGTGGGCTCCAGCAGCTGACATACTAAAGAATGAAAGATGTGCACCATTACACATGTTATGCTGTGCATATATGCTCTATATGTGATGTGTTTGTTATGTATGTGTATTTGGTGTATATATTGTGTTTATATGCTCTATATGTCTGTATGTGATGTGTATATGCTGTTCGTGTGCGTATAAGATGTATATGTGTATATACTGTATGTGTGTGTACATGTTATGTGTCTGTATATGATATTGTATGTGTATTTGCTGTATGTGTGTATTTGTAATGTGTATATGCTCTATATATGTGTGTGAATATGTGATGTGTACTTACTATATGTGCGCGTATTTTATGTGTATATGTTGGTGTGTATTTGATATGTATAAGAGTAAAAATGTACAGTACAGACCAAAAGTTTGGACACACCTTCTCATTCAAAGTGTATTCTGTATTTTCATGATTATAAAAGTTGTAGATTCACACTGAAGGCATCAAAACTATGAATTAACACATATGGAATTATATACTCAACAGAAAAGTGTGAAAAAACTGAAAATATGTCTTATATTCCAGGTTCTTCAAAGTAGCCCATTTTGCTCTGACTACTTCTTTGCATACTCTTGGCATTCTGTTGCCTGCCCTTAGCAGTGGTTTCCTAGCAGCTATTTTACCATAAAGGCCCATGGTCTCCTCTTAACAATTGTTGTAGAGATGTGTCTGCTGCTAGAACTCTCTAATCTGAGCTCCTGCTAATCTGTGATTTCTGAGGCTGGAGACTCGGATGAACTCATCCTCTGCAGAAGAGGTGACTCTTGTTCTTCCTTTCTTGTGGCGCTCCTCATGTGAACCAGTTTCTTTGTAGCGCTTGATGGTTTTTGCACTTGGGGACACTTTCAAAGTTTTCCCAATTTTTCGGACTGAATGACCTTTTCTGGTGACAACCTCTTCAAGAGAATTCCAAGAGTGTGCAAAGCAGTATTCTAAGCAAAAGGTGGCTACTTTGAAGAACCTAGAATATAAGACCTAGAATATAATATTTTCAGTTGTTTCACACTTTTTGTTAAGTATATCATTCCACATGTGTTAATTCATAGTTTTGATTCTTTTAATGTGAATCTACAATTTTTATAGTCGTACTGTATATATCTGTACATAAATATGTGCACATGAGTATATAAATGTGTGTACGATTGTATGAATGTGCATGAGTGAAGAACTGTCCATGTATATATATAATTATATACAGTAAATGTATGTGATTGCAAATTTTGTGTACGTATACAAATATGTATATATTTTTAAGGAGGAAGGTCAGAAGTCTGTTTTGGGGCCCTATCACTGTCCTTTCCCATATGGAAGTTAACAGATTTACCCCTGTGGTCGCCGAGAGAGAGAGGTGGGAGGGGTGAGCACACTTCACCCCTCTTCCCTCCATAGACAGATAAGTGGTCGCGCAGCAAATCTTCCAAAGTAATGTGCTATTCTTTGCAGCGAACCGCCCAACTCGATCAGGTTGCGGTGATGCATCGTGTGATTACCACATTGTCACCAGGAGCCATAGAGGTCTATGGGTCAGTGATCTGGTTGCAAGCTATTTGACCAGATCCCAGTCCCCTTAATGGTCACCTGAATGAGGCTTATATTAAGTATCAACGCATCAACATTCACTACTATTTCACTATTTTTTAATCCTTACAAGCACATTACATCTTTTAATTGTTCCCCCAATGAATATGCCTCATTGTCCCAATTATTTAACAGATATTATCCTCTGGTGGGCATGCCTGTTTAACTCTTGTTTGCGGTGGGTGTGGAGGGGTTGGGTCCACTGCCATCATTGATGGGCAGACAATTGGTCTGTCATTGCTGACATCACCCAGCCAATTCCACTTCTGACATTACGCATCCTGGCACACACAATGATCTCATGGGTCTCACACTATTCGGTAGGTTCTGCTCCACTTTACTATTTAAACGTACATCCTGTTGGCAGGTGCCACCCCTTGAGAAAGATCAGCATGATTGAAACATGCGTTGGGGTGGACCACCAGAAAGGTCATTCTAGGAGCAACTGCCCTTTTTGGTGTAGGTTTTTTTGAATGCATTCTAGGCTTTAGATATGATATCACACCTTTTGTAACAGTGATATGTCTAATTGTTGTCTATTTATATACTTACATATTTACTGGGTCCATCCATTTACTATCCATTTTCCATGGCCGTTTCTGACATTTGAAACTTCTAAAATGCTAATTGTTGCCCTTATTCACTCTCGACTAGACTACTGTAACTCCCTACTAATCGGCCTTCCACTCACTAAACTCTCTCCTCTTCAATCTATACTTAATGCAGCAGCCAGGCTCGTCTTTCAGGCCAAACGCTACACGGATGCCTCCAGTTTGTGCCAATCACTGCACTGGCTGCCTGTCTTCTTCCGTATTCACTTTAAAATAATAACCCTGATCCACAAAGCTCTGAATATTGCTGCACCTCCCTATCTCTCTTCTGTCATCTCAGTCTATCGCCCTTCCCGTGCTCTTCGATTGCCAGTGACATTAGGCACTGTCTAATGCCAGTGACATTAGATTAATCTATACCTTAATTCGAACCTCCCATGCACGTATCCAGGACTTCTCCCGAGTTGCTCCAATTCTCTGGAATGCCCTTCCCCGGACTCTCAGACTAATACCCAACCTTCAAAGCTTCAAACAAGCTCTTAAAACCCATGTCTTTGGCAAGCCTATCACACTCACTAACTACATGAAATGTCAACTCTCCCTTTACCAATCCATCCTATGTCCTACCTCCCATCTGTTATCTGGCAAACAGCAGATATATACCAAGCTCCAGGCTTCTCTGCAGTCTTTTTCACCTAGAACCCTGTAAATAAGATGGTGGCTGATGGCTGGTTCAAGCAGCAACATTTGGTTCAAGCAGCATTGTTGTTTAGTAAATTATTTATTAAATCATTTTATATTGTTCCCTTATAAAGAATGGCTGGACCATTATACAACCTCTTGTGTCACCCCCTCATCCTCATAGTCTGTAAGCTCTTGTGAGCAGGGCCCTCACTCCTATTGTTCCATATGACTGTTTGTTCTTTGTAATGTAACATAGTTGTATATGTCCCCTATGATTTGCAAAGTGCTATGGAATTTGATGGCGCTATATAAATAAAGATTATTATTATTATTATTATTATTATTATTATTATTATTATTATAGTGTATATGCTGATATTGTAATCTAATAATAACAGCTATAATTTCTTCATGTCTACACTGTTACTTCATATCAACTACACATTATTATTTCATCATAGTCACCTTTCTGGCATGTCCTATAGCCTTGCAACTTGCTCCCTTTTTAACTTATGTTTTTAACCCCTTAACGACCTAGCCCTTTTTCATTTTTTGCGTTGCCATTTTTAACACCCCACCTTTGAAAATCTATAACTTTTTCATTTCACAATGTACAGAGCGGTTTGAAGGCTAATTTTCTGCATAATAAATTGTACTTCTTGATGGTATTTATTATTCCAAGATGTTTACTGGGAAGTGGGAAAAAAATTCCAAATGCAGTGAAATTAGTGTAAAAATTATTTTGCACCTTTTTCATGTGGATTCTTGTGGAGTTTATATTTATACAGGTTTTACAGTGTTTTTCTGGCGCTAACAACTTATTTATAGTTCAGTGTACAAAGCTATGTGTGTTATTTTTTGTAAAATGAGCTGACATTTTCATTGCTACCATTTTAAGGACTGTACGACCTTTTGATCACTTTTTATGTGATGCAAAATGGCAAAAACTTGGTGTTTTGGGCATTTGGGAGATATTTTTCATTGCGTGGTTCACCACAGGGAATAACCATTTTTATATTTTGATAGTTTCTATATTTTGGGATGTGTTGATACCTAACATGTTTATGATTTATTTTGTTTATTTTTATATCGGTTCTATGGAAAGGGAAGGAATTTGAACTTTTACATTTTTACTTTAAAAAATTTTTTGTTTACTTTTTAAAAAAAAACTTTTTTACTATATTTATAGACCTCATAGAGTCCAATTATTAATACCATCTACTGCAATGATTCTGTTTTGCAGTAGATGGCAGTATTGCAGGTGACCTGTCACTGCCTGTAATACAAGGGCAGTGTCAGATCTCTCCCATTAAAAGATGCTGGAGTCTTCTAAAGACTCAAGGCTGTCATGGAAATGGATTGCCACTCCCCAATGATGTCACGGCAGCGGATTTAAATGCCACTGGTGACTGGTGCTGATTGTTACCTCCGGGTTTTTGCCACATAATGCAGCACGCCTCAAGTCTGTATGACGGGCTCACCGTGTGAGCCTTCTTCATACTTCCTTAACAGCTCCATAATGAGAGTTAGTGAGAGTTAAGGATTAAAATAGTTTTCACCATTTTTCTGTCTGACTTTGCACTATAAAGAAGGTGCAAACTGCTGCCACATGTTTTTATAAAGAGCCTGTGCTAGTTCTGTGTCACAGCTGAACTGTGTCCGACAAGACAAAAAAAAATGTGAGCCAAAAGGTGCGCGTTAGTGCTTAGTCGGTTTGTGCGCCACAGTTTTGCAGCATGAACAAAGTGCAACAAAGCAAATATGGTGCCCACTTCCAGAGCAGTGCAGGGGGCGCCAGATTCATGAAGAACGTGCACTGCAATTCATGAATCAGGCACACCCTCTACACTTCACAGGCAAACTACACATGTTGTCACTTGTCATTTTTAAAGGTAGGGAGTGAAAATTGAAAAGGTTTAAGTGTTCAACAAAATTAATAAAGGCAGGTGACCTGCCTCATCAATGGACTTGAGATAGCAAAAGCTGCAAATACTTCTTCTGTAGCAGCCTACAGCTGGGGACCAAACATTTTGCTGTCTGATCACATGGACAATCCTGCACCTTAACTATAATGGGGCAGATTTACTTACCCAGTCCCGTCGCAAACCCGACGCGTTGTCCGACGTGGATTCGGGCCCACCGCGATTAACTAAGGTCATGCGTCCAAGTTCCTGCATGTGTCGCTTCTGTGCCGAGGTCCGCTGGAGTTCACCTTCTTCTTCCTGGTGCAGTGCTTGATCTTGCGACACAAATACCGTGGTTGTCCAAATCTAATTCCATGGTTTGTCCAAATCTGTCAGGCTGTCTGATGTTCACGCCCCCCGATTTCTGTTGC
This sequence comes from Engystomops pustulosus, assembly GCF_040894005.1. NCBI lineage: Eukaryota > Metazoa > Chordata > Amphibia > Anura > Leptodactylidae > Engystomops > Engystomops pustulosus. Next base: position 69,861,835 of record NC_092415.1, read on the forward strand.
ATGCAAGCCGGCACCGATGCACCAAAATCGGATCGCGTGTGCCAAAATCACGGGGCAATTCGGCGCAAAACTGAATTATTCGGGAAAACTGACGAAAGTGCGGTGTTCCAACCCTTAGTAAATGAGCCCCAATATGTTGCATTCTTTAAGGAAGGCATGTCATAATGCTACTTCTTTAAAGGGGTTGGCCACTCTTTAACATAAATTGCCTATGTTCATTACTGCTGTAATAAGATTCCCTAAATGTTCACTAATTCATTCATAATCCCTAATGCTTCCTTTTTTGCTGTGTGCAGACTCTCTGTGCACTCTGCATAGACATGTAAACAAAGATCCTACACTTTGTAGGAGGGACCTGCAGCAGGAGATTATGATGCATCCTGCTGCATCCTGCTGCCCATCTTCCTCTCTGTGTAAGTCAGTAAGATGACGGAGAGAAAAAAATTACACTGGAGGTTGCCATGACAGACAGACTGAAGGAATGAGAAGCAGGATGTTGTGTAGAGATGCAAAGTGCAGAATATGGATAACAGGGAAAGGCTGAAGGTCTCACAGGAGGCAAAGGCACAGAGCTGTCTAATGAAACATGTTTATTGAAAAGTGGCCAACCCCTTTAACAGTATAGAGGCCATTTCTTGCCGTAATCTGACTAAGAATTCTAAACACAATATAAATATATCCTTCAAATAATATCTTAAATCAGGCACCATACATAACATTATTATCAGCCTCTCCTTCCCTTTGCTTGGATAGCTCAGCAATCAAGAATGACATAAGGAGGTGAGTAGGCTAATCATGAGAAAACCAGGCGAGGATGCAACAGTATATATTACCTGCCATAGACAGAACTATAACACTGTATTTGTGACTTATTACTTACATTTTATAGAAAAGTCATTTGTATCATTGCTACTTTAATAAGGTAACATTTCGTACTTAGTCCATTATAAATATGACACAACAATATAGTAAAGATATTTATTTAACCCAAATGTACTGTAATTCAATGCTAAAATTAAAATAGCAAAACCAATATAATCTCGGCTCATGTAGACACAGCCTTGATTAATGTGTAGCCACTATCTTAATAAAACCAAGTTATAATATTAACACTGTGCTTCACACACATCACCTTCCATTCACCTAACCCAGAAGTCCTAATAAAACAAAATCCTTATCCCAGAGTCGAGTGCTCTCTAGAGAGGAGACAAAAGAAGACATTGAGTAGTATACAAATGTTAAGCCTCCTAGCATTATTCCCCTGCTGCTATTCCACCACCCCTTTCGTTTCTTTCTTCTGACATGATGAATGAAGCAAATGCAGAAGAATTTTTCTTCATCTGCCTGAAAAAAAAAAGCATTACCTTCGATGCTGAAACTAAATTACTACCCTGACTCATGATCTGGAGATATGAGACAGATTTTCGCCTTATTATTGCAGTTGAATTATTCAGTGGTGCCCATTAGCAAAACGATAGCATGACAATTTTATATTTAGACTACCTTGCTGACTGCATAGCAACTTACATCTAAACCTCGTTTAAACTACTTCTGACAAGACGCATGTACAGTGACTGCAATTAGTGAGTAGGTGAATATGCTAATAGCGTATTGTGACTAAAGTGGAAACATATTGTATGCTACCGACATCTATATTTCCACACCCATCTCCTTTTATCTGCGCAAAGCACTTTAATTACAAATGGAAAGAAGCGGTGATAGCTTTAATGTCATTACTGATGGAGGATATTCGCAGCAGAACCCTGAGAGACTCATTCATTCTTATTAGTACGTTTTATTGTAAAAATGCCATACATTTTCTTTCAGACTTGCCTCTCTGTAATTCATAAACTGTCAAACCAATCCTTTTCCACTTTGTTAAAAGCTGTTGCCTTCTCCAATTGTTATATTGCAGTGTTTCAAAATTGAATCTTGGTGATCTGATGTCATTTCAGCTTGACAGACTGAAGACTTTCTGCAACTTTTCTCAAGGATGTGCTATAACTTTCTTAATCTTTGTGAACAGATGGCCCTTTTTTTAAATGAAGAATGATTAATCTTCAATTTAAAGTGACAGTACATGTTTCTTTATTGTACTGAGGGAATTTAAGCCACCTGTAAAACATTGAAATATTATATTTTAATGTAATGTATTTTTTACATATTAAAATGCAATTTTTTGTAGAGTTTTGAATGTGATTCATTATTCAAAAAAGAATGTACAAGTGAGCAGGGAAACTATAAATTAAAGTTTTTATCCTCTAATGAGGGATAATTGTTTATAGGGATTCTAAGAGCATCTAAATTAATGTAAGGAATCGGTCCCATAACCCTAATCTGAACCCCTTTATTATTGGTGGAAAAACCTTTAGAGACCGAGTGCCCAAACTACAACCAAAACGCATTTATTTATTGCAAAGCGCCAACACAGTAATTTAAGCAGTAACTTCTTGCTTGTTGTTTGTCCAAAACTTTAATTTGTATCGACCTTCTAAGGACACCAATACAGTTGTAAGAGAGTGCAAATTTAGACTATCATTGTACCTTCTCTCTGTACAGAAAACAATGTAGGCATAGTAGGAATTCCAAAGATAATCTGGCTATGGTCAAACATTTCTGTGGTCCCAAGCAGACAAGGATGTGCCACTTTGAAGGAAACCTACCACCACTGATGTACCTATCAAGGCTTCCACAAGGAGGTAAGTTGTAGACTGGCCATGCTGCAAGTGATGAGGTGAGACACTTATGAGTAGGATGCTTGTGCTTGAAGTTCACTTTGGGCACTCTCATTCTGAAGTAGTGTCTCAGGTCAGATGGCCCCTGGTGGTGGAGTTTGATTTATAAAACAGGAACATGACAAAATGAAAGGAGTTGGTAAAAACAAGAAAAAGAAAAGAAAAATGCTGAGGGGGATACAACTGACAATTTGCAGAATTACTTGTCCACTCTTTATCTAAAGCTTAACCTGAGAAAGAGTGTTGGACACATTTTAACATATTTTGGTATACATTTTTCAAACAAGAAAAGACTTTAATGGAAAAAAATGGAAAAAAGGGTACTTTTTAAAATTTTTTGCAAATAATAAATCTATCCTATAAAGTTAAAGTCTCACATGCAAGAAAATTTTTTTTTTATGATATGTAAAACTATGAAAAACTATATGAAAAAAATAAATAAATAAAAATTTGACCTGGACCTGGTTTGAAGACATTTGGTCTTGGCTGTAATGTATGGAATTATTCAAATATTACCATAAACCTTCAAGAATTATCAACAAGTACTTTTTAGTTTTTTAAAGAAAAAATGGGTTGGAGTTTGTGGTGACAAAAACCACATAGATATCCCTATCATTGATAAAACATCTTCATTACATAGATATCATAACAATGTTGAAATTTTCACAATGGGAAAAAAATTGGGTAAAATTAGCATTAAGTGAATTTCCCTAAATGCCGAAAACATCATATGATGGAAACCTATGGATGGCCTTAAGAAAAACACAGATTTTTAGATTTTTAGCTTCATGTATTACAAAAAAAAACAGCAATGCATGTTGACTGTTGTAAATTAATAGATCTATTACTTGGGCGTTTTTTTGGAGGGTACTTGTAATTGTTATATGGATTATTTGTCTAGCATTTCATCCATACTCTTTTCGTTACAAATATTTAAAAAATGTACACGTCAACATGTGAATGAAACACAAAATGCCTCCCAATTTAGAAAAAAAAACAAAAAAAACTCAGAAACGGATGGAGATTTCTTTTTGCCCAGTAAAATAATTTGCCAAAAAAATGTGTGAAAGACATAACAGTATCATTTCTCGTATTTTAGGATTGCAGGTAGAAAACTGCATTATATTTATTTAGACAGTTTTCAGTTATGAAAAAATGGATTGGGAAACAATTTAACAAAGACTTAAAGGCTGTCTGTTACATTTGTAGCAAGCTCTATTATGGTAAATTGTATCTTTATATGAAAACCTCAGCAGTAGGCAATACCATGTTGTTTTGTAGGAACACATTGGTCCAAAATGAAAATTTGACTACTACAAAATATTTTCTTTCAAAAAGTTTTTATTAATTGTTTTAACAATAATTACAAACCCTTTTTCAGGGTCCTTTTCACCAGTCCCCCCCCCTACCACCCCTCCTTCACTGGATATGGCTGCAACACAAGGGTTAGGTCTGGTTTCCTACTCCTCCTTACCAAGGCCAGGCTATAAGAGAGCCCTCATTGCCACCACCTCCCATGTTTCATCTCAGGACATTGGGCATTTCCAACATCAGCCTCCATGCTCACCTGGTCCTTCAGGTCCCTGGGGGACACCAGACACTTCCCAACTGCCATAACATCTCCATCCTCCAGTGGCCCCTGCAATTCCTTCTCCCTAACCCTAACTCACGTGGGTTTCACTATCACTTCCTACAGTGTTCCCTCCTAACAATCACTTTGGACCTACATGCAGCAAATGCTCACTAAACAAGATTTTTACAAGTTTTTTCAAATTTTTCACTGCAGGCGGTTAAGTATGCCTGCAGAAATGATTTGCTGTAGTCCAAAAAGACATACATAAAGTGGTAAACAGGATTGACCAGCTGGAAAATGCTTTCAGTGATAACAGAAATGTGGTGAATGTACTCCAAGATCAGATCTATATGCAATCCTCTGTCATCTGTGATCTCCAGGGGGTTAGGGGGAAGCATGAGAGCGGCATAGCGGAAGTTGTGAGCCGCGGCTACACCCCCTTCCTTTGAGTAGCGGTGGGAGACGCTCGGACATGCGTCTGTCAGAGTGCTGAACGCCCGAGGGTAGCGGTCTGGCAGGAGAGACGAGGAAGTCCGCTGGGTGATTTCGATCTTTTCCCTGATGATCCCGTTCTGTCAGGCGACCCCGGATTGCTTGTGAGGAGCTGGGAACGTGAGAGGAACCTGGCACTTGCCACTGGACAGCAACCCTGTCCCGGTCAGCAAACACAGAGAGGCACCCGGCCGACAGTCATCGTTCTGTGGAGTAGGAATCACTATCTAGTGATAAACACTGGAGGACGGAGTAACCCATTATCCTGCTGTCTCAGGTCACGTGAGTGCATAAAATGCATGAGAATGTCCCTCAATATCGGGCAGGGCCCCGCCGGGGGGCCGGGGGTAGTTTCCTACGGCTGTGGCTTAGAGGGCTGGTGCCCTTGGAGACACGGTAGTGGGACGCCAACGGCTACCGGCGGTGGGGTTCAAGCTGGGTATAACGGAAAATGAGATTATGGTAACCGCTGTTGAATATACACGTTGACTGACACAATCTATGAGGCAGCTGAATGAAGCTACTGGGCTATTTGCTTGATGAATAGTGCGTGCACTTACATAGCCTGTAAAAACTTCAGAAAGGTCAAGCCCCTAAGGGGAACATCACTCTTTGAGAACGGTGACTCTCGCTTTAGCTGACTGGGAAAGACAGCGAAGATTCTCTTTTTGCTTTCTCCTTAAAGACACTGAGGGGCAGCCGGAACTACGGACATTGTAACTTTTGATTATGCTCTGACAAACCCTATAAGGGAACAGGGTGATAGACATAAACTATTTTACATACGGCCACTAGCCCTTTGATAGGCGCCTCTAAAGCGCCATAGGCCATTTGTGTCCATCTAAGTTGTAAAATCTCTCTGTTGTGTACCACTTTAGGTTAAAAGTTAAGAACGGTTCCCTGGAGGTGCAAAGCCTTGCAGTAGATCACCCCCCTCTATAGGGCGCGGCAGCCTGCAACGTTAGTACCTTGTAATGGTGCAGTAATCGCGGTAACGTGGTATTAGGAATCCTGTGCATAATACTGGTATAAGTTTGATAACTTTGTGTTTTGTGAATATCAAGATTACAACGCAGGATTTACTGAAAATTTAATTTGTGTGGGACAGGTGTGGCATGATGACGCGAGGTGCAAATGCCCCAAAAGGGAATAACTCCCAGAAAGAGGGAAACCGCAAATCGGGCTCCTTTATGGTTAAAAATGATTCCCCTAGAGGGAAAAGCCTCAACGGTGATGCAAAAAGTGATACTAAACTCATGGAGAGATGGTGTGGAGCGAGTCAACCCTCAGTAGAGGGAGCGGGGGAGGTGGGAATAGCAGAAGTGGAAACAAATCAGGGACAAGAAAAGGAGAGAGAAGAAAACTTGTCATCATCCGCAGTAGAAAAAATCCTGGCAGCAATTGAAACCTGCAATAAATCTATTGCGGAACTAGTAGAAGTCGGTGGGCTCAAAACGGAGATTACACTCCTTAGAGAGGACATGTATAAAGTAAAGGAACGCTTGAATAAAATGGAAAAGCAGACACAGGAAATAGAAGAAACAATGAATAAGATGCAGGCTGAGATTAGGGAGCTGCAGCAGGAAAATAAACAAGCTAAAGATAGAGCGGTAGAAATGGAAAATAGATCAAGGAGAGCAAATATCAAATGTCTGGGCTTTCCAGAAGGTACAGAAGGGAAAGACACGATTGCATTTCTCGAGGATTGGTTTAAAAAATGGCTGGGCGATGAGTTCTTCTCCTTTAAACAATTCATTGAGAGAGCCCATAGAATACCTGCTAAACCCCCTCCTCCGGGCAGTCCCCCTAGGCCTCTGTTGATCAAATTTATGTCCTCCAGAGATAGAGATCGGGTAATGCAGGAAAGTAGAAAAGCAACAGAATTGAGGTGGAATAATGGAGAGATTAGATTGTATCCGGATTATGCAGCCCAAACAAGAAAAGAACGGGGTAGCTTCAGGGAATGTAAAAAACAATTGAGAGAAAACAACATTCAATATGCACTTCTATTTCCGGCCAAACTGAGAGTAATTTTCAAAGAAAAAACTCATTTTTTCTATACCCCAGAGGAGGTACAGAATTGGATAGATATGAATCTCCCATCAGTAAGACAGAAAAAGTAAAGTTAATTATGTAACAGAAGGAAGGGGAAATGGTCATGCAAGATTAGGAGTCCAAGCTGCAGTTTCTAGCAGCAAGTGGACTAAATAGGGGGAAGGGGGGGGGGAATAAGTGGGGAGGGGGTCGACAGGGATGGGGTGGGATGGGTGGGGATAGGGGATCGAAGGGGGGGTAGGTAGGTCACGAATGGGATGGGCGGGTAGGACACGAATAGGAGCCTTGTTGTTGTGTTTTGTTGTTTTTTGTTTTGTTTTTTCTCTCCTCTCTCCCTCTCTCCTTCTCGTCCCTTCCCCATATTTAAAGGAAACAAATGACTAAAATTGTCTCGTGGAATGTAAGGGGGCTGAGAGATAGAGTTAAAAGAATGGCAATATTTAGGGCTCTTGCCTGCTATAATGCTGATATTTTATGTCTCCAAGAGACCCATATTTTGTCAGAGGAGGTGAATTGGATTAATAAACGATGGATAGGGGAAATTTTTGCCGCTGGGTACTCGATTTACTCTAGGGGAGTCTGTATACTGATAAGAAACACCACTAAATTTGTTTGTCAGGGGAAATGGATCGATAAATAAGGGAGGTTTGTGCTTCTACATTGCATAATTCAGGAGTTGGAGTGTCTTATTGCATCTATTTACATCCCTCCGCCATTTGAATATGGTGTCTGTAAAAGGTTACAAGAGATAGTCCAAGATAACAACTTGTGGGACCTACCCTTTTTATTCATAGGGGATTACAACGGGGTTCTGGACCCCGGAAAGGAACGGTTAAATCCAAACTCGCAAAAGCAGGGAAATGTGGGGGGCTCCAAACTCAATACATGGTGCGAGGAACTGGGGTGGCTGGACCTTTGGAGACTGAAATACCCAGAAAAAATGGTTTTCTCCTGCCACTCCAAATCTTGGGGCAGTTTCTCTAGAATCAATTTGGCACTGGGTAATGAAAGGATGTATCAAAATATACAGGATGTTAACTATGGTGTAAGGGGTTTTTCTGATCATTCCCCGTTGATTGTTAAATTGAAGGTAGCGAATACAGGGAGTCAGTGCAGTTGGAAGATAAATAGCTTTTGGGTGAACAAGGTCGGATCACAGGGTAATATAGAACCAGAACTAATAGAAATCTTTAAAGAATCCCAGGGGGTTAGGGGGAAGATGGAGCAATGGGAAAAAATGAAAAAAGCTCTGAAAAAAATATATATAAGAGAAGTATCAGCCTGTAAACATAAGTTCCGTCAAAAGGAGGAAAGGTTGAAGAAAGAAGTGGAAAAGACCGAAAAGGGATATTTAAACACCACTTTAATAGAGAAAAAGGTACTGTGGGAGAATGCTATTGAGGAGTATGAGAAGCATATCGAACAAAAGGTTTACAGCTCCTCACTTATTTGTAAAAGCATGTGGTTTATGGAGGGGGAAAAACCCAGTAAACTTCTTGCAAAATTAGTAAAAGAAAAAGGGGCCTCCCAATTGATAACAGCTATCAAAAATAAACGTGGGCTTATGTTAAATAAGGAAGCAGAGATTCTGGATTTCTTTCAGGAATACTTCAGGGACATATATACTTCAGAATGGAAGGGGACAAGGGAGATGCTATATGAATTTTTTGAAGGGGTAGAAGTAGAAGTATTAAAAGAAGATAGCAGGAAACTACTGGATTCTCCTCTGTCAATACAAGAGATTAGGGAAGCCATTAAGGGACTTCCAGGGAATAAAGCTCCTGGCCCAGATGGGCTACCAGGGGAGGTATATCAGAGATATGCAGAGATCCTAGAGGCGGAAATGTTGGAGGTATATGAACAGGCCTTCACAAAGGGAGAGTTACCTTCATCAATGTATGAGGCAGATAACATCTTAATCCCAAAACCTGATAAGGACAGAACCGATCCAGACGCATATAGACCTATCTCACTTTTAAATGTCGATTAGAGATGAGCGAACATACTCGTCCGAGCTTGATGCTCGATCGAGCATTAGCGTACTCGTATCTGCTCGTTGCTCGGACGAGTATTTCGCCCGCTCGAGAAAATGGCAGCTCCCGCCGTTTTGCTTTTTGGCGGCCAGAGACAGAGCCAATCACAAGCCAGGAGACTCTGCACTCCACCCAGCATGACGTGGTACCCTTACACGTCGATAGCAGTGGTTGGCTGGCCAGATCAGGTGACCCTGGGATAGACTAGCCTCTGCCCGCGCTGCTCGGATCATTCTCTGTCTGGATGCCGCTAGGGAGAGAGCTGCTGCTGGTCAGGGAAAGCGTTAGGGTGTTCTATTAGCTTACTGTTAGGCAGGAGTGATTCTACAACAACCCAACAGCCCTTCTTAGGGCTACAATAACGTTATACTTTTTTTTTTTATTTGCTTGTGGCTGGGCTTGCTGGCACTAGTAGTGCAGCTAGTACCATATTGTGAGGAATTAGCAGGGGGACTTGCTACCGTTGTGTTTAGCTCTTAGTGACACACATATCCACCTCAAACACCAAAGTGGGAAAATTTATTAGGGGTTTGATTTCAATTAGGCACAGTCTGCCAGTTTCTTTTTATTTTTTTAATAACTCAGTGTCATCTCATCTTGCATAGTAGTGTGCTTTAATACTTGGCTAGAAAATAGCCATAAGAGAATCCAAACGGCTTACTTACGCCTACAGTAGCGTTATATATATTTGATTTCTGGTTGATCTGCTGGTGGCTGTAGTTGCTGCAGTGCATCTACTAGCAAATTGTGAGCAATTTGGAGTGAGACTTGCGACCACTGTGTTTTGCGCTTAGTGACGCACATATCCATCGCAAAGACCGAAGTGGGAAAATTTATTAGGGCCCGGGGTTGTATTTCAATTAGGCACAGTCTGCCATTTCCTTTTTTATTTTACGTTTATTTTTTTCATAACTCAGCGTCATCTCATCTGGCATAGTAGTGTGCTTTAATACTTGGCTAGAAAATAGCCATAGGAGAATCCAAACGGCTTACTTACGCCTACAGTAGCGTTATATATATTTGATTTCTGGTTGATCTGCTGGTGGCTGTAGTTGCTGCAGTGCATCTACTAGCAAATTGTGAGCAATTTGGAGTGAGACTTGCGACCACTGTGTTTTGCGCTTAGTGACGCACATATCCATCGCAAAGACCGAAGTGGGAAAATTTATTAGGGCCCGGGGTTGGATTTCAATTAGACATAGTCTGCCATTTCCTTTTTTATTTTACGTTTATTTTTTTCATAACTCAGCATCATCTCATCTGGCATAGTAGTGTGCTTTAATACTTGGCTAGAAAATAGCCATAGGAGAATCCAAACGGCTTACTTACGCCTACAGTAGCGTTATATATATTTGATTTCTGGTTGATCTGCTGGTGGCTGTAGTTGCTGCAGTGCATCTACTAGCAAATTGTGAGCAATTTGGAGTGAGACTTGCGACCACTGTGTTTTGCGCTTAGTGACGCACATATCCATCGCAAAGACCGAAGTGGGAAAATTTATTAGGGCCCGGGGTTGGATTTCAATTAGGCACAGTCTGCCATTTCCTTTTTTATTTTATGTTTATTTTTTTCATAACTCAGCGTCATCTCATCTGGCATAGTAGTGTGCTTTAATACTTGGCTAGAAAATAGCCATAGGAGAATCCAAACGGCTTACTTACGCCTACAGTAGCGTTATATATATTTGATTTCTGGTTGATCTGCTGGTGGCTGTAGTTGCTGCAGTGCATCTACTAGCAAATTGTGAGCAATTTGGAGTGAGACTTGCGACCACTGTGTTTTGCGCTTAGTGACGCACATATCCATCGCAAAGACCGAAGTGGGAAAATTTATTAGGGCCCGGGGTTGTATTTCAATTAGGCACAGTCTGCCATTTCCTTTTTTATTTTACGTTTATTTTTTTCATAACTCAGCGTCATCTCATCTGGCATAGTAGTGTGCTTTAATACTTGGCTAGAAAATAGCCATAGGAGAATCCAAACGGCTTACTTACGCCTACAGTAGCGTTATATATATTTGATTTCTGGTTGATCTGCTGGTGGCTGTAGTTGCTGCAGTGCATCTACTAGCAAATTGTGAGCAATTTGGAGTGAGACTTGCGACCACTGTGTTTTGCGCTTAGTGACGCACATATCCATCGCAAAGACCGAAGTGGGAAAATTTATTAGGGCCCGGGGTTGTATTTCAATTAGGCACAGTCTGCCATTTCCTTTTTTATTTTACGTTTATTTTTTTCATAACTCAGCGTCATCTCATCTGGCATAGTAGTGTGCTTTAATACTTGGCTAGAAAGTAGCCATAGCAGAATCCAAACGGCTTACTTACGCCTACAGTAGCGTTATATATATTTGATTTCTGGTTGATCTGCTGGTGGCTGTAGTTGCTACAGTGCATCTACTAGCAAATTGTGAGCAATTTGGAGTGAGACTTGCGACCACTGTGTTTTGCGCTTAGTGACGCACATATCCATCGCAAAGACCGAAGTGGGAAAATTTATTAGGGCCCGGGGTTGGATTTCAATTAGGCACAGTCTGCCATTTCCTTTTTTATTTTACGTTTATTTTTTTCATAACTCAGCGTCATCTCATCTGGCATAGTAGTGTGCTTTAATACTTGGCTAGAAAATAGCCATAGGAGAATCCAAACGGCTTACTTACGCCTACAGTAGCGTTATATATATTTGATTTCTGGTTGATCTGCTGGTGGCTGTAGTTGCTGCAGTGCATCTACTAGCAAATTGTGAGCAATTTGGAGTGAGACTTGCGACCACTGTGTTTTGCGCTTAGTGACGCACATATCCATCGCAAAGACCGAAGTGGGAAAATTTATTAGGGCCCGGGGTTGGATTTCAATTAGGCACAGTCTGCCATTTCCTTTTTTATTTTACGTTTATTTTTTTCATAACTCAGCGTCATCTCATCTGGCATAGTAGTGTGCTTTAATACTTGGCTAGAAAATAGCCATAGGAGAATCCAAACGACTTACTTACGCCTACAGTAGCGTTATATATATTTGATTTCTGGTTGATCTGCTGGTGGCTGTAGTTGCTGCAGTGCATCTACTAGCAAATTGTGAGCAATTTGGAGTGAGACTTGCGACCACTGTGTTTTGCGCTTAGTGACGCACATATCCATCGCAAAGACCGAAGTGGGAAAATTTATTAGGGCCCGGGGTTGGATTTCAATTAGGCACAGTCTGCCATTTCCTTTTTTATTTTACGTTTATTTTTTTCATAACTCAGCGTCATCTCATCTGGCATAGTAGTGTGCTTTAATACTTGGCTAGAAAATAGCCATAGGAGAATCCAAACGGCTTACTTACGCCTACAATAGCGTTATATATATTTGATTTCTGGTTGATCTGCTGGTGGCTGTAGTTGCTGCAGTGCATCTACTAGCAAATTGTGAGCAATTTGGAGTGAGACTTGCGACCACTGTGTTTTGCGCTTAGTGACGCACATATCCATCGCAAAGACCGAAGTGGGAAAATTTATTAGGGCCCGGGGTTGTATTTCAATTAGGCACAGTCTGCCATTTCCTTTTTTATTTTACGTTTATTTTTTTCATAACTCAGCGTCATCTCATCTGGCATAGTAGTGTGCTTTAATACTTGGCTAGAAAATAGCCATAGGAGAATCCAAACGGCTTACTTACGCCTACAGTAGCGTTATATATATTTGATTTCTGGTTGATCTGCTGGTGGCTGTAGTTGCTGCAGTGCATCTACTAGCAAATTGTGAGCAATTTGGAGTGAGACTTGCGACCACTGTGTTTTGCGCTTAGTGACGCACATATCCATTGCAAAGACCGAAGTGGGAAAATTTATTAGGGCCCGGGGTTGGATTTTTTAATTAGGCACAGTCTGCCATTTCCTTTTTTATTTTACGTTTATTTTTTTAATAACTCAGTGTCATCTCATCTGGCATAGCAGTGTGCTTTCATACTTGGCTAGAAAATAGCCATAGCAATAGGATAGCATCGTTTGGTTTTAAAAACTAAAAAACACACAAAAAAAAAAAAACACAAAAAAAAGTTTAAAAAAAAATTAAAGTTATAACTCTCATTTTCAAAATGTTTAACCCGAGGGCTAGGGGTAGAGGACGAGGGCGGGACGTGGACGTCCAACTACTGCAGGGGTCAGAGGCCGTGGTCCTGGGCGGGGTGAGACACCACCTGCTTATGAGGGAGCAGGGGAACGCCGCAGAGCTACACTCCCTAGGTTCATGTCTGAAGTTACTGGGACTCGTGGTAGAGCACTGTTGAGGCCAGAACAGTGCGAACAGGTGATGTCGTGGATTGCCGACAATGCTTCGAGCAATTTGTCCACCAGTGAGTCTTCCACGCAGTCCACCCATGTCACCGAAATTGGCACTCCTCCAGCTCCTGCACCTCAGCCTCCTCCCCCCCAGTCTGCCCCCTCCCAGCAAATTTGCCATTTGAACCGGCATACTCTGAGGAACTGTTTTCTGGACCCTTCCCACAGTCACAAACCACTTGTCCGGTTGCTGATGAGCAATTTTCCGATGCCCAGGTTTTCCACCAGTCGCAGTCTGTGGGTGATGATGACCTTGTTGACGTACTGGAAGAAGTGTGTAAAGAGGTGTCCGACGATGAGGAGACACGGTTGTCAGACAGTGGGGAAGTTGTTGTCAGGGCAGGAAGTCCGAGGGGGGAGCAGACTGAGGGATCGGAGGATGATGAGGTGACAGACCCAAGCTGGGTTGAGAGGCCGGGTGAACACAGTGCTTCTGAGACGGAGGAGAGTCCTCGACCAGAACAGGTTGGAAGAGGCAGTGGTGGGGCCAGACGGAGAGGCAGGGCCAGAGCTGGTGCATCAGCGCCAAATGTGTCAACTAGTGAAGCTCCCGTGGCGAGGGCTCCTGCGGCGAGGGCTAGATTTTCAGAAGTCTGGAGGTTCTTTAAGGAAACACCGGATGACCGACGGACTGTGGTGTGCCACATTTGCCAACCCAGGATCAGCAGGGGTTCCAGCACTAATAGCTTAACTACCACCAGTATGCGCAGGCATATGAATGCTAAACACCCCACTCAGTGGCAACAAGCGTGTTCACCTCCGGCCGTGCACACCACTGCTCCTTCCCCTGTGTCAGCTGATAGTCAGCCCCCTGCCCAGGACCCTGCCACAAAAACCCCATCGTCGCCTCCACGATCCTCCACAGCATCCACCAGCGTTCAGCTCTCCATACCCCAGACGCTGGAGCGGAAACGCAAATATAGTGCAACCCACCCGCACGCCCAAGCCCTTAATGTGCACATCTCCAGATTGCTAAGCCTGGAGATGCTGCCCTATAGGCTAGTAGAGACCGAGGCCTTTTGCAGCCTCTTGGCGGCGGCCGCCCCTCGGTATTCGGTCCCCAGCCGCCACTACTTTTCCCGATGTGCCGTCCCAGCCCTGCACCAGCACGTGTCAGACAACATAATCCCTGCCCTGACCAACGCCGTTTCTGACAAGGTCCACCTGACCACGGACACGTGGACGAGTGCTGCCGGGCAGGGCCACTATATATCGCTGACGGCACATTGGGTTAACTTGGTGGAGGCTGGGACCGAGTCTGACCCTGCGGCTGGTCATATACTGCCGACGCCGAGGATTGCGGGGCCTACCTCGGTCCAGCTGTTTCAGGCCTACTATGCCTCCTCCTCCTCCCACCCCTCCTCCACCTCCTCCTCCGAACGACCATCCGTGGGCATGGCGCCATCAGTCGGTAGCTCTAGGCACAGCAGCAGTGCCGTCGCTAAGCGACAGCAGGCGGTGCTCAAACTGCTGAGCCTAGGCGATAAAAGGCACACCGCCCAAGAACTATTACAGGGCATCACGGCGCAGACTGATCTGTGGCTGGCACCGCTGAACCTGAAGCCAGGCATGGTTGTGTGTGACAACGGCCGTAACCTGGTGGCGGCTCTGCAACTCGGCAGACTGACACATGTGCCATGCCTGGCCCATGTGTTAAATCTGATAGTTCAGCGTTTCCTCAAGACATACCCCAATCTGTCTGATTTGCTCACGAAGGTGCGCCGCATCTGTGCGCATTTCAGGAAGTCCAGCACAGATGCTGCCACTCTCAGGGCAGCGCAGCGCCGCCTCCAACTGCCCGCTCACCGACTGTTGTGCGACGTGCCCACGAGGTGGAATTCAACACTGACCATGTTATCCAGAGTTTACCAGCAGCGCCGAGCGATTGTAGACTGCCAGATGTCAACTTCCACCAGAACTGGTAGTCAGGTCAGTCAGCTTCCTCAAGTCTACAATGAAGAGTGGACGTGGATGTCTGATATCTGTCAGGTGCTGAGTAACTTTGAGGAGTCAACACAGATGGTCAGTGGCGATGCCGCCATCATCAGCCTCACCATCCCGCTGCTTGGCCTGTTGAAAAACTCTCTGGTCAGCATGAAGTCGGAAGCTTTGCGCTCCTCACAAGAGACGGGGGAAGAAGATTCCCTTGTTGATAGCCAAAGCACCCTTAGGTCTGTTCCTCAGCGCATATCGGAGGAGGTGGAGGTGGAGGAGGATGAGGAGGAAGAGGAGGAGAATGTTGGCGAGACACAAGAGGGGACCATTGTTGAGTCCTTCACTGTTGAGCGTGTATGGGCAGAAGAAGAGGAGTTGGAGGAGTTGGAGGAGGAGGAGGAAATGGACAGTCAGGCCAGTGAGGGGAGTGAATTCTTACGCGTTGGACCCACGGTACAAGCAAAATCTTTCCACTCTCATCCCTGGAGAGGAAAGGAGTGTCAGAATGCATGAATACCAGCAGGCCCTGGTGCACAAGCTGAAACAGTATTTCCCTTCTGACAGCGCTAGCGGCAGAGTGCGTAGTTCTGCGGGACAAGTAGCGAGGGAGAGTAGGCGAGCAGGCAGCTTGTCCAGCACTGGCAAGGGTACGCTTTACAAGGCTTTTGCCAGCTTTATGTCACCCCAGCAAGACACTGTCACCTGTCCCCAGTCTCGGCAGAGTAGGGCTGATCTTTACAGAAAGATGGTGAGGGAGTACGTAGCTGACCATACCATCGTCCTAAATGATCACACAGCTCCCTACAACTACTGGGTTTCAAAGCTGGACATGTGGCACGAACTGGCGCTGTACGCCTTGGAGGTTCTTGCCTGCCCTGCCGCTAGCGTCTTGTCCGAGCGGGTTTTCAGTGCAGCTGGTGGCATCATCACCGATAAGCGTACACGCCTGTCGACTGACAGCGCTGACAGGCTGACGCTTATCAAGATGAATAAAGCCTGGATTTCTCCTAATTTCCAATCTCCACCAGGTGAAGGAAGCTCAAACTGAATAATTTATCCACTCCTCCTCCTCATTTTCCTCCTTCTCCTCCTCTTTGTACAGTAAAGCAGAGGAAACTGGCTATTTTTAGACAGGGCCCACTGGCTCTAGCTATAGTACTTTATGCATTTAATTTTTATGGAGGGCCACCGACCCGGTCCTCTGTTTTAAACAATTTTTGGGAGTGCCACATACAGGCACTCAATCTATTCAATTTTTCTGGAGGGCCACCTACCTGCTCCTCTGGTTTGAAAACTTTTTTGGACTGCCACATACAGGCACTCAATCTATTCAATTTTTCTGGAGGGCCACCTACCTGCTCCTCTGGTTTGAAAACTTTTTTGGACTGCCACATACAGGCACTCAATCTATTCCATTTTTCTGGAGGGCCACCTACCTGCTCCTCTGGTTTGAAAACTTTTTTGGACTGCCACATACAGGCACTCAATCTATTCAATTTTTCTGGAGGGCCACCTACCTGCTCCTCTGGTTTGAAAACTTTTTTGGACTGCCACATACAGGCACTCAATCTATTCCATTTTTCTGGAGGGCCACCTACCTGCTCCTCTGGTTTGAAAACTTTTTTGGACTGCCACATACAGGCACTCAATCTATTCCATTTTTATGGAGGGCCACCTACCTGCTCCTCTGGTTTGAAAACTTTTTTGGACTGCCACATACAGGCACTATCCAAATTGAATTATCTCCATAGCAGCCTCCACACGTTGTCTCCATTGCTACCTCCAAAAGTCGTCCATATAGCTGCCTCCATACATCGTCCCTTTATCAAACGAGGTGTGTCAGGCCGAAATTTGGGTTGTTTTCATGGATTCCACATCAAAGTTGTTAACTTTGTCGCCACCCTGCTGTGTTATCCACAAAATACACTGGCAAACTTTTACCATTTACGGATATTATTTCAGCGCTTCTTGCGCATCTGTTTACATTCCCCTCACCCGCCATATCCTAAACTTATAAGAACGCTACTACACTTGATCTTATACAAAAGGTTCTTAGAAGTGCTGTTTGGGGAGTAGCCTAGAGACAGGGGCTTGGATTGGCGAAAGCTCGCCTGGCAGCGGAGCGCCAGCTCCATGCCAAGAACCAACTAACGTAGTTTTAACTGCAGCACCTTTAATCTACTACTAGTTCACTGCCTCCATACATGGCCGCCTTATCAAACGTGCTGTGTCAGGCAGAATTTTGGGTTGTTTTCATGGCTTCCACAACAAACTTGTTAACTTTGTCGCCACCCTGCTGTGTAATCCTCAAAATATACTGGCAAACTTTTACCATTTACGGATATTATTTCAGCGCTTCTTGCGCATCTGTTTACATTCCCCTCACCCGCCATATTCCAAACTTATAAGAACGCTACTACACTTAACTTGGTGCAGGCTGGGACCGAGTCTGACCCTGGGGCTGGTCATATACTGCCGACGCAGAGGATTGCGGGGCCTACCTCGGTCCAGGTGTTTCAGGCCTACTATGCCTCCTCCTCCTCCCACCCCTCCTCCACCTCCTCCTCCTCCGAATTACCATCCTTGGGCATGGCGCCATCAGTCGGTAGCTCTAGGCACAGCAGCAGTGCTGTCGCTAAGCGACAGCAGGCGGTGCTCAAACTGCTGAGCCTAGGTGATAAAAGGCACACCGCCCAAGAGCTATTACAGGGCATTCCACATCAAACTTGTTAACTTTGTCGCCACCGTGCTGTGTAAGCCACAAAATATACTGGAAAACTTTTTTCATTTACGGATATTATTTCAGCGCTTCTTGCGCAGATGTTTACATTCCCCTCACCCGCCATATCCCAAACTTATAAGAACACTACTACACTTGATCTTATACAAAAGGTTCTTAGAAGTGCTGTTTGGGGAGTAGCCTAGAGACAGGGGCTTGGATTGGCGAAAGCTCGCCTGGCAGCGGAGCGCCAGCTCCATGCCAAGATCCAACTAACATAGTTTTAACTGCAGCACCTTTAATCTACTACTAGTTCACTGCCTCCATACATGGTCCCCTTATCAAACGAGCTGTGTCAGGCAGAATTTTGGATTGTTTTCATGGCTTCCATGTTAACTTTGTCGCCACCCTGCTGTGTAATCCACAAAATATACTGGCAAACTTTTATCATGTACCGATATTATTTGAGCGCTTCTTGCTCACCTCCTTTGGTTCCTCTCTGCCACCCATTGGTTTGAAGCCTGAGTCCTTTTAGGGTATGTTGCCATGACACTCTCTAGCCTGCCGCTGCTGCCGCTGCCTCTGCATGCCGTCCCCTATAGTGTCAGGGTCAATTATTGGATGTTTTAGATGCTATCTAGCCTCATTCGGTCACTCTGTCATGGCCATGCTGTTGCCCATAATTTTGGCATAATGGTGCGATTAAGCAGTCTCAGAGGCATCCATGCATGCTGCCCCTGCTGTTTCCTGTCCATTTCCGTGGTGTTTCCATCCTTTTCTGAGGTTCCCAGGTGTTTGGCCAAGCTTCCCTGTGCAGAGCCTTGGTCCCCTTGAAAAATGCTCGAGTCTCCCATTGACTTCAATGGGGCTCGTTACTCGAAACGAGCACTCGAGCATCGGGAAAAGTTCGTCTCGAATAACGAGTACCCGAGCATTTTAGTGCTCGCTCATCTCTAATGTCGATGTAAAAATCTTAGCACAAATTTTGGCTAAAAGACTAACAAAAGTCATAAAGGAGATTGTCTCGGAAGATCAATGTGGCTTTATGGCGGGTAGAACAACTACGGGTAATCTTAGGAGGTTGTTTCTATGCATTAATGATACGGAAGTGCTGGGGGACGGGGGGGCGATCCTCTCCCTCGATGCAACCAAGGCGTTTGATCGAGTAGAATGGGATTTCTTGTGGGTGGTAATGGAAAAGATGGGATTTGGTAGACCATTCATTAGATGGATACAATTACTATATAAACACCCATCCGCCGCGGTTTGCATTGGGGGACGGAAGTCGCCTCCCTTTTCCTTAGTCAGAGGGACAAGGCAAGGCTGTACTTTGTCCCCTTTCATTTTTTCCTTAGTGATAGAGGTAGTGGCAGTCATGATTCGTAAGGAGGGAGGGATTAGAGGAATTAGTTTTGGGGAAAGCGAATTAAAAACGTCCCTATATGCGGACGACATGGTAATTTTTCTTGGTAACCCGTCAGAAGACATAAGTAAGGTGAAGAATATTCTATATAAGTTTGGGAAAATGTCAGGCCTGAGTATAAACTGGGCAAAATCAAAATTAATGCCCCTTGGGAAAGAAGTAATTGTATCTGACTTGCCAGTGGAAATTATCTCTGGGCAGAAAACCTTTAGGTACTTGGGGATAATAATCTCTAAGTTGGATAGTCTGGATAGGTTTATAGAATTGAACGTCATACCCCTACTTAAAAAATGGAGAGATAAGGTTAAGATATGGGCGAAAGTAAAACTATCTTATGCAGCGAGACTTACCCTGATAAAGATGGTATTTTTGCCACAAGCGTTGTACATTTTTAGAAATTCACCAGTAAATATTCCCGGGAGAATCTTTGACATAATGGACAAAATTTGTGTGAATTTCTTCTGGGCAGGTAGGAAAGCACGAATAGGTAAAAGATACTTGAAGTGCCCAAGAGAGAAAGGAGGACTTGCTCTGCCAGATTGGAACCTGTATTTCTTAGCCGCGCAGGCAGCAGCCATTTTGAATGACACTCCAGCTGATCTGACACGGGGGATCACAAGTCAGTTTAACTTCCAAGATCGTGAATTAAAGATAGAGGAGATAATGGAAACGTACCCCACATTGGAGATAAAGAAGGTTAAGTTGGTAGCCACTTCATTTGATAACTGGGAAAAGGTAAAAAAAAAAAATTATGGGTAATAACGACTGGCTGGAGTACACCCCTATTTGGGATAATTTAATGGTGAAAGGGGAAAAATTAAGGGACTATAAGGGTTGGATTAATAAGGGTATAAGGTATATGGGTCAACTAATAGAGAATGGAATATTAAAAACGTTTGAAGTATTAAAAAAGGAGTTTAAGTTAGAGGATAGCGATATGTTTAGGTACATTAGGTTATGGTGGTACTTTCAAAAATCAAAACACAAGTGCACTATATCGTGTTCAGGGAAATTTATTGAAATGGTGAGGAAAAAAAAATTAGCTTTTATTTATAATTTATTAAGTCAGGGAAACACGCAAAAGATAAAGTTTAAATGTATACAGGGATGGGAGCAGGACCTGGGAAATCATATAGAGGGTGAAGAGATATGGGAATATATTTTAGGGAATTTTACGCAGGTATCCAATAATGGTTCACACAGAATCTCACAATTTTTCATCACAAATAGGTTGCATAGAACCCCAAAATGGTTAAATAAGGTGGGATATAGGTTAGATGATAAATGTTTAAAGTGTGGGAGGGCAGGAGCAGACTGGGTGCATCTCTTTTGGAGATGCTCGAAACTTCACCGATACTGGGTGGGAGTTTTTGCAAAAGTGAGTAGGGTAGTAGGGATAGAGATACAGTTAGATGCTTGGGTAGGAATACTGGGTTATATAAAAAAATTTAAAATATCAAATAAGGAAAAAAAGTTGTTATCCCAAATGTTATTCCAGGCCAGGAAAACAATTCTTAAACTATGGATATCGGAAACAGCTCCAACTGTCAATATGTGGGAAAGAGAGGTAAATAGAGTATCAGATATAGAAATGGGATGGGCAAGAGCAAAGGGCCAGTTAGCAAAGCATGAAAATAAATGGGGAAGATGGAAGAAGATGTAGTAGGGGGGATGTTGGAGAGAGAGGGGAGAGGGAAAGTCTTTTTTTTTTTTTTGGTGATGGATATAATGCTCGTGCATCCTTAAGAGGGGAGAGGGGGAGGGGTAGGGAAGGGAAAAGAAGGGGAAGGGGAAAAAGGGAAAAGTTAAAAAAAAAAGGAAAAAAGGAGAGGAGAGGAAGGAAGAAGAGGAGGGGAAAGGAAGAAGGGAAAGAGAGAAAAAAAAAAGAAAGGAAATAGGAAAGAAGGGAAAAAGGGGGAAGAAGGGAAAGGTGGGAAAAAAAGGGAAAAAAAGGGGGGGTAAGGGGAAGGGAAAAAGGGGTAAAGAGTGGTAGAGAAAATTATGCTACAGCTACTTGTGTATTTAGCTAATGTGTGTTATGTTAAGGCTTTTTGTATTCACTGGGGATGTCCAAATTTTTTGACCACTATATATTTTAAATTGTATATTTTATGTCCAGGGCACCTGTCATTTTGTTTTAGGTATATGGGCACAGCCTTATGAGATGTATTTTAAAGCTTTCTACTTATTCAGAGAATGCCCGAAAAAGTTTATCGATGGATTCCTTATAATATTAATTAATCTTGCACTAGGCACATGTCACTTTGATACAGTTATTGTATATCTCTTTAAATTGGAAGGTAGCACATTCATGGTTAGTAAATGTACCTTGTAATAGTGATTGGCAATATTTTTGGTACTGTAGTATGTATATTCAAGACAATATAAATATTGTTGAGGATGTGGAACAAAAATGTATTTTAGTGTTTAAGGAATGAATATATGTTAAAGGGATGTGATATAATGCATTGTCTTGTACATAGAATTGATAAATAAATTTTAATTTTTCCACTCAAAAAAAAAAAAAAAAGGGGAAAGGAAAAAAAAAATCTGTGATCTCCAGCACAATATCGAGGGCCTTAACAAAAGGGGGTTGGGGCATCCCAGAGCAGTAGAGAGATGAAGATTTCCGAGGTTATCTACAATGCCTTTTGAACATGATAATAGACACACCCACAGACTCCCTGGTCCAGCTTGACAGAGCTCATCTTGCCCTGAAATCAAAAACGAGTAGACCCCTGAGAGATGTTATCAGTTGTGTGACTGATTTCATGCTTAAAAAGGAAATCATGACATGGGACAGGATGCTTAAACCAATAGTCTTTATGGACTCCAAGCTTCCATTGCTCCAGTAATCTCCTGAGGGAAAATGGAGTCCCATATTGGTGGGGCTTCCCTTTCAGCCTAACAGCCAGAAAAGATACATTGATCATTTTGTGCTTCCTCTAGGATTTAAAAGTCTTCAGTGAATTTCTTATCTGAACTACATCAACCTGTCCAATGAAGCTCCCTGCGACTTGGACACTGGTTGTCTCCAGAAAACAGAGGCTGCATATTCCGAACTGTAGTTCCCATTCTTCACCAAGCAGATAATTTTTAGATACAATAACGGTTTTTGTCACAATAGGAATATTTAAACTAGCTAGCCCCTGGGTATCCTACCATTACGGATGACTGTTCGGATTTACTCCCCTTTTGTGATAGCTCCTCATGTGGCTCAACTCTCTACAGGGCAGTCCTGTTATTTTTATCTTACTTATTATTGCTCTGCAGCTCTCATTATGAGATAGTTTTTGACTGCAGTTGTGTATTAGCAATTGTTTTCCAATGTGTTTTATATATATATATATATATATATATATATTTTTTTTTTTTTTTTTTTTTTTTTTTTTTTTGTTTGTTTTGTATTATGTTTATAATGTTCCCCCCATTCCCTCCTCATGGAACCTATCCTGGATCCACAGTAACATTAGATGGCTACTTGGCTCAGATTGGTGATCCTGTCACTAATAATACTTCTTACTTTACATTGTATACATTTAAAAAAAATAGAATATGGTTAAAGTAATATATACTTTGATAAAGGTTTAAACAAATGTTAAAATATTTCTGCTACTGAAAGATATTAGAAATGTCAAGGCAGATATTGTGTCACTCCAGGGAACACATTTCACTGAGCCTAACCCTTTTTGCTTTGCCAGGCATTACACCCAACTTCCTATTTGGCAAATGCTCACACTAAGAAACCTGGGGTCACTATACTGTTCTATAAAACACTGCCCATTCCAGGTAGCACATGTGGATACTGATCCACAGGGTTACTTTTTGGTGCTGAAGGGCCACATTCAGAATACATCTCTAAAAATATGCTCTATATATACGTCCCAAATTCACGCCTGGGGAGTATTTTTACTGGTGGGGGAGATGATACCCTGTTAACTGAAAAAGCCAATCGTTTTAACATGTCCCCTTGCCCAATAGCCCAAAATGTAAAGACACATGGCTGGATTCTATAAACTAATTAGATTAAATTTACTATTTGACCTTTGGTGGGTAGACAATCTCAGTGCTATCATACTATCATATTGATTACTTCTTTGGTAATATGTGTACTCTTAGATGCGTGTAATCTGCAGATATCAGAGCTATTGAAGGGGTTATGCGGCTGTTAAAAATTATTTAGGGGCGGGATGGGGTGGGCTAGTTAAACATAATAAATATCTACTTACCTCGTCCGTTGCCGCCGATGTCCCGCAACGCGGTCCGTTTGATCCGTGCCCCTGTTTGTTTACAAGGGCACAGAAGCTGCGCACAGGGAACTTCTGGTTGAAATCCTTCTGACCACCCATATCTTGAGAGATGCACTTGCATTAAATAACTTCTTTAATGAGAATGTTCCTTCTTCACCTATCATGCCTTCCTATGGGAAGCGCATAAAGTGATTTTTAGAGTTGAGTGCATTGCAGATTCTTCTAGTCAGAAACAAAATTATACTCAACAGTAACCAATATGTCTGGCCAATCTTAGACTGGTGGAAACAACAGTGACTACCCTGCCTTCTGTTGGTGGGCTTTGAAGGGTCAAGGAACTGACATGATTAAATTTGCTGGGAGTTTGTATTATGACTATGGAAACGAGTCTATCACCTTATTAGCCCAGCAGCTGAAGGAACAAAAGCTGTCTCAAACTCCATTCTATATACAAGATTAACAAGGCACACTTCATTACCATCTATCTATAGTAGCTGAACTTTTTTATACATAGTACTCATCACTATACTCTCTTTCTTCTACTCTCCCCCTGATACATCAGCTAGAGAAATTCTTCTTAATAAATACCATGAACAATGCTCTCTTCCTAAATTATCAGTGGAGTCGCGCTCATGCCTTATGAGAGAAGATCTTTAAAAAAATTAATAAAATGTTTTTTTTTTTAAACTCATATACAGCTACAAACATTATATAGCACATCTTGCATGACAGCCAAATGAAATGTCAAGAAGGCTGACTTTAAAAAAAATATACAAAAAAATCTCATATTAAACATATAAAATCAACACCATTTTAACTATGTAATTGTAACATTTTGTTTTATATTTTTTATCACTTCTCCAAAATTAATAATAAAACTTCAATATCTGTCACGTGGCATTTGAAGCATGCCAACTTCTGCCCCTTTCAAGGATTAAAAACAAGAAAACATGGGAATCGACCTTTCCATAACTGTCTCTAGTCTATAAGAGATTTATTTTTACTACTTTTTTAGACTTGTTTGTCACAGTTGAGGTTTTTTTGTCTCTACAAGAAACCACCATATTATTTTGTCAGGAGAATAATGGGGGTCATTTACTAAGGGCCCAATTCGCGTTTTCCCGGCGTGTTACCCGAATATTTCCAATTTGCGCCGATTTCCCCTGAATTGCCCCGGGATTTCGGCGCACACGATCGGATTGTGGTGCATCGGCGCTGGCATGCACGTGACAGAAATTGGGGGGCGTGGCCGAACGAAAACCCGACGGATTCGGAAAAACCGCCGCATTTAAAAAAAATGTGTCGCGGAGCTTGCACTTACCTTCACTCAGCCCGGCTCGGTGTACTCCAGTCCATTCCGATGCTCTTTAGCGCAGCAATGCCACCTGGTGGATAGCGGAGGAACTACCTTAATGAATCCCGTCCGGTCCCGAATCCACCACAGAGAACGCGCCGCTGGATTGAGAATGGACCGGGTAAGTAAATTTGCCCCAGTATGTCCATTGCAAGGACACTTACAAGTAGTGGCACTGACTCTTGAGAATTTAGGCAAATGTTTTTAATCAGTTTGCAGGGAAACAGTCTGACTGCCTAAAAGGTGCCGCTGAATTGCCCTGCAGCGGATCAGGATTTTGACTTAATTGCTTGAAAACTATGCCCAGGTTTGATTGACAGCTTCATTTCAGGATATGAATTTGAGTTAGTTTTTGGTGCAGCTATTGCTTTATTGCCTGAACCAGTCATCTGCTTGGGGAAACACCCATTACTCCCTTCATATTCTGTCCACTTCTTAGTCTTGCATTTACTGTTGCTTTTGTCCCTCTGTGTTCGGCATCTTTCCAGTGCACCCATTTAATGCAGAGAACATTGACTAACAGTCCCTAGCCACTAGGGTTTTAGAGGCTTGCTAGGCAGGTGACAAGGTTTTGAAGCTTAGGGCTTTCACTCCTTCTGGACCTTGATTATGCAAAGTTCCTATAGGAATGTATTCAGTTACTTCACTGTCAAGAGTTCTCATATGCTATAATAACTGGAGACCATGTAAAAATGATGAAAACCTGTATTGTTTGGTAAAAACTTTTTTTGATACTGTACTTTACTTTGTTTTAGTGCAATTAAGAACAGTGATCCAGCTGTCCTATGATAGCTGGGACCCTGCTCTAACATTCCAGATTGGAATGAGTTCCGATCTGGCCTGATAAACATGTTAGATCTGTGGTCTACAGCATCTACAAGCTTGATGAGGGAGGGGGCTCACTCTCCTCTCAACACGCCGCAATGCAGGTGCATAGGCTGACACTTCTAATGCACTGCAATAAATATTGCAGTGCATTAGTATGAACTGGCAATCACTTGATCAATAGTTTGTATGCAAGTATTGTACAAATACACAAAAAATTCAAAATTAAAAATTAAAAATAAATTCATTAAAATGTCCCATAAGCCCCTAACACGTGTTCATATTATGACCGCATTCCAACACATAAAAAAAATTGC
This sequence comes from Engystomops pustulosus, assembly GCF_040894005.1. Lineage (NCBI taxonomy): Eukaryota > Metazoa > Chordata > Amphibia > Anura > Leptodactylidae > Engystomops > Engystomops pustulosus. The sequence continues at coordinate 69,887,860 of NC_092415.1, forward strand.
TAAAAATTGATCAAAAGGTTGCACAGTCCCCAATACAAACATCAACTCCTCCCGGAATAAATGACATATTAGCCAACTCCGTACTCCTAAGTATGAAAAAGTTATTGGCAGAATATGGTAAAATGTATATATATTTCTGGATACTAAAAGTTTTCATTTTTTAAATTCTATTAACACCTTATAAAACCTACATAAATTTGATTTCCCTGTGAACGTACTGAACCAAAGAATATATGAGTGATGCCATTTAGAGTTCACTGTGAAATACATGAAAACAGAGGCCACAAAAAAATGGCGCAAATGCGGTTTCTTGTCAATTTTATTGCATTTTGAATTTTATTTCCTCTTTCCTGTACACAGCATGGAATTTAAAACACTGTTACTATGAAATCCAATTTGTTACTCAGAAAACAAGCCCTCAAACAGCTCTGTACACAGAAAAATAGTTAAAAAGTTATTGATTTTTGGAAGCAAGGAGTGATAAATAGAAAGTAAGATGGAAAAAGCCCATCAATGGTAAGGGGTTAAAATGCCCCCTCATGGGCCCTCAGGGCTCAGCAAACATGTCATAGTCTTCTTGCTCGGAAGAAACTGAACAATATATTTGTAGGTGCATTTTCTACTTTTATTCTGTTTATGTGGGTAAATTTTAGGGCTAAAGGAACTTAATAATGATAAATGTTCTGTATAATGCTTATAAACTTACGGTAAATACTTTTAAAAGTTTAACAAGCTTCCTACGTGTTATTTTGAATTGTTTGAATAGTTTGATGGGTGAAATGTGGGGGGTTCCTATTTGCAGAGCTTCCAAAAAAAGAAAATTTAACTTTTTTGAAATTCGAAAACATTTTCAGGTAGATAGATTTATCACCTAAGTAAGTTGCTGAATAACATTTCCCTTATGTCTACTTTACATTTTCATCATTTTTAAAATTTCTGTATAATATATTTTGATGTTGCACGGCTTACAAATCGAATAGCGATTTTCTGTATTTTCAGAATTTACTCTTTTGCGGATAAATACTGTTTTGTATGAAATTTTACATATTTAGCATCAAAACCCCCTATATAATCAACCCATTTTCAAATCCGCACCACCAAAACTATCAGAAACAGCTTTTAGGAAGATCGTTAACCCCTTGAGATCTTCATAGTAATTGAATCAAAATGGAGGTGAAATTTAGAATGGTCAAATTGTGTCGGTTATACGTTCATTTAGCCCTAAAATTTGCACATTTCCAAAAGATAAAAAAAGAAAACCCACCAAACAATTTCTTCTGGAATTTCTCCCAAGTACAGCGAGCCCCCACATGTGGACGTTACTTGTTTTATGTGTGCACAGTAGGGCACAGAAGGGAAGGAGCGCCCTGCAGCTGCCAGGATTTTAGTTTTCTCGTTGCCTCCTTTTAAAATTTTCGCTTTTTCGTCATTGGGGCCATGTGACTGCATTTTTTTTGCTTTTTCCAGTGTTGCCATATTGGGTTCGGTATCACCTATTGTTGAAAATTTAGGAACTCTTTTTTTGAGGGCAGGAGTAGAAAAGCATCAATTCTGTACTGGATTATTGACTTTTTTTTTTTGTTTGTTTACCATTTAGCCTAACAAACATGTTATCTTTGATCTATGGGTCGATACGATTAGGGGGATACCAGACTTGATTATATTTTCTTACATTTTACTAAATTTGTCAAATAAAACCGTAATGTGGGGAAAAATCTATCATTTTTGAATTGCCGTCTTCCAAATGGCATAACATTTTTACTTTTTTGGCTACAGAGCTGGTTGATGGCTTTATTTTTGCGGGGCATGTTGTCCTTTGCACCAGTATCATTTTGGAGTACATATGTTTTTTGGATAACTTTTTATTGCATTTTTTGTAAGATTGAATAGTTAAAAATGATAATTTTTGGTGGGTTTTCAACAGTTTTTTTAACGGTGTTTATCGTATGGGTTCCATAATGATTTACTTTTATTCTACGGGTTTTTGTTATGATTTAGAGTTTTTTTGGGTTATATGTCTCTTTATATGTTATGGGGCTTATGGGCATTTTTATTGATTTATTACTTTATTTTTTATTGAATAACATTTTTTTACTTTTTCCACCATGGGACATGAACAAGCAATCATCTTACTGCCAGTGCCTGCAGGCAGTGCTGGGGACCAGATCGGACACCAGCACTTCCATAGCAGTGATCGGCGCCCCCCAAAAATGGTTCAAGGTGGCCAATCATGGGAGAAAAGACCCCCCAGAGGCATGTTAGATGCCGCGGTCACGCTGACTGCGGCATTTAGCGGGTTACACACCCGCGATCGGAGACCACTCTGACCGTGGGTGTTACACTGGGGTACCGGCTATTAGTTACAGCCGGCACCCCGTGTTTCCCGATGTCGATTTGGCATCAGCTCCATGGCGGATATATCTGCCACTGAGCGCTAAGTCACTGTGCTCCATGGTGGATATATCCACCATGGAGAGCTAAGGAGTTAAAATAATTGATTCTGAAGTAATGCTGTTCAATTTTTAATCTTTCTAGTGTTGTAATAAAACTAAAGGACACTTATAAAATGACACCTACACAAAGCTGAGATACGGTAAATATTAGTAAGTAATTTTGGTAATAAGACCATTGCTTGAAAAACAGAACATTTTGAATTTCGAAAATAGCTATTTTTTCAAAATATTCACCTTTTTTTTTACTGCCGCTCTTCTTTATATCAACCAAATCCCCAGTTATTTGAAGTAGAAAATGTCATGAAGAAACAAACTCAAAAACATTTGGATACGTGAAACTGTTCTAAAGCTATTACCAGATAAAGTGACACATGCTGGTTTTGAAAAAAAGGCCTTTGTCATCAAGGCACAAATGATCTTGGTTACTAAGAGGTTAACCCATTCCCAACGCATGCCGTAATAGCACGGCGCGAGCCGGGTGCAGGCACATGGAGAGGGCTCTTGGGCTGAGCACTATCCTTAGCTGGTAAATCTTTGCTGCATAGTTCAGTTGTTATCCCGTCTAGCACCACCAGCAAAGCTGCCGGCAGCTTCAAAAAGATGGCAGTGCATGGTGGCAATCATCGGGGAGTGGAGATCAGTCGCCATGACAGTTTTTCCTCTTCCGAAGACCTGCGGCTGTCTCGTTTTAACCCATTCATTACAATGTGCGATTTGCACAAAATAATGAATGAGGTGGAAAATCCCCATATACTGCCATACTATAGTATGGCAATATTTGCTAGGATCTATCAGACAACCTAGGGTTAAAGTACCCTTGGGGGTATGAAAAATAGTGAAAGTAAAAAAAAAAAAGGTAAAAAAAAATTATAACAAGAAAACTTAAAAATTCAAATCACTCCCTTTCCCTAGAACTGATATAAATATAAATAAATAGTTAAAATCAAAAACACATTGGGGGTCATTTACTAAGGGCCCGATTCGCGTTTTCCCGACGTGTTACCCGAATATTTCCGATATGCGCCGTTTTTTTCTGTATTGCCCCGGGATTTTGGCGCACGCGATCGGATTGTGGCGCATCAGCGCTGGCATGCACGCGACGGAAATCGAGGGGGCGTGGCTCAACGAAAACCTGACGGATTCGGAAAAAACGCTGCATCTTTTAAAAAAAAGTGTCGCGGGACTTGCGCTACCTTCACCAGGAATAGGCCGGTGAACTTCAGTGCATTCCGGCAGGCCTCGGCGGACTTCAGCGCAGCAGCGCCACCTGGTGGACGTCGGAGGAACTACCTTAGTGAATCCCGGCCGGACCCGAATCCACCGCAGAGAACGCGCCGCTGGATCACAAATGGACCGGGTAAGTAAATCTGCCCCAGTATGTATTGCTGGGTCCTAAAATGCCCGATCTATCAAAATATAATAGCAGTTTTTCACTGTGTTTAACCCTGTAGCGGAAAATAGCCCCAAATTCGAAAATGGCACTTTTTTGCCATTTTGAAAAAATATAACAAATTCAATAAGAAGTGATAAAAAGGTCTTACAGTCCTAAAAATGGCAACAGTTGTGCAAAATGACACCACCCACAGCTCTGTATACCGAAGTATGAAAAAGTTATTAGCGCCAGAAGATGGCAAAATAAAAATAAAAATTGTACAGGAGGTTTTAATTTTTGTATATATTTATGAAGATGTTTTAAAACCTATACAAATTTGGTATCCCTGTGATTGTACCAACCCAAAGAATAAAGTAGACATGTCACATACCACATTTGGGGTGCAGAATGAAAGCCATAAAATCCAAGCCCACAAGAAAGCTATGCAAATGCATTTTTTTCATCAGTTTCACTTCATTTGCATTTTTTCCAGCTTCCCAGTACATGGCATGGAAGATTCTATACTATCATTATAAAGTGCAATTTTTTACGCAGAAAACAAGCCCTCTTTAAGTGTAAAAATATAAAAGTTACAGGTTTTTGAAGGTAGGGAATGAAATTATATTCTATAAGCGTAGTCCTAAATTATTTAAATAGTTTTAATGCTATCATTCATTTTGTGCTTCCCTTCATTATTTTCTGCCATTAATTTACAATATCAGCTAAAATGCCATAGATTACAACATTTGGAATAACAATGGCATGAAAATGCGGATTCCATACAAATTGATCCATACATAATGATTTTCACTTATGAGATTTCCTTCATTATTTAAAGAAATAAGTTGTCAAATATATTAGTAGTCTTATAACATATATTGCATTAAAATGATCTTTAATTGTCTTCTGTGTTACATAGTCAAAGATATTAAATGTTTAAACATAATTCAAACATTTAATGAGATGATAAGTGGTATTTTTGTAATATGTGAGATTATTGTAAAATGCTATCACTTTCAACTGCTAATGGAGCCAATTGAGATTCCACGAGCCCTTAACAAATTAGCAGTGACAAACTTCAAGTTCTGTCAATTTTTCAAAATTAATTGTCAATTATACAAATTCTGCACAAAAGGCAAAAAAGTGACCTATATTTTGTAAAATATGTTATTTAGACATCCAATAAGTTATTCAATCCAAAGCTTCCTGTATTTTTGCATCCTGTAATTAACTTGATTTGGATCAGTCCTTATGTCACCTCAAAATCCCGTACCGGATTCTCTAAAACCTGTGATATATTTCTTCAAAAAGATTTGTGTATACTGATATATATATATATTTTTTTTAACAAGGCAGAGGTGGTATGGAAAATGGGGGTAAATTAGCATCAAAGGTAGAAGTTTCCGGGCCTCACAGACTTCTTTTCTGGTGCTGAGTGCCAAAGCAATAATGTAGGAGCTTGTTGTAATCCAAAAGAAAGATTCAGCTTTACAACTATTACTATTACTAGGAACAAAAATAATAAACAGCTTAGCTCAATAAATCTATGGCCTTTCTGGATTCCAGTAATCTTGGGACAGATCACCTGTCTGTCTCCAACTGGTTCACAGTCCTTCTGCTGACTGCAGGACACACAGCATTGGCTTGCTGTGAGCTCTCCCTCTGGAGTTGGCCAGGGATGCGAGTGGTCAAGGTCCTGTTCAACCTTGAGCACCCTCGAGTTTCACAATCTTACAATATATATAAGAGGATATACAATATATATACATATATAGAAAATGTATTCTACTTACTCTCTACTAGTTGCACTACAACTATCCACCCATTATGATCAAGCAAAATAAAATAGAGTAAAATAAAATACAAAAGAGAGTACAATAATGATATACATGATATGAAAAATGGATTGCATGATGTAAAAAGAAGAATAAATAATCATAGTTTGTTTGAGCGAAAATGGCGGGGGGAGTACAGTTTACTTTTGTTTAAACTCAAAATTTGAGGATTCGCACATATTGAATGGAGCAGTCTGCTTTCTGCTTCCCTCTCTGTTCACTGACAGCTCATGTTTTGGGATGGCCAGGCGGCATTCCTTCCAATTCCCATTAAATATGGTATTGGAAAGTTTCCCTAAGGAGAGATCATCAATATCATTAGTACATAATAATCTACATAAGGATGGGGGATTTATCAAAGCTTGTACACTTGTTTTCTGTATGCCAAGTGGAGGGGCATGAAGTGGGCAGATTGCTGGCCTGCTCCTACTCACCAGCTATTGCTTTAGCCAGGACCTAACCTAGCATAGAATTACCTGGCTGCCCGCCAGATATATAAGAAGGCCAGAACTTCAAGATTTATTTGGCCTGGTGGAAGGTGCAGTGTTTACATGAAGTGCTGGCATTCCGCTCCATGGTGTTCAAGGTTAGAAGACTCAAGAAAAAAAAAAGTCTCTTGCAGGTTCCAATGGTCCGGTATCATGATGCTTACATGGTTAAACTGACAAATTCAAATGTATTCCCTTAAAGTATATTAAAGAATCAAAGTATCTTGTCAAGGAGATGATCATATTGACTGATCAAGGAGCCATTTCTATATCATCTAACTTCTCTGTGAGGGCCTGCTGTTATCAAAGAATTGTTAGCATGTCTATGAGAAGAGGCATTGCTGCCTTTCAAAACTTAGTTACCCAAAAACCATTGATGTTACAATATTTCACATTAAGCTACAGTTTTTCACAGCATGAGGACGACATTATTTATTCTAATACTGAAAATCCCACACAGCATGCATAGTTACAGTGCATACAGTCCCAGAAAAATCAGATGCTTACATTTTTTTTTTATTTCCTTGGGAAGTTGAAAAAAATATTATTAAAGATTTTTAGAAACAAAACACTGACTTCTACTGTTAAACTTTAAAATGAATCAGCACCTCAACCGCCCATTAGTTGTACATGGTATTGCAGTCGGATGTAATATCTGTAAATTTTACTGGAAATAATCTTTAAGCTTGACTGTCATGTTTGAATTTACCCACAAAAATGCTTATGTATTGAAATACAATACAAACACAGACACGTTTAATTAGGATCAAATTCTAATTAATCCCATTGGATTTAGAAATAAAGTTTCAGCAGCTGTCTTAAATGTTACATGCTAATTAACTTTAATACACTTCAGAAATAATTGTCTACATTCTTATGTCATAACACTTTTTCTAATTGTACATTAGAGATCTTTGACTGCAAAAATACCATTGATTCATTACCTTTAAAAAACATTTTGAGAAGATTTTGATCTTCTCCAGGAACATTTTCTAAGAAAGTAAATTCATGAATAAACTGTCTACAAAAACTTTTGCACAACTGTGCACTAAGCAAAAATGGTTTTACCGTGCCCCCCAGGCTAATCTCCATTTGCCATGATTTCTGGTTGCCATGGGAGTACAGCAAGAGACGATAGGAGGCTTGTCGAGATGGTCTGCAGGGCCTGTAGAGATGTTATAAGCATGTGACTCATCACATGCTTTAGACCGGCCAACTACAAACAAACTGTCCTGCATCATTTGAGAAAGTACTTAGCTCGATGCAAAGGACCTGTAGTGATGTCACAAGCATGTGACTCATCACAGGCTTCAGATTGGCCAATAACTAACATGTGCTCCTCTTCTGGCTTCAGTGGGGTGAGTTGATGTCACAACCAGGAAGTGTCCACCCACATTGGAATTAGTGCCCACCCACATTGAATCTGAATCTAATGTTATATTTACCAGATATATCTCAGGCTAGGAAAATGCCTGCAGCATGATACAGGTATTGTTGGAATTGTTATCAAAGGCTCTCTCCAGCTGTGCTAACACTATTTTTTGTCACTGACTTTACAGTTACACTTTAAAGTTATGATTTTCTGTATGTGTTTCTCAATCTGTTGAACGGTTTAGGAGGAATTAAAGGGGTATTCCCATCTCAGCAAATAAATGCTATTGTTTTTAAGAAAAGTTATGCAATTTTCAATGATATTTTCTGTATCAGTTCCTCAAGTTTTTTACATCTCCACTTGCTGTCATTCTACAGAAAGCTTCTGTGTTTACAGTGGACAGAAATCTGACCATGGTCACACAGGTGCATGGCTCATTAGTATCACAGAGAGTAATCAGAGCTGTATGATTTAACGAACAGCGCACCTTTGTGACCATGGAAGTAAACATAGAAGCTTTCCATAGAATGACAGCAAGTAGAGAGCTAGAAAATTGTGAGGAATTGATAAAGTATATTGGAAACTCATATAAGCTTTTATAATACAAGCAATAAGATTCACTTGCTGAAATGGAAATACCCCTTTAAGATCTGCTTCCAGTTCATTGAAGTTTGTGGGTTTGTTTATGCAGAGATCTCTTATGGTCCTGCCACAGAATTTCAGTTGAAGTCTCAGTAGATGTGCTGATGTGTTAGAGTTCATTGTCCTGTTATAGGACCCTGTTTTGGCAAAACTTTAGCTATTTTAATTTGTAAAGCCCTACAGAATATGATGGCAGTATATGAATAAGGATTATTATTATATTATTATTGCATGGGTGGATTCATATTTGACTCCAGAATACTTTAGTATACAGAAGATTTAGGGTGTTATTTATCAAAGCTGTCATGACAGGAGGGACAGGAGCTTACATCAAGCGCTGGTGCACCATGTGCCAGCACATAAATCTGCCCTCTTGAATTAACTACAAGGACTGCAAGGTAGCTGGAAAAAAGGCCAAATCCTCCCCATTCCACAACAAGACTACATATGCTTATAACTGTGTACAATAGCAGTTGGTTGCTAGAGTAGTCTGAAGCCATGCAGACGGCAGGGAGTTTGAGAGTTGCTCGGCAATAGATCCAGTTCTTAAATGTATGTGATGGTGTAACAGCCTCCATTTTTTGTGTATGCACGTTTCTGCAAATAGATGCAATATAAGACACCAAAAAAAGCAAAAGCCCCTTTGGCAGTGAAGTAGAGACCCTCTTTTTCAGAGGTGAACCTTCTGGCAGGATGAGTGTGTGGTAGCCATTTTAGGAGTGTGGTGCAGAGGCCTGGAAGAAAAAGGACTGCTAACTGAGTGCTCCAGAGTAATCCATGTGTGAGACCATTTCCTAAGGGACAAAGGCACTGCAAGGAAAACTAGATAACAGGCTGTGTCAGCGTTCCAGATCAGAAGGAGAGGATTGGCAACAGAAACCCTGTTTCCAGAGCTCCTCAGTGATGTCTTTTTACTCGTTGTTACAATATGCAGAACATGTCTCCCCCTGCTCTCTCCGGTCTCCCTCAGCCTGTGTAATCTAGCAGCAGGAAGTACAGGGGGAAGCAGAAAGTGCAGGAGACCTCCTCAGCCATAAAAAGACCTAAGGCAGTCTTGTTTTACACCATCAATTACAGTGTGCAATTTGCACATTGTGGAAAATCCCCATATACTGCCATACTGTACAACCTAGGGTTAAAGTACCCTAGGTAGCCTGAAAAATAGTTAAAAAAAGTTTTAAAAAAATGACATTAAAAAATCCATTCCCTAGAACTGATATAAATATAAATAATTAAAATTCTATCAAAATATAATAATGTTCTTTCTTGGCGTATAACCCCGCAACGAAAATAGTGCCAAAAGTCGAAAATGCCATTTTGGAAATAAGAATTCAGTAGCAAGGGATTAAGAGGCGACCTGTGCCATCCTCCAAATGGTAGTGTTGAAAACGCTGATGTAAATCAAAAATTACAAAAAATTACACCACCCACAGAGAACTGAGGGCCCTAATCAGACACAGAGGGTAACCGTGCATGCAACACATTACTCTCTTGGCGCCTTGTTAATAATGACTGTATAAAGGCCTGTAGTAAGATTACATAGGTAGTTTGCAATTCACAGGCCTCCTTACTACAAAAGCTGATTTTCTTGCGTACAAACTAGTTATTCTCTTTCTGGGGGAAAATAGTTAATTTGATAAGTTTTCAGAATTGTTCCCGTGGATTAGGGTATTAAAAGGTAAAAGCGGCCGGGCTAGAGCAGCCTGCTGATGGGTAAAATAGTTAGTGTGTGTGTGTGTGTGTGTTAGTCCCACCCAACGCCACTTGGCTATTCCCATGGCCGGGTGTATGATATGGTGAGAACATTCGCAGTTTCCCACACAGTGATGACTGCTAAATACACCTTGCAGTGAATGGGACAGCATTGTGTTAATGACTGGAAGTGGACAGGAAGAGGACTTCCTGTCTACTCCAGCGGAGATATCAAGAGATACTGATATGTTGCATGAAGTTATCATCATAGAAGATCCTGTTGACCACAGGGAATCAAATCTGATTTCAGTTCCCCACTTCAAATACAAGCAACTTTTTGGAAATTAACCTTCACAAACAAGCTTTCTGATTGAATAACCTATTTGCCAAAGGGTTTACTGCACATGTGTGCAATATGCAGATATCCCACCTTTCAAGGCCATAAAGTATGTTTGCAACACATGCATTCACTTATTGGCTCCTGATCTTTGACATCCGCTTCTTTTTCTGTTTCAAAATAATGTTACCTCACAATGGGAATGTGTAAACCTACTGACACAAATAAAAGCTAAGTAGCAAATGGAAAACTACTTTGATGAAATGAAAATCTTTGTGCAATATGGAATACAGTATACAAGAGAAACTGGCAGAATGAAATTTTTCTTGGACTTTGGATATCAAGAAGTCATAGGCTCTTTATCATCTTTTCAATGTAATCATTGGTTTTCATTTTAGAGAATGGTGTAAATATCATCAATGCTATAAAGTAAGAGTTTTCCTTAGGTAGAACGCCAATTAAGGCCGTTGTGTGGAACCTTATAGCAATGGATGCTTCACTAGGGGGTTCTGGGAAAATATGAAAATAAGCTTTCCATGATGGGATAAGGAAAACCACGCCTCTTTTGGCTTGTAAGGAAGCTCCCTTGACATCAAGCATGACCTATAAGAGGCCTTATGACATGATGCGGGATTAAAACTAAACCAGAAGGAACAGATTCCCAACTATAGACAGCACTGTTTTGACCTGTTTGTGTCTCTTCAGTACAATGTAGGGAACTTGTTTGGCTGAGTGAGAGGCTTGTCTTACAAAGTAGTTAAACGAGGTGGGGTTTTCCTTATCCCATCTTGGAAAGCTTATTTGTATACTTTTCCAGAATCCCCTAGTGGAGTGTCTATGGTTATAAGTTTACACACGCCTACACGGCGGCCTTTATTGGAAGTCTACGTAAGGAGAACTCTTACTTCCTGACCCTAGTCACAATCCTCTCACTCAGTTCAAACCAGTTTCCTACTCTGTACTGAAGAGACCCAACCAGATCAAAAAACAACGCTGACTACAGTTAGGAATCTGTTCCTTCTGGAATAGATATACTGGTTTGATTTTAATCCCGCATCATGTCATAAGGCCTCTTGTAGGTCATGCTGCTCCTACAAGGTAGCTAAAAGAGATGTGTTTTTTTCTTATTTCATTCTGGAAAGCTTATTTGAATATTTTTTCATTAAGATTTATAGAGCATTTGCAAAATACACTTATAGAATTCTATATGATCTACTGCTTATAATAGTCGTATAAGCCATGCATGGTCTTCTGGTGATACTGGGAAAGGAATATGCTAATACATTTTCCATGATGGGAAAATGAAATGCCTGACTTTGAAGAAGCCAATTGACATGTTATGAAATAAGAACAAAGTCTGTGAGTCTTTAAAAAAGACAGCAATGTTTCATAGTAATACACAGCATTTTTTTCTCTACAGCCAATAACTGATATAACGATTAGAAAAAATCTAAAAGTTATTTAGTAGTGGATGACATGTCTTATAAGGATGGATATACATTTTGCAGTTAATCTTCTGTATGTAATCTACTTGTATGTAGACAAGTTACTCCAATATTAAGTAGTAGAAAACAGAACGTGGCACTCACCAGTAAAACTTCATTGTCCTTTATTTTTTTAAATATCAGCAGACATGCAGGGTGGAAGAAGGGCAGACGGGACAATCGGCAGCTGTTTCGCACTAAGAATGTGCTTTATCAAGCTCATATGTCCTATTATATGTCTTCACCTGTCCTAAATAGGAGGTGTCTGACGCTGTGGCCATGGTGCCAGTTGTACGTCACAAAGGGGTTGGTCCGGCACCTTCTATCCCAATCAAGCGAATAGATGTGTCACTAATCCAGGCGATTCTTGATACACACTCAGAGAGTTATACGGCTAAAGGTTAGTTATTCCTCTTTCATACATAAACACAAGTAAGAAACAACCACATAAAAAGAGAAAGGGCTTTTTATATGTAAAAACAGCTACAAATAGCTATTTTTTTAAACCATACAATCACTTGTATGCAGATAGAATATTATGTAGTTGTGTCTTCATACATAATATTCTATCTGCATACAAGTGATTGTAAGGTTAAAAAAATTAGCTATTTGTAGCGGTTTTTACATATAAAAAGCCCTTTCTCTTTTACATATGGCCTCTCCCATAGGTTTAATGAACATTCATATCCCACAAGGAATAACAGATAAAAAACTGATGCATATTAATCTTAGGCCTAACATGTTTTGCATAACAAAGTATAACATTGCTATTCAATTAAATTAAATTAGATGACGCCTAATTTTGAGGGAAAACAAAACATATTGACAGATTTGGGAATAAATGAGATCATCATAAAAAAACTCCCATATCATTCTTAACATTAAGCCCCAAGGGGCCCATTGCATTAGTTCTGATAATCCATCAAGCTTCTTTTCTCAAAAGAGCTCTATTTCTGTAACCCCTATTTATTTGTACTGGTAAATACCCTGTTACCCCGAAAATAAGACAGTGTCTTATATTAATTTTTGCTCCTTAAGAGGCACTAGGTCTTATTTTCAGGGGAAGTCTTATTTTTCCATGTACAAGAATTTACATTTATTGGTGAACAAAAAGAAAATAAACTTCTAAAACATCCTTATTACTCTCCAAACTCTGAACTATTGGAATTTTTGGCCCCAATCTCTCATGTTTAGCAATAGAACTTTCCTTAAATGAGCACTTCATGTCCATGTAGCAGCTTGTAGCGTATTTGTCCTGCAACAGTCAGTGATTTTATTCTGTAATTCTTCCCTCTTGTCACAACCTCTTGCAGCATCTAAAAAATCTACTAATACTAATGTATGACATGGGGGTCCGCTGCAATGGCGGCCGCTAGGTCTTATTTTCAGGGGAGGCCTTATATTTCTCAGATTGAACAAAATTGTACTAGGTCTTATTTTCGGGGGATGTCCTATTTTAGGGGAAACAGGGTATTACCGAATTGCAAACTGAAGCATTTCCATTCTGATATTTGCAAACATGTTCAATCAACCTTCCCCCATTTGTATAGACCAACAATTTTCTCTACATCTCACATACTTTGTATGGTTTTTCCAACATGAAAGAATTAAAAACAAATAAAATAAGGGACAGTAAAGTTTTACTGGTGAGTACCCCATTCTTTTTTCTACTGTTTCATGATGTATAGAATCTTTCTTTACTTTCTAAATGTATATTGAGTATGCATGGAAAACCAGTCCTTTAATGAAGTCAAACTTAGTATCGGTAAAGTTATTTGTTGGTTACAAATTAGTAATATACATAAAATCTTTTTATTAAATATCCTTTTATAAAATATTTTATACAGATATAATACATAGTATATTTATGTATTCCTAGCCTTCTATTGTTCTGCATTTCATTAACAGAAAAGTAAAGATTGGCATCCAGATAAAGCATCTATATCACAGAGTTGTTCTAACTATTCTATCAAATAAAAATAGGAAAAACAAGCAGCACTTCCAGATTTCAGTGAAAACTCATGCCTGAGGAAGGTGTGCTGCATCGAAATGTTGCCATCTTGAAATAAAATTTTCACTTGAATTTTCACTGAAATCTGGAAGTGCTGCCTGTTATTCCAATTTTTATATGAAGGTTTATGCCTGAAAACCCTCGGACCTGCCCCCAGCCTCATTGGTTAAACAGTGCTTCCTTGGACTTTCACACTTCTGTTCTATAAAATACTAAGTTATGTTAACACGCAAGTATATTTAATATACAGCAAAATGATGTTCTAATGCAAACTGGGTCGGTTATAATTATATTTTTATACATAATTATTTTAATAAAATCTAGAAAAATGAAATCATCCAATCCAATGACTTTTCAGTTTTTCTATGTTCCAGTAAAAATACAAGCTAATCACATATAGTAAAATGCTTCACAGATTTTACTATACAAATGTGCTTAAATTGCACAAAAAGTAAATTGTGTTAAATAAATAGAATTTGCCCTCCAGCAATATAATGGAGTGTCTAATAATATTCATTACTCGGGTGATGAAAAAATAAAAGAAAGAAAGAGAGAAGGAAGGAAAGATACTGGCTTTTTGTGACACTACAGTGACTAATTTTTACTGGGCTGGACATATATTGTTGTTTCCTGCCTACACCTACTCCTCTAATATCATTACCAAAACATCACTCTGATCCAGTTCCTATCCTTCACCAAATCTTAATGGTTATCATCAATACCTTTATCAGACCACCATGGATGAGTCATGGATCGATAGTTGACCACCTTGGACTTTGCTTTTCTGCCATGGAATTGCTCCAGGTACCAATAAGACAACTGCTACCACTAGTCTATAATGCCACTAATATCACTACCAATCTACCAATAATGGCCTTTCTGTCCATATTTGCTCATCCTCCTCACAACAATTGAAATGTCTCTTGAGAACAAAATGATCACTGGTTAAGGGGAAAAGCATTTGTAGGTTTGACTTTATGAACCTGAGATTTTTTCCAAACTTACCTATTATGATACTATTAATGCTGACTGCTCTTATCAAATTCATCAATAAATAAGGCACCTCACTAGGGGCCCAGGAATATAGTCATTGCACAAGAAAGAAATTCTGCATTGCTCTGCCATATTTGAAGAAGAATAAATTCTAAACATAGAAATATATCACATATCATCACAGAAACATAATTATATATACAGTATATATATATATATATATATATATATATATATATATATATATATATATATATACTCAGTAGGCTGTATATAACAATACTCAGGTAGGCTGTGGCATTGCAACAATGCTCAATTGGTACCAAGGGGCCCAAAGAGTGCCAAGAAAATATTCCCCACACCATGACACCACTACCACCAGCCTGAACCGTTGATACAAGGCAGGATGGATCCATGCTTTCATATTGTTGACGCCAAATTCTGACCCCACCATCCGAATGTCGCAGCAGAAATCGAGACTCATCAGACCGGGCAACGTTTTTCCAATCTTCTACTGTCCAATTTCGATGAGCTTGTGCAAATTGTAGCCTCAGTTTCCTGTTCTTAGCTGAAAGGAGTGGCACCCGGTGTGGTCTTCTGCTGCTGTAGCCCATCTGCCTCAAAGTTCGACGTACTGTGCGTTCAGAGATGCTCTTCTGCCTACCTTGGTTGTAACGGGTGGCGATTTGAGTCACTGTTGCCTTTCTATCAGCTCGAACCAGTCTGCCCATTCTCATCTGACCATTGGCATCAACAATGCATTTCCACCCACAGAACTGCCGCTCACTGGATGTTTTTTCTTTTTCGGAGCATTCTCTTTAAACCCTAGAGATGGTTGTGCGTGAAAATCCCAGTAGATCAGCAGTTTCTGAAATACTCAGACCAGCCTTTCTGGCACCAACAACCATGCCACGTTCAAAGGCACTCAAATCACCTTTCTTCCCCATACTGATGCTTGGTTTGAACTGCAGGAGATTGTCTTGACCATGTCTACATGCCTAAATGCACTGAGTTGCCGCCATGTGATTGGCTGATTAGAAATTAAGTGTTAACGAGCAGTTGGGCAGGTGTACCTAATAAAGTGGCCGGTGAGTGTATATATATATATATATAAAATCTAGTCAACAATGTCAGCTGTCTTCTTCTTAGATACCTAGCAGATGCCTGCTGCCACTACTACTCAGAACATCTGGTGCCTATAATTGTGCTCTTATGTGTTCTGCAGCTATTCAAATTTTGGCAGGTATGGGATGTGGCTAAGATGTTTTCTGTAACTTTAATCATCCATAGCTACACTACCATTTTGGCAAAGTTGTCCGCAAGCAAATATAATTACAGTAAATGACTGTCTGTCCTCTCCTATTTTACCCAAAAAAATACCACATGTAGACTGTCACGGGTGCTCCTGCAATCTCTGTCTCCGATCGCGGGCGCACCCGTGCCCCTCAGTGTCCCTCCGGAGCTCCGCTCTGCATACCTTCCCCGGCTCCAGCGATGTCCTCTCCTGCTCCCGCGGCTCGGCGCGCGTGTCCCCATCTTGTAGGGCGCGCGCGTGCCAGATCACTCAGATTTAAAGGGCCAGCGTGCCGGTAATTGGCGCTGGCCTGTTATAAGTTCTGCCCATTCCTGTGACCCTTGCTGGATCTTCCAGTCTTTCCCATGAAGAGAAAGCTCTCCTGTGATTCCAGCTTTCCTGTGATTCCTGCATCCCTGTGATTCCTGCGTTCCTGTGTGCCAGTCCGTTCCTGTGGTCCTGCGTTCCTGTGTGCCAGCTCCTGCGATTCCTCACGTGAGTGGTGTCTCCTGTATTGCTACCCTGGCAGCTACCGCGGGCTAGTCGCACCTGTGGAATGACCTGGTGGTTCCCGCCGCAACAAGTCTATCCCGCTTTGCGGCGGGCTCTGGTGAACACCGGGTTTCCACTTAGACTTCGGACCTAGGTCGGCTAGTACCACCTCCCGCGGTGGTCCAGAGGGTCCACAGACTCCCTGCTCTGACATAGATGATGTACATAGAAGATGTCTTCTATGGAACCACCAATCAATTTATTGTGATTATAAAAATACATGCAGAATAGCAAGCAAACTTTACTTTTGGGAAAAATGCTAAAGGGTAAAGATTGGACTCCTTCTGGGTCACAAGCGCAGGATGTAGCCTAAAACAACATCCTATTTTACCTCGATCCCAGCAGTCCACTGTGTTTTGACTGCAGGTAGTGCATGCTCTGATTCAACAGCAATGTCTTTTGATGCTTTTGCAATTTCTCCTGCTCCTGCACAGATTACAGGATGGGGTCTCCCTCTCTTGTATTCCCCCATAGCACTTCTCCTTCTCTGGTTACACCCACCGAAGCACTTGCACTTTATTTACACATAAAGAATATAATACATTTTAAACTAATCTACAAGAGCAGAGCTCCTAATAAACTGATGTTCATTAGTCTTTAATATTGTTGTGACATTGTTTATTTTTTTTTTGCTTTCTTATTACCTAAAGCCTACAAATCTTCTTCTATTTCTAAGCCTCCTTCCTTCTCAAATCAACTTTTAAAAATATACTAATGAGCCTGTGTCCCACTCTACTTGCTACCTCAGCACTTCCCTCTGCCTGATAATCTCACTGAAGCAGAGAAAGGTTCTGCACACAAAGGGAGATAGAAGTGCTCCTTGAACACTGTAACAGTGTGTGAATCTGCAGTATGGGGGGGGCACTCTGGTAACACCCCACAGAGCCCTTGAGGTTCATTACTATAATTTTAAAAGTTGATTTTAAAAGGAAGGAGGAAATGGATATCAAATATAAGAAGATTACCACAGTCACAGCGCCTGGATCTATGAGTAGGTGTCGTTGGATTACCATGCTGTATTTTGATGGTAGATTTCCTTTATGGACTTCTGTGATGAACAATTAAGCCTATTCCTCCAGTGAAACATATATCTAGATATGTTTAGACAGGCGAAAAGGTAAGAACCATGATATGTGTAATGCTATTCAAATATTTCAAGATAAAGATGCTTGATGTCATCTTCTACATTTCGTAACATATAAGACAGTATGCTTGGAGTATTGGCTAGAATGAGAGGTTTCAGCTATGGTAACACAAATGACAGAACAGATTGGAAGCCTTTAAAATGCTAGTACTCCATGAAAACATAAAAAACATTTTCATTATTTAGATACCACAATCATCTACTAAAAAAGCATATACTAAATCACAAAGGAGCTCATCATAGCATAATTGTAGCCACAGTTTTCTCCTGCAGATCAAATGAGCATAAACATTTCAGAGAGATGGTCATTTCTGCTGATTAAGGTGATCAGGTCCCATGATGTGCTGCTGTGCAAGCAAGTTCCAGAAGCTATATTGTCTTATTGTCTTATTTTAATAGTTCCGTTTCTGAAGATGCACATTGACCATGCACTTATTTTAAATCAAATTATTTCAGGGTAGCATGACACCTGCTTCGCTTATGTGATTTTTTAACAATTTTAATGCTAGACTAGAAGCAGTTCCCTTAAAATAAATCACAGTACCCTGTTGTGAATTTTGGATTAATCGTTGTGTTGATAAAGTTCCAGAGATGTCCATCTTAAGTTTTAGCTCCCACTGACAAGCCATTTGTTGAAGAAATGCACACCATGTCAGTTGTTCTTACTGAAAAAGGAAGACTGTCATGCTGTTAAAGAACATCCAGACAGAAAGCAACGTGCTTCACCTTCCTGAGTTATCACTTCCTTATAATTACTGCTTACATGCCTGATGTATTCAGTGTATGCTGTGAGTGCTAACACCAAGATGTAACATTTTTCAAAGCAAAGAACATGATGTCCTCTTAACATTATCGATCAGTCTGTTTATTTTGTATTTGGTAAAGACTTTTTTTGTGTAGATTAAAACTTAACAAAACCAAAGATGCAATCATTTTTTATAGAGAAAACACAGTTTGTATGTATAGTTTGTATGTTTATACAGGTTTGTACGTATATACAGCAGATATTCAGCAGATATTTTCATATATTCTATTGTCTTTTTTATTCATTTTGCTTTTTAGTTATTTAAAAATGAAAACGTAGAGAATGCATATAAAAAATTGTGTCCAACTCCAAACTTTACCTGCAAATATGTTAATATGCAAATACTTATATGTGTATAAACAAATCATTTATGATTACTTTGCTAGAGGTTAATCATGGGATAAAAATTCCTCTAAATATTTTAGCCAATTTTTATAACATGTCTTGGCTGGGTTCTGAACATCATTATTGAATGTAGACATGTAGGCCTTGTTTCATTAGGGACGTCAGCAAACATCATGGGTCCCATAATAATGACCTTTGATCAATAACATGTAGCTGCTTAGGACCCACCCAAGATGGATGAAAGGATTGTGACTTAGCATGTGATCTTAAAAAATGTTGTTCAATCTGAATGTACAACCTAAATTTTAAGTGCTATTTCAAGTCATCTTACTATATTATTTTTATGATATGGGGGCATAATATAACACATCGGGAAAGATTTATTATACCTGGGCACAATGAGTGCCAGCATATGATGTAATTCCCTCCTCCAGCACCCACTGATTCTATCAACTTATAAAACCTGTTGGACTGCAGCAATGTGCTGTGTATGCCAAGTATGGCATATTGCGAAGAGTATGGCATAGCTTTTAACCTGGTATGGGGCTGGAATTATGCATATCGGCACACTCCATCTCTGTCCATGTTCCCCAATCATGCCCCTCCACATCCACTTGGCATGCAGTGCTGAAATAGATCCAATTCCTTGACACATGCCAGAAATTGCACCTATTTAGGGCTTGTATATCAGATTACCATTTTCTAAAAATCAGCTTGTTAGCTGGTTACTTTGTGTTGAATTATTTTAGTATTATTTAGTATTTAGCAGTAGTATTTAGTGTTTAGTATTTTAGTGTTGTTTTAATTAAAGTTACTTAACTTGCTTTAACAGCTAATATAAACATATGAATCAAAGACATTATACTGGAAAGGTTACATCTGTATTTACAACACATGGCTAATCAATGGTTTTAAGAGATCTAACATGCTATGAGAATTGACATGAAAGCATTGATAAACGAATCTACAATTTAGGTTCCAAAGACCTGTGTACTCTACCAATTGTACTATATTATTGTCATATATTGCAGATCCCAGTGTTGTAGATGCATTGAACCAATACTAATAGTTGATAATGTTAAACTTTACAGATTGGATTTGTCCCATACGATAAAACCGATTGCTAAAAAAGCCTATTTGCTGTTTATAGTCATGTACAGTAAACATAATTGTAAAATAATACAACCAAATTAATTACTTTATGCATCAATAATAAGTTACAACCTTCATGAAGTATTAGTACATTGCAATAGATACTGTATTTACAGATTGTTACATACATTTGTATGAGAGTACATATTATATACATTGTAGGTTATGGCAAAAAATCTCATTATGGGATTTCGAGTCACAAGATTCAAGAAGTTTTATACTTCAGTGCACAGAATAAACCTAAAAGTCAAATAAAATGTTCATTACTGAACTGATTTCTCAACAATTAAGGACATAAAAGAAGAATAATTATGAAATCTTTAAAGTCCCATATATTATATTTCCAAATCACAAAAACAACCATCAAGTGTCCTACATGCAGTAAAGGTTAATTAAAACCGTACAGATTATTACTATATTTTTCTGCAAAATTGTCTAATTCGCCATTAAATTATTCATTCTTCAGCTATTATAAAACACATTAAGCAGTTACTTAGAGTGAAGTGTTTTCTGTCATTAAGCTGAATTACCTGGTCTCTGTCATAAAGACCTTCACAAAATTGTAAGGACGGTTTTTACTTTATTGGACTTGAAACTCTATATAAAGTATTTTTTTTTAAAGAGTGCAAACAGAAATGTATTCATATAAAATGGATTGAAACCATATGGTATTATCACACAGCTTAAAACACCTTTTGGGGTCATTTGTCTTTAGTCTCAACATTTTCACCTGGTTTTAAGCTTTTTCTTGATTTATCTTATAGGCTGATATATCTAGCTAGAGTTGCACCATTTTTATTTTAAAGTCGCACATAAGTCTAAAAATCCCTGAAAACTATACATTTTCCTACACCAGCTCGGGAGTGCATTTATTTGTGAAGAAAATTGTGGAATTTTCCTATGCCCAAATCTGGATGCTAAATATATATCAGGCCCAACACCTAAAAACTATGTCAAAATGAATTTTGCTGGACAAGGAGAAAATTCCCTACTGTAAGACAAAAAAACTAAAAAAAACTAAGATGAGCCCTTTTTTGAATTATACAGTTCTTCTCCATCATCCTTTCATAAGAAAGTTGCAGTTCATACATATGTCAATAGTATAGCAGCAAAGGTTGTTTGCCAGATCCCCCAGCTTTATACAGATATCCCTAGTAATATCTTTATGCTGGTGACAGTGTTATAAAGAAAATTTACTATGCTTGTGAATATGCTTATTTATGCCCCACAGGTACACTGGGAGCACTGCTCTGCCTTCCCCACTCCCTCTTTCAAGGCTCTATGCCTCCTGCCAATATTAGAGTGTCCAGCACACGAGGTCCATCATAAGTCCAGAACCTCCTTACATGCAGTGTGAGCTCTTATATAGACAGGTGTGTGTGCCTTTCCTAATCAAGTCCACTCAGTTTGATTAAATACAGCTGGATTCAAATGAAAGAGTAGAAGCAGCTCAAGCAGGATCAGAAGGAAATGGACAGCATGTAGGTTAAATATGAGTGTCACAGCAGAGAAGCTGAATACTTATGACTGTAGAAATAGTAATGCAGTGCTGTGTCCATATATACAGGATAGAAGTAGTAATGCAGTGTTGTGTCCATATATGCAGGATAGAAGTAGGAGTACTGATCCCATCTATACAGTATTCTGCTATCCATTCTCCTTTCTAGACAGTATAAATCTCCATGCAGTAAGGAAAATCTCTCTTTGGTTCCTGCATATCACATGACTCAGTTTACCAATGAGAACTTGCCTTCACAGCAGAGGAGGCTTTCTTCTATCCCCTCAGCTGCTGGCCTAGTGGAGGTCATAGAGAAACACAGCTGAACGCCTGTCCGTGTGATTACAGCTACTCCTGTGTAGCACCTCTCTGGTGTGACTGCACAGGGCTAGTTTATTTAGTGCCCTCAATCTTTCACTCACCTTTCAATCAAGACTCAAATTGAGTATAAATGACACCCTAGACAGTCCTCACACTGCAATTATGAAATATTTGCTGCAGCCAACACCTATTGAATTAATATTGGGAGCAATAAGTATCTAAACCTACATCCGCTCTTGTCTCTCAAGCAGTTACCTTGTTGTCCCACTAGACATGTACACGCAGTCACACAGCTAACCACATTTTACATGTGGACATTTGACTATAGATTCACAGATCAAATAAGGACCAACATTAAATTAAAAAGCTGTAATAAAAAAAGAAAAAGTTCAGTGCTTATAAAAATATATCATAAAGATACAAAATAAAATGACACATCAAAACAGTTACCAAATAAAAATGGAGAAAAATAACATAAAGAGTAGCAGTTAAGTACACCTTGATTTTCTTAGAGGTAAGAGAATAATAGAACACTTTCAGAATAGGGCCCCTTTAGCATGTGAACATTGGCTACCTGAATATCACATTGTTTTATACTGCTCCTGTTTGGTTCATGTTTAAAGGGGTATTCCAGGAATAGGCATAATAAATATAGAAATCGGTCATTAAATTATAAGCTAATGTGTAATTAGTTGTTATTTAAAATTTTGCTCCCCTTAGCAGAAACATATGGTGACATACACTAAGATGGAGAATTAAAATGCTACTGGCCCTTTAATCAGTCCGTTAATTTCCTCTGCGCGGTCCGTTGCGTAGCAGACACAGGACAGAAGATGGCCGCTGGTCACATGTCCATATCACATGTCCTGCACCTGCCTGGGCAGTTCATGTGATCACCACTAAGTTTGGCTGTAGTCGGTTTGTTGCAGTGCATCCAGTATGGCCAGTGTTTTGGTGATGGCAGTTACACATCATTACTAATGTAACAGAGGAAGAAAGTCTCTTACATCATCACTGGGAGCAGAGCATAAGAAGGAGGAGGAGTTACTGAGAACTAAAGGATCATGGAACTTGTAGTTCCCAGTGGCGGCCATCTTAGTGATAACTTCACCTACTTTAGAGAGGCCATAAATTTTGTAAATCATAAACTCAAACTATTTAAACTCCGTTTTGTGACTACTGACATTAAGTATTGTTGTATTCATTTATTTATATCTTCATGGGTTTTTGTGTCAGATGTGCATATTCCCAGAATACCCCTTTAAGAACCAGCCATTGATTTAATTAGTCAAAAGTGTTTTTCAAGATTGGACAAAGTGTTAATGAAGGGCCAGACTCCGTGAATATTTCAAAAGTTCTTTGTCTCCAAGTCCTAATGGAGGAAGGGTAAGGAGGGGTTGGGGGTGGGAGATATCCATGTGTCTATGTTTTCAGAGATCAAGCTTGAGATCAGAGGTTATCAAGCTACATCACTCCTTCCTGTCATTAACTGTGCTAACAGCTCGAGAAAGGCTAATTGCTCAATAGCTGACCAGTCAGGGAATATTTTAATTTAATATTTCAACACAGCTGCTTTTTTTCTTTTTGTAAAGCTTTTACTATATGCTCCAAATTACATATCTACTTTATTATTTGGGTTTGTATTATCACAGGTATACCAATTCTATGCAGCTTTTATTGTGTTTTAATACATTTTAAAAATTAAAACCTACTATACAAACAAAAATCTTTATTTTGCCATATTCTGAGGCAAATATCTAAACCTGCAGCAATTGCAACATTTTTATGGAAGTTATGGAAGTGCTCATATCACTGGGATAGTACTGGGATTGCAGGGCAACAATTTAATTAAACTAATATGTAATTTTGTGAGATTTGCCATTTATATACAACATATTGTAACAATAATTTATAGCCTCCCATGGAATATACATCTTATTAAGTGTATGAATGGTAGCATTATATAAAACAATGACATTTTATAAGATATTGTAATAGAAGGCAGTTTAATGTTAAATATTGAATTCTGTTACCTTTTTTAAGCCTACTACATTTTTAATGCAATCTTGTTTAGATAAAACAAGAATTAATTCTCAAGTGAGTAGCAATGATGAGAGTTTATAAAGATAGTGAAAAACCCATTGATTCAAGAACGTGGAAGTAGGAAACCTTATTGATTCCTAGGACAAAAATCATTTGTTGGATTGCGATCAATTAATGTTATATTAATTATAGATAAAAGTGATTATGTCACCAGAAGTCAATTAATGGGATATAAATAAAACAGTAACATTGTCCTTGTACTGTATTTATTCAAAGATTTCTACACAATGGGAATATTAGACATCATTCATTAAAGTTGTCTGAGAACAGGGAGAAATGTTTTCTCGTACAGTTTTTAAATGTCAAAATCATAAAAATGAAAAATAATTTACCTAAAGTATATATAATCCAAATCCATCCTAAAATACATTTTATTAATAAATATTAATAAAAATTATTAATTAATTAATTAAAATGTTATTAATAAAATATTAATAAAATAATAAAATTAATAAATATTATTATTTATAGAGCCCCATTATTTTTATGGTGCTGTACAAACAATAAGGGATTCACGTACATTACATTAAGGCAGGAACAAATGCAAGTACAAATACAAAACTACAGAGATAAGGAAACAAGTGGAAGGAAGAATCTGCTGGTGAGGGATCTCAATCTATATGGGAGGAATACATGAAAGCACCACATAGTTTACAGTGGCCTATAATCCAGCATCCAAATAGGAAGGCAGCAACAAATTCAACACTCAAGTTCATGTATCAGAACTCTGTGGCTACCACTTACATGACATGGCAGTGGCACAATATGATAGTCGTAACTAAAAAAAATAATAAATCTATGAGGCAAATATACTGCCAAGCAAGGGAGGCTGTATCTATATGCGGGAATACTGTAAAGTATATAATATACAAACAACCTAGATAATGCAAGAGACTCAAAACCACTTGTAAAGATGTATACATATGTCAAGAACAAGGTCCTAGAAGTGAGTGAGTAAAGATGCCCCTGTATTTATCAATCTGTTGTTTTACAGGTTTTTTTTTAATATCCTTTGATGATCACTGTTTAGTGTGTATAAAATGCTGTGAATTTTCTGTTTCATGCATAACATCATGTCTGACGAAGAGAACTAGTATTCTCAAAAGCTCACCATCAAATATACTCAGTTAGCCTCAAAAAGGTATCGCCTGATTTCTACACCCGTCTTCTGCTCTCCATGGCTAACATGGTACAAATCTACACTATGAGTAAATAAAGGACATTCTCAAAAAGAGATATATCCCAATGATTGGATATATGTTCTTAACCTGTCACATCTCCAGGAATATATATATATATATATATATATATATATATATATATATATATATATATATATATATTTCACTAGCAGTATGTGGCAGATGACAGGGGTAAAATGCCAGGGAGGGTAAATCAGTTCAAATTAATTTGGTTGTGCAGTAAGCTGTGACTGGGCAAAGAAAGCCTTAGCGCGAATGCTTGAGATTTGAAGACTGTCATCTGAAGTCACTGTCAGTCTGAGCGATACCAGGGTGGGGCCTATGTAAAATTATAATAATCGAGGCATTAATAAATAAGAAGGCGAGCAATAGGCGCTTAACAGAGCACCTCTGGCTCATTTGCATATTTTATATAACTCGTTTTCACCAGAATGCCGCTGTTCTACAATTTGATAGAAACGTTCTCTGAAATGACAGAACACAATGAAAATGTAGGTTGCTGGAGTTTACCATCAGTATATCTCAGTATATATATGATGGTAGATGTCCTCTAATCTAAGTACATTGGATGTCTATGGGCTAAGAAATCAAAATTCAAGAGATTTATATAACATTTGTCTTACATTTAAATGCTCATGGCCTCCTCTCTTAACATTCAGTGTATTTCATTTAGTACGGTATGTATGAGATCGTCTGTCAAACTGTTTTCTTTTTTTTTAGAATTCATTCATTTTATTTATTCAGTGTTTTAACCAGTAAAAATAGATATGTGGACTGTAAGAATTAATAACATTCAGATAACCCTCTAGTAAAATAATTATTGAAAAGTGACAATTTGGTTGCCATGCTATGCACAAGTAAAGTGCTGACAAGTAATAGCTATATTTACATTACACAGATTAAGAACAGTGAAGAAGTTTGTTGTCAGCCAGGTACATTTTAGTTGAGATAAGAACCTGAGGCAAATTCATCCTCATGCTCCTAATCAGTCAGGAACACACTTTATACTTTTGCACTTTTAGCATTTTAGGAAAATGAAGATTTTGAGAGATATATAGTAGGAGACATACACCATTGTCAGTAATCTAAACTTACTTTGAGAACAATGAAATTTAAACTGAAGAAATATATTTTATCAAGGAAATGCAGCATTTAACAATAACTAGCATAAAGTACACACAAACATGATGTTAACACATACATTAACATCATGTTTACTATGTGTTTTTTAAAATGCAAATGTTAATAGTAATGTAAATAGGCTGTTGTAAAGTGTTTAGAAATGCAATCAAAACGAAGATTGGAAAAACGTTGCCTGGTCTGATGAGTCTCGATTTCTGCTGCGACATTCGGATGGTAGGGTCAGAATTTGGCCTCAACAACATGAAAGCATGGATCCATCCTGCCTTGTATCAACGGTTCAGGCTGGTGGTGGTGGTGTCATGGTGTGGGGAATATTTTCTTGGCACTTTTTGGGCCCCTTGGTACCAATTGAGCATGGTTGCAACGCCACAGCCTACCTGAGTATTGTTGCTGACCATGTCCATCCCTTTATGACCACAATGTACCCAACATCTGATGGCTACTTTCAGCAGGATAATGCGCCATGTCATAAAGCTGGAATCATCTCAGACTGGTTTCTTGAACATGACAATGAGTTCACTGTACTCAAATGGCCTCCACAGTCACCAGATCTCAATCCAATAGAGCATCTTTGGGATGTGGTGGAACGGGAGATTCGCATCATGGATGTGCAGCCGACAAATCTGCGGCAACTGTGTGATGCCATCATGTCAATATGGACCAAAATCTCTGAGGAATGCTTCCAGCCCCTTGTTGAATCTATTCCACGAAGAATTGAGGCAGTTCTGAAGGCAAAAGGGGGTCCAACCCGTTACTAGCATGGTGTACCTAATAAAGTGGCCGGTGAGTGTACATGGATAGATTATACCAATCAAGTGAATGAGGAATAATTCTTACAACTTCTACAACTACAACTAGAGAGGCAATATTGTTTATTTAAAGGAAACCTGTCATCAGAAATTCCCTAATAAACCACTACAAGTAGGTTTTGAACCAGATTAACACGTTCCAGATTTTGCTTCATTCTTGCCTCATCATGGTGGTATCATCTAGAACATCAACTTTGAAGTGAGATGTAAATTGATTAAAATTGATGTAATTCACCAGGATTCTTGGGAGCCAACCAGCACCATGGATTCAGGACCATCAGTCACAGTGAAGGAGGCATTCTTAGGTGAGGAGAATTTGACTTCATTGCTAAACTTTCAGCCCTCCTTAACTTTATACAACTAATTTATATCTAAGTCCAAAGTCGACATTTTGTATAATGCCACCACACTGAATCATGAAGGAAACATGATCTGGAAGGTGTTAACCTGTTTGACAACATACTGCTGACAGGTTCCCTTTAAGATTAAATTTGTTACCATTTAAATGGTAGTTTCTATTTTTCAGGTGCTGAAACATGATACATCCGGCCCCCTACTTACAGATTGACACAGGCAGACACCCGACTTACAGAAGATCCCTAGTTACAGATAGACCTCTCTGCCCCCTGTGACCTCTGGTGAAGGTCTCTGGATGCTTTATTATAGTCCCAGGCTGCAATGATCAGCTGTAAAATGTCTGTAATGTAGTTTTATTGATAATCTTTGGTCCCATTACAGCAAAAAATCTAATTATCACTGGGACAAAAAAAAATTTGTCTGGAGCTACAATGATAAAATATACAGTTTTAACTTACATACAAATTCAACTTAAGTACAAATCCAAGGAACCTTTCTTGTACGTAACCCTGGGACTGCCTGTATACAGATTTTACTTTAAAGTATATAGTGAAATACAAAAAACTCCTTAAAAATATGTGTATTTGCCTGCTGTCTGTCTGTCAGTAAATAGATTAAAATATCTAGTTTTCACTTACATTTGTTACAATTGTCAATAGCAGGAAAGTGCAAAAGTAACTAAGATTGAGCTAATTTAATATTCAGGTTTACATGATTGTATCTCTCCTATTTATAGTGGAATGAACAACTTATTGCCATTAAATTGCAATTTTCATTTTGAGTTTTTTGTAAGATACTTTAAACAAAATCAATACATATCAAGAATTCAGAATGACTAGTTTTCACCTTTCTAAAAGAAGACCATTCTGTAAATGAGTTTAGGTTTTCTCTTTGACCGTATTCCCTTTCTAATGTGAGGATAGAGAAAGGTTACTAAAATGGCGTGAAGCTGAATAGATCATGAAACTTGACACATTATATCCTGAGGGACTAAACATGGATTTTTCATTGACTTCTTTCATATGAAGCTTGTCCAGTTGACTACTCTGTGTATTTCTGTTCAGATGTGTAAATGTAAGTAGAGGATTTGTCCTCTCATGTCCTGATTTGCTGAATATTATTACACTTACACAAGGTTGGACTGGGGTAACTGAAGCCCACCAGTGAAATTGATTCTGGGGACCCACCCTACTGATACACAGAAATATAACATAGACCGTAGAAGTCAAGGAATTTATAGACACAGACAGGGAAGCAGTAAAACAAAAAATGATGAAATAGTTTCTCCTTCCATCTCTCCCGATGCTTGGCTCTTAGTGTGTAACCACCAGCTACCGGGATTATGTTATGTCAGGGCATTAATGTTGGGGATGGTGTAAGAATTATCCCTACTTGCTCTCACTTTTTACGGATGGGTGGGCTTTGAATAGGGATGGGAGTGTCAGTTTTCACCCCCAATGTTATAAAAAAGGCCTCTGCCATGGCTCACTATTAGCACAGGTGTCGGCGCCCAATGCTGAAACCAACAGTCCACCAGTGGGTCAGTCTCACCCTGCACTTACAAACACTAAAAACATCTGCATGTATTGTTTATGTGTTACCTTATGTTTGTTTCTTGGTACATGTCATAATAAAATGACTTGTTTTCAATGACTTTTATGTGAGTTATCAGCACAATAGTGTTCAGTAAATGAAAAGTGGATTAGATTTCAGCATAAAATAAAATTGTATGTGTAAATGCTATGAAATACAGATTAAAAACAAACTCCTGATACCTTGACACCTAACTTCCAAGACAATCTTGATGAGGGAAACAAAAAATGACTTACTTACACAGGACTGTCACATTGTTAACTAGGCATAGGGGTGTTCCTATGAAGACAAGATTCTTAAATATTCTCAGAGTAACAAAATAACACATTCTCTAATTCACTTAACAAAACTGCAGCATTTCACAGATATAATAAGGTGGAAACTGACATCCCACTTCTGGGTGCAGCATCTACTTTTTTCAACAATGGAACTGTGATACACCATCACTGCATTTCTTACATCATAGTGGAGAGAGTAACAAATTATCATTGACTGTTTTCTCTTTTGGGTCTTCACTAGAGATGAGCGAGCACTAAAATGCTCGGGTACTCGTTATTCGAGACAAACTTTTCCCGATGCTCGAGTGCTCGTTTCGAGTAACGAGCCCCATTGAAGTCAATGGGAGACTCGAGCATTTTTCAAGGGGACCAAGGCTCTGCACAGGGAAGCTTGGCCAAACACCTGGGAACCTCAGAAAAGGATGGAAACACCACGGAAATGGACAGGAAACAGCAGGGGCAGCATGCATGGATGCCTCTGAGGCTGCTTAATCGCACCATTATGCCAAAATTATGGGCAACAGCATGGCCATGACAGAGTGACCGAATGAGGCTAGATAGCATCTAAAACATGCAATAATTGACCCTGACACTATAGGGGACGGCATGCAGAGGCAGCGGCAGCAGCGGCAGGCTAGAGAGTGTCATGGCAACATACCCTAAATGGACTCAGGCTTCAAACCAATGGGTGGCAGAGAGGAACCAAAGGAGGTGAGCAAGAAGCGCTCAAATAATATCGGTACATGATAAAAGTTTGCCAGTATATTTTGTGGATTACACAGCAGGGTGGCGACAAAGTTAACATGGAAGCCATGAAAACAATCCAAAATTCTGCCTGACACAGCTCGTTTGATAAGGGGACCATGTATGGAGGCAGTGAACTAGTAGTAGATTAAAGGTGCTGCAGTTAAAACTATGTTAGTTGGATCTTGGCATGGAGCTGGCGCTCCGCTGCCAGGCGAGCTTTCGCCAATCCAAGCCCCTGTCTCTAGGCTACTCCCCAAACAGCACTTCTAAGAACCTTTTGTATAAGATCAAGTGTAGTAGCGTTCTTATAAGTTTGGGATATGGCGGGTGAGGGGAATGTAAACATCTGCGCAAGAAGCGCTGAAATAATATCCGTAAATGAAAAAAGTTTTCCAGTATATTTTGTGGCTTACACAGCACGGTGGCGAGAAAGTTAACAAGTTTGATGTGGAATGCCCTGTAATAGCTCTTGGGCGGTGTGCCTTTTATCACCTAGGCTCAGCAGTTTGAGCACCGCCTGCTGTCGCTTAGCGACGGCACTGCTGCTGTGCCTAGAGCTACCGACTGATGGCGCCATGCCCACGGATGGTAATTCGGAGGAGGAGGAGGTGGAGGAGGGGTGGGAGGAGGAGGAGGCATAGTAGGCCTGAAACACCTGGACCGAGGTAGGCCCCGCAATCCTCTACGTCCGCAGTATATGACCAGCCCCAGGGTCAGACTCGGTCCCAGCCTGCACCAAGTTAAGTGTAGTAGCATTCTTATAAGTTTGGAATATGGCGGGTGAGGGGAATGTAAACAGATGCGCAAGAAGCGCTGAAATAATATCCGTAAATGGTAAAAGTTTGCCAGTATATTTTGAGGATTACACAGCAGGGTGGCGACAAAGTTAACAAGTTTGTTGTGGAAGCCATGAAAACAACCCAAAATTCTGCCTGACACAGCACGTTTGATAAGGCGGCCATGTATGGAGGCAGTGAACTAGTAGTAGATTAAATGTGCTGCAGTTAAAACTATGTTAGTTGGTTCTTGGCATGGAGCTGGCGCTCCGCTGCCAGGCGAGCTTTCGCCAATCTAAGCCCCTGTCTCTAGGCTACTCCCCAAACAGCACTTCTAAGAACCTTTTGTATAAGATCAAGTGTAGTAGCGTTCTTATAAGTTTAGGATATGGCGGGTGAGGGGAATGTAAACAGATGCGCAAGAAGCGCTGAAATAATATCCGTAAATGGTAAAAGTTTGCCAGTATATTTTGAGGATTACACAGCAGGGTGGCGACAAAGTTAACAAGTTTGTTGTGGAAGCCATGAAAACAACCCAAAATTGTGCCTGACACAGCACGTTTGATAAGGCGGCCATGTATGGAGGCAGTGAACTAGTAGTAGATTAAAGGTGCTGCAGTTAAAACTATGTTAGTTGGTTCTTTTCATGGAGCTGGCGCTCCGCTGCCAGGCGAGCTTTCGCCAATCCAAGCCCCTGTCTCTAGGCTACTCCCCAAACAGCACTTCTAAGAACCTTTTGTATAAGATCAAGTGTAGTAGCGTTCTTATAAGTTTAGGATATGGCGGGTGAGGGGAATGTAAACAGATGCGCAAGAAGCGCTGAAATAATATCCGTAAATGGTAAAAGTTTGCCAGTGTATTTTGTGGATAACACAGCAGGGTGGCGACAAAGTTAACAACTTTGATGTGGAATCCATGAAAACAACCCAAATTTCGGCCTGACACACCTCGTTTGATAAAGGGACGATGTATGGAGGCAGCTATATGGACGACTTTTGGAGGTAGCAATGGAGACAACGTGTGGAGGCTGCTATGGAGACAATTCAATTTGGATAGTGCCTGTATGTGGCAGTCCAAAAAAGTTTTCAAACCAAAGGAGCAGGTAGGTGGCCCTCCAGAAAAATGGAATAGATTGAGTGCCTGTATGTGGCAGTCCAAAAAACTTTTTAAACCAGAGGAGCAGGTAGGTGGCCCTCCAGAAAAATTGAATAGATTGAGTGCCTGTATGTGGCAGTCCAAAAAAGTTTTCAAACCAGAGGAGCAGGTAGGTGGCCCTCCAGAAAAATTGAATAGATTGAGTGCCTGTATGTGGCACTCCCAAAAATTGTTTAAAACAGAGGACCGGGTCGGTGGCCCTCCATAAAAATTAAATGCATAAAGTACTATAGCTAGAGCCAGTGGGCCCTGTCAAAAAATAGCCAGTTTCCTCTGCTTTACTGTACAAAGAGGAGGAGAAGGAGGAAAATGAGGAGGAGGAGGAGTGGATAAATTATTCAGGTTGAGCTTCCTTCACCTGGTGGAGATTGGAAATTAGGAGAAATCCAGGCTTTATTCATCTTGATAAGCATCAGCCTGTGAGCGCTGTCAGTCGACAGGCGTGTACGCTTATCGGTGATGATGCCACCAGCTGCACTGAAAACCCGCTCGGACAAGACGCTAGCGGCAGGGCAGGCAAGAACCTCCAAGGCGTACAGCGCCAGTTCGTGCCACATGTCCAGCTTTGAAACCCAGTAGTTGTAGGGAGCTGTGTGATCATTTAGGACGATGGTATGGTCAGCTACGTACTCCCTCACCATCTTTCTGTAAAGATCAGCCCTACTCTGCCGAGACTGGGGACAGGTGACAGTGTCTTGCTGGGGTGACATAAAGCTGGCAAAAGCCTTGTAAAGCGTACCCTTGCCAGTGCTGGACAAGCTGCCTGCTCGCCTACTCTCCCTCGCTACTTGTCCCGCAGAACTACGCACTCTGCCGCTAGCGCTGTCAGAAGGGAAATACTGTTTCAGCTTGTGCACCAGGGCCTGCTGGTATTCATGCATTCTCACACTCCTTTCCTCTCCAGGGATGAGAGTGGAAAGATTTTGCTTGTACCGTGGGTCCAGGAGAGTGAACACCCAGTAATCGGTGCTGGAATAAATTCTTTGAACGCGAGGGTCACGGGATAGGCAGCCTAGCATGAAATCTGCCATATGCGCCAGAGTACCAACGTGTAAGAATTCACTCCTCTCACTGGCCTGACTGTCCATTTCCTCCTCCTCCAACTCCTCCAACTCCTCTTCTTCTGCCCATACATGATCAACAGTGAAGGACTCAACAATGGTCCCCTCTTGTGTCTCGCCAACATTCTCCTCCTCTTCCTCCTCATCCTCCTCCACCTCCACCTCCTCCGATATGCGCTGAGAAACAGACCTAAGGGTGCTTTGGCTATCAACAAGGGAATCTTCTTCCCCCATCTCTTGTGAGGAGCGCAAAGCTTCCGACTTCATGCTGACCAGAGAGTTTTTCAACAGTCCAAGCAGCGGGATGGTGAGGCTGATGATGGCGGCATCGCCACTGACCATCTGTGTTGACTCCTCAAAGTTACTCAGCACCTGACAGATATCAGACATCCACGTCCACTCCTCATTGTAGACTTGAGGAAGCTGACTGACCTGACTACCAGTTCTGGTGGAAGTTGACATCTGGCAGTCTACAATCGCTCGGCGCTGCTGGTAAACTCTGGATAACATGGTCAGTGTTGAATTCCACCTCATGGGCATGTCGCACAACAGTCGGTGAGCGGGCAGTTGGAGCCGGCGCTGCGCTGCCCTGAGAGTGGCAGCATCTGTGCAGGACTTCCTGAAATGCGCACAGATGCGGCGCACCTTCGTGAACAAATCAGACAGATTGGGGTATGTCTTGAGTAAACACTGAACTATCAGATTTAACACATGGGCCAGGCATGGCACATGTGTCAGTCTGCCGAGTTGCAGAGCCGCCACCAGGTTACGGCCGTTGTCACACACAACCATGCCTGGCTTCAGGTTCAGCGGTGCCAGCCACAGATCAGTCTGCGCCGTGATGCCCTGTAATAGTTCTTGGGCGGTGTGCCTTTTATCGCCTAGGCTCAGCAGTTTCAGCACCGCCTGCTGTCGCTTAGCGACGGCACTGCTGCTGTGCCTAGAGCTACCGACTGATGGCGCCATGCCCACGGATGGTCGTTCGGAGGAGGAGGTGGAGGAGGGGTGGGAGGAGGAGGAGGCATAGTAGGCCTGAAAGACCTGGACCGAGGTAGGCCCCGCAATCCTCGGCGTCGGCAGTATATGACCAGCCGCAGGGTCAGACTCGGTCCCAGCCTCCACCAAGTTAACCCAATGTGCCGTCAGCGATATATAGTGGCCCTGCCCGGCAGCACTCGTCCACGTGTCCGTGGTCAGGTGGACCTTGTCAGAAACGGCGTTGGTCAGGGCACGGATTATGTTGTCTGACACGTGCTGGTGCAGGGCTGGGACGGCACATCGGGAAAAGTAGTGGCGGCTGGGGACCGAATACCGAGGGGCGGCCGCCGCCATGAGGCTGCGAAAGGCCTCGGTCTCTACTAGCCTATAGGGCAGCATCTCCAGGCTTAGCAATCTGGAGATGTGCACATTAAGGGCTTGGGCGTGCGGGTGGGTTGCACTATATTTGCGTTTCCGCTCCAGCGTCTGGGGTATGGAGAGCTGAACGCTGGTGGATGCTGTGGAGGATCGTGGAGGCGACGATGGGGTTTTTGTGGCAGGGTCCTGGGCAGGGGGCTGACTATCAGCTGACACAGGGGAAGGAGCAGTGGTGTGCACGGCCGGAGGTGAACGTGCTTGTTGCCACTGAGTGGGGTGTTTAGCATTCATATGCCTGCGCATACTGGTGGTAGTTAAGCTATTAGTGGTGGAACCCCTGCTGATCCTGGTTTGGCAAATGTGGCACACCACAGTCCGTCGGTCATCCGGTGTTTCCTTAAAGAACCTCCAGACTTCTGAAAATCTAGCCCTCGCCGCAGGAGCCCTCGCCATGGGAGCTTCACTAGTTGACACATTTGGCGCTGATGCACCAGCTCTGGCCCTGCCTCTCCGTCTGGCCCCACCACTGCCTCTTCCAACCTGTTCTGGTCGAGGACTCTCCTCCGTCTCAGAAGCACTGTGTTCACCCGGCCTCTCAACCCAGCTTGGGTCTGTCACCTCATCATCCTCCGATCCCTCAGTCTGCTCCCCCCTCGGACTTCCTGCCCTGACAACAACTTCCCCACTGTCTGACAACCGTGTCTCCTCATCGTCGGACACCTCTTTACACACTTCTTCCAGTACGTCAACAAGGTCATCATCACCCACAGACTGCGACTGGTGGAAAACCTGGGCATCGGAAAATTGCTCATCAGCAACCGGACAAGTGGTTTGTGACTGTGGGAAGGGTCCAGAAAACAGTTCCTCAGAGTATGCCGGTTCAAATGGCAAATTTTGCTGGGAGGGGGCAGACTGGGGGGGAGGAGGCTGAGGTGCAGGAGCTGGAGGAGTGCCGATTTCGGTGACATGGGTGGACTGCGTGGAAGACTGACTGGTGGACAAATTGCTCGAAGCATTGTCAGCAATCCACGACATCACCTGTTCGCACTGTTCTGGCCTCAACAGTGCTCTACCACGAGTCCCAGTAACTTCAGACATGAACCTAGGGAGTGTAGCTCTGCGGCGTTCCCCTGCTCCCTCATAAGCAGGTGGTGTCTCACCCCGCCCAGGACCACGGCCTCTGACCCCTGCAGTAGTTGGACGCCCACGTCCCCGCCCTCGTCCTCTACCCCTAGCCCTCGGGTTAAACATTTTGAAAATGAGAGTTATAACTTTAATTTTTTTTTTTACTTTTTTTTGTGTTTTTTTTTTTTTTGTGTGTTTTTTAGTTTTTAAAACCAAACGATGCTATCCTATTGCTATGGCTATTTTCTAGCCAAGTATGAAAGCACACTGCTATGCCAGATGAGATGACGCTGAGTTATTAAAAAAATAAACGTAAAATAAAAAAGGAAATGGCAGACTGTGCCTAATTGAAATCCAACCCCGGGCCCTAATAAATTTTCCCACTTCGGTCTTTGCGATGGATATTTGCGTCACTAAGCGCAAAACACAGTGGTTGCAAGTCTCACTCCAAATTGCTCACAATTTGCTAGTAGATGCACTGCAGCAACTACAGCCACCAGCAGATCAACCAGAAATCAAATATATATAACGCTACTGTAGGCGTAAGTAAGCCGTTTGGATTCTCCTATGGCTATTTTCTAGCCAAGTATTAAAGCACACTACTATGCCAGATGAGATGACGCTGAGTTATGAAAAAAATAAACGTAAAATAAAAAAGGAAATGGCAGACTGTGCCTAATTGAAATCCAACCCCGGGCCCTAATAAATTTTCCCACTTCGGTCTTTGCGATGGATATGTGCGTCACTAAGCGCAAAACACAGTGGTCGCAAGTCTCACTCCAAATTGCTCACAATTTGCTAGTAGATGCACTGCAGCAACTACAGCCACCAGCAGATCAACCAGAAATCAAATATATATAACGCTACTGTAGGCGTAAGTAAGCCGTTTGGATTCTCCTATGGCTATTTTCTAGCCAAGTATTAAAGCACACTACTATGCCAGATGAGATGACGCTGAGTTATGAAAAAAATAAACGTAAAATAAAAAAGGAAATGGCAGACTGTGCCTAATTGAAATCCAACCCCGGGCCCTAATAAATTTTCCCACTTCGGTCTTTGCGATGGATATGTGCGTCACTAAGCGCAAAACACAGTGGTCGCAAGTCTCACTCCAAATTGCTCACAATTTGCTAGTAGATGCACTGCAGCAACTACAGCCACCAGCAGATCAACCAGAAATCAAATATATATAACGCTACTGTAGGCGTAAGTAAGCCGTTTGGATTCTCCTATGGCTATTTTCTAGCCAAGTATTAAAGCACACTACTATGCCAGATGAGATGACGCTGAGTTATGAAAAAAATAAACGTAAAATAAAAAAGGAAATGGCAGACTGTGCCTAATTGAAATCCAACCCCGGGCCCTAATAAATTTTCCCACTTCGGTCTTTGCGATGGATATGTGCGTCACTAAGCGCAAAACACAGTGGTCGCAAGTCTCACTCCAAATTGCTCACAATTTGCTAGTAGATGCACTGCAGCAACTACAGCCACCAGCAGATCAACCAGAAATCAAATATATATAACGCTACTGTAGGCGTAAGTAAGCCGTTTGGATTCTCCTATGGCTATTTTCTAGCCAAGTATTAAAGCACACTACTATGCAAGATGAGATGACGCTGAGTTATTAAAAAAATAAACGTAAAATAAAAAGAAACTGGCAGACTGTGCCTAATTGAAATCAAACCCCTAATAAATTTTCCCACTTTGGTGTTTGAGGTGGATATGTGTGTCACTAAGAGCTAAACACAACGGTAGCAAGTCCCCCTGCTAATTCCTCACAATATGGTACTAGCTGCACTACTAGTGCCAGCAAGCCCAGCCACAAGCAAATAAAAAAAAAAAAAGTATAACGTTATTGTAGCCCTAAGAAGGGCTGTTGGGTTGTTGTAGAATCACTCCTGCCTAACAGTAAGCTAATAGAACACCCTAACGCTTTCCCTGACCAGCAGCAGCTCTCTCCCTAGCGGCATCCAGACACAGAATGATCCGAGCAGCGCGGGCAGCGGCTAGTCTATCCCAGGGTCACCTGATCTGGCCAGCCAACTGCTATCAACGTGTAAGGGTACCACGTCGTGCTGGGTGGAGTGCAGAGTCTCCTGGCTTGTGATTGGCTCTGTTTCTGGCCGCCAAAAAGCAAAACGGCGGGAGCTGCCATTTTCTCGAGCGGGCGAAATACTCGTCCGAGCAACGAGCAGTTACGAGTACGCTAATGCTCGATCGAGCATCAAGCTCGGACGAGTATGTTCGCTCATCTCTAGTCTTCACCAGTTTAAGAAAATAAAAAGGAGCTTCTAATGAAAAATGACAGCCTAAATTAGTTTTACTAGATTTGAGTTTACACATGGCACCATGGTCATTGGTATATAGCTGAAGTTATTTTGCCTTAGATGCCTTCATAGTGTTTTTAAGATATATGCCTGTCAGATGGCATCTCCTAAGGCTGACTAGGTGTATTTATGTCATAGGGGAAGAGGCAGCATCTGTTTTCACCTACACTAGTGAATATGAAAGTAGATTAAAGCTCTGGTGATTTTGACATAAGACTAATTCAGGAGATAGGAAATGCAGTTTTAAGTAAACACAAATAAATGTTCTCTATACAGCAAAACAAATAAATATGCAATACTTTGTATAATCCTGTAAATAACCCATAACTTGCTTTTAACAAATTACTGCATTGTTATGATTATCAACATTTTTATAAATGGAACTGTAAACATGATAAAATCAACTTTTGAGAATTAGACCAGAGGTATATAAAAATTTGTTCTGTGCTCTAAAATATTCCATGTTTATATAGATATTCTCTACATGGTAATGTCTAAGTGACGTTCCTCAGCGTCAAGGGCTGCAGTGCATAAAGGCACCATGACGCTTTATGACACTGAAGCTTTATGACGCTGACTGAAACCGTGAGATATGCAGGGTGACAAGATCAAAAATCCAGTTGTCAAGGTCTTCCCTTATTCACACAACCTCAGGTTCTCTAATGACTGATAAAATTCACAGAGATGAGCTCAAAGAAATCACACCAATGAAAATATGGTATAATATCTCAATCTCTGTCAACACCCGATGCTCTGAAAGGCTGGGCAGATGTGAATGCTTTATTTGTGTCACAAAGTATTTTACAGGGAGGACCTGGCTGGGTTACTTAGAGATAAAGAAGTGATGTCCATAGTCCATTGGTTGGTATATTATTACAGGAGCATTGGGGACACAAAGGCTGTTTTCTCTGGAGTGGGTAATATTTGTAAATCCCTCTTGTGACATAGGTGAACATCGCGGAGGGGGTCTTGCATTCCTGTGGTGGAGAGGAGTGGACTTTGATGAGCTTAAGCCATAGTCAAACGTCTTTATGTTATTCTCAGCAAGAATATGAAAAATAAAACCATTTTCATTAAACATAAAACAATACTTCACACAGTTGTTTCTGAGAGCCAAGACTCTCTGCAACATGTCCCTTCAAGTGATCACTGTGATTGGTCAGCTTTTCCCTGAATGAAATCCTAGTATCAGTGTCCAATCTCCTAATTCTCCCTCACAGAGAAAGGAGATCAGATGCCTACAGTGATGCTCTACAGCAAAATCACTTGCACACCACAGTCAATAAACCCCTTCACGACCCAGCCCCATACTTCTCTCCTGCTGTGCTCTCCTCTCCATTTCAATTTAACTTTAAAAAACATAAAGGATTAATAAAGTCCTAAAAGCTGTTTTGAATAATGTGCAGCTTTTTGTAGTTTAATAAGTTGTAGTTTCTTAAATGGTTCAATGTATGTGTGTTTTCTGTTGTTTAGCTCCTTTAAATTCCATAAAAATAATAATCTGGAAATTTTCTTTTAAAATGTGATAAATAGAGATAAACCTTCTACCACCTTAGACATATAAAAGAATGAAGAGTTTAAAGTTTAAAGTTTAAAAATAGCAAATTTTTACAAATTTTTTCTATTTTTTCAGTTTTTTATAAAAAAAATCAAAATATAATCACTCTAATATTTTAACTAACATGAACACCGTGTGTCATGAAAAAATATTCGGGCACATTTACTTACCCGTCACGATGCCCACTGTGCGTTGTCCGACGAGGATTGAGGTTTTCCACGATTCACTAAGATCGTGCGTCCAATTTCCTGCATGCGTCGCTTCCCCCGCTGAGGTCCACCGGAGTTCACCTTCTTCTTCTCAGTGCATGTGAGTTCTGATCTTGCGACACAATTTCAGTTTTAAATTCCCCGGTTTGTCCGAATCAGTCGGGTGGTCAGACGTCCACGCCCCCCGATTTGTGTCGCATGCAAGCCGGCGCCAATATGCCATAATCCAATCATGTGCGCCAAAAACCTGAGGCAATTCAGGGAAAAAACGGTAAAAAGTCGGGAAACCAGATGAAAATGCGCTGTTCGGTCCCTTAGTAAATGTACCCCATTATGTTGAAGTGTTCCAAAGTTCTTACAATTTAAATTTACATATGTCAGATGTAGGAAATTCGGCTGTGTCCATAATGTCAAAATAGGCTGTGTCCTTAAGGGGTTTAAAGTCGAAATTCAAATCAACCCTTTTTCTCTGGGTTGCATACATAAACAACACAGGTCGATACATTTGCACACAGTTTTTCACTCATATTAGAAGCCCTCATATGGCTCTTTAAATGGAAAAATAAAATCTATAGCTTTTGGAAAGCAGAAATGGTAAAAATGAAACACAAACTATTGTTGATGCAGTCTTGAAAGGGAATATCATAAATTTGGAAAATTTGCCAGAATTTTATGGGACAATTCTAAGACTGTTTTTGGTGCAAAACTACCTGTCATATTTATTTCAGTGGTTATGGCAATTTAATAAATTTGTCTGCAGCATTCTTGCACTACTCTCTTATTTTGTGATGTTTTGATGCCAGTAAAGTAGAAAAAATATATAATTCTCCACAATGACTCTAAAATAAAAATCTCTCTTGGCATCTTTTCCAACCAGTCCTACTGCAGATGATACTTTTATTAAAGTTAGAATCCTCAAAAATGCAATACAGGGATCAAGTAGTTCTATACTGTTCAATACCAACTGTTCAGAGGTAGTGATGAGTGTTTTGGTCGAAATTAGAGTTTGAAGGGGTTCATACATATTTAACAACAATTTCGGTTCTGGACCTGGACTCCCGGCTGAAATTTCACCCAATCATCTACCCCATTGAAGTCATGGCGGCCAAAAATTTTTACACCCAAAAATTACTTTAAAATGGAGTAGTAACATTCCTCTGCCTGCTTCCAGTCCACAGCTTTCTGGCAGTGTGTCGTCCTTCGTCCAAACAAATGAGTTTTAGCATGGCCTCCTGACATTTCCCTATAGCTTATACAACAGTTCTGGTGTGGGGATTGCACTGACTGGATGAGGAGGCAGGAGTAGAGGAAGCACCGTACGATGCAAATGAAGTCCAGAAATCCTGGGTGGGGGTACAATGTGAACAAGAATGCCTTTTGCATCAGGACCAGCTTCCTTGACCAGTTAAGGAGATATAATATCCCTGTCTGTACAAATTTGTGAATTTTATAACTCTCTCTGTGTTACTGAGGCAGGTGAATGGGCCATGGAAACTTGTAGAGTCATCATACTGCATGATGTGGGGGTGAAGTGAGTGTGGCAAAGATAAGCCCAAGAAAGTTGATGCACTGTTTTCCATGTAAATGAACAATGCATTGACCTGGCAAAAACTTGGAGCAGGCATAGATGGAACATGTCCTCTACTGCATGACCACCGACAGCGACACCACTGGCAAGACCTGCAGTACCAAACTATGCTGTGACAGCATCTTTACAATCAAGGTATTAGTGGACACTATTTAAACACAGCAGCACTTTTATTATCTATATATTAATCCCTGCTATTCACTAACAACAGCACCTTTATATTCAAGGTATTACTGGATGCTATTTATGGAAAACAGCACTTTCAGGCTGTACATTTAAATGCACTCATTGACAACAGTACCTTTATAATTAAGCTAATACTGGACACTATTCACAGACAACCATACTTTTATGATATATGTATTGGTGTGTGCTATTTATGGACAACAGCAGTTTTATAATCTGCGTATTAGTTTGCATTATACACTGAGACCAGCTTTACAATCAAGGTATTACTGGATGCTATTCACTGACAACAGCCCTGTTATGATATGTGTATTATTATAGGCCAGTGGTGGCGAACGTATGGCACGGGTGCCAGAGGCGGCACTCAGAGCCCTTTCTGTGGGCACCCAGGCTATCGCCCCAGCACACCAGACTGGACTCTGATAGGACACAGGACTGCTTCCAGCAGTCTCAAGCACCTTAGAAGATGCTGCTTTCAGTCATATACTAAAGCGATACTTACTTTGCTTCTTGGGACTGTAGGAAGAGGGAGAAGGAGTAGACAGGGCTGAATTATCTTTGGAGGACCTTCAGCTGGCCCCACAATTCTCTGTGTACAGAGGGACACTGGACAGAAACTTAAATTATGCAAATGTTTCATGTTGTCCTTAGGAGGCCAATATGATAAAAAATTGTTGAAGAACAGGGAGCAACAAGTTACTGCTTTCTTTTTTGGTTGGCACCTCACCATAAATAAGGAGTGTTTTTGGTTGCAGTTTGGGCACTTGGCCGCTAAAAGGTTCGCCATCACTGTTATAGGCTATTCACTGACAACAGCAATTTATTAATCTACCTATTAGTGTGTGCTATTCATTGACAATAGTACCTTTACAATCAAGGTATTACTGGACACTATTCACTGACAGGAGCAACTTTACAATCAAGATTTTAACTACTGTACAGAGATAGTTAAACCAAAAACAATATGTCATAATCACATAAAATACCAAAATAAGAAGAAAAAGAGGAAAAGAAACACAAAGCTACAAAAGGAGTAATGAAAAAGTGATGATCTTTATTACATATCAAAAGACGTAAAAAATATATAAAAATAAAAGATAAATGCATCAAAGGATGAGATACATAATGCACGCCAGGTAATAGGTCCTGATAAAGTAAAGTATCAAAAGAGTAGTACAGATAATAAGTAATATAAAGTCACAAAAGCACATATAATATAGCAAGAGGTAATAGACCATAGACACTAGCATACGTATAGATGCTTACAAAAAGCAATAAGGTGAGGAATGTACCATAGCTACCAACAGATGTACATCCAACGTGACAAGAGACATAACATGATCAGGGATAGATAAGAAAACGCCAAAAAGTGGCAAAAATAAGGTTGGAGAGACAATAACAGGACAGACTATTACCTGGCGTGCAACCCCGATGCACGTTTCAACCGCAGCAGGTCAGAGATAGAACCTTCAAGGTGTGGCTGGATTATGCAGTAAATGCTAACATTACTGTCTGATTAAAAACAAATCAATAAGGTGTCCAATTCAGTTTACTATGAAAGTGTATAATAAATACTTTAAAGT
Source organism: Engystomops pustulosus (assembly GCF_040894005.1). Taxonomy (NCBI): domain Eukaryota; kingdom Metazoa; phylum Chordata; class Amphibia; order Anura; family Leptodactylidae; genus Engystomops; species Engystomops pustulosus. The sequence goes on from NC_092415.1 coordinate 69,930,808, forward strand.
ACATATATATTGAGTGACCAAACAAAGTTAACAGCTACTACAGTACTTCAGAACAACACAAAAAAAACCAGACATCGGACATGGCAGGGTTATCTTGTGGAACACTTCATATGTTCCCTCATCGCTAGTCCTCAGTTCCTCCATGTGTCAAATTAAGTCTAGGGCTTCTATCCATTGGACTTTAGTGGGGGCTTCTGGAGTTCACCACAGTCTAGGGATTAACTGTCTCATTGCCATAATAAAGTAGGGCAGGGTCTTCTTATATTTTGCAATGGGACCTGGAAATAGAGACAAGAGCGCCAACTCCGGAGAGGGGGTATTATTCTTGTGGCATATGTCATTAAATAGCTTGAAAATCATCTAGCAGAGCTACTGAACAGGTTTGCATTCCCACCATTTGTTGAGCATGGAACCCTCAGCTTCCCCACAATGCCAGCAAATGTCTGGTATTTTGGGGTATATTTTGTGTAGTTTGTACATTTATTGGTGTTTTGTACCATTGGGTAAGAATGTTATAGTTTAGTTCTTGTAAGTTAGAGGAGATAGAGGTTTTGTGGGTTAGAATGAAGACTTTATGCCAATGTTTTGGCGTGAAAGATTTGCCAAGATTACTGACCATTCCATATATGTTAAATTCTTTTAAGATAGAAGCCAGCGAGGTCCTGAGTGATGTTACGTATAAGAGTAGCTTGTCGGCAAACAGGCACAGTTTACATGTTCTACTACACCAAGGAATGCCATGGACATATGGGTTGGCTCTTAGGGAATTATCTAAGGGTTCCATTGCTAGCAAATATAGGAAAGGGGATGAGGGGCAACCTTGTCTCATTCTGTTGTTGATTAGAAATGGCTCTGAAAAAGTTCCATTGACATGTACTAATACCAACGGTCCTCTGTAGAGTGCCATTATACTTTGCGTTATCTGTGGGCCTAATCCTATCTTTCACAGTATAGCCTCCAAGAATTTGCATCTGACCCTGTCAAAAGCTTTCTCATCCTCGACAGTGACCAGGCATAGTTGGTCTGCAGAGTCCTGGGCTTTCACTATTAGAGAGATAGTTTTTGTCGTGTAATCCCTAGCTTCCCTCCCTGGTACAAACCCTACTTGTTCACGGTGTATTAGCTTGGGAATAGCTGCTTGAAGTCGAAGGGCCATTATTTTTGTGACTAGTTTCATGTCAACATTTAAAATTGAGATTGGTCTAGAGTCTTCACATGAGGTTAGATCTTTGCCTGGTTTGGGGATTACTGAAATCTGTGCCTAAAGAGATTGCTTGAGAAAGGGGGTCCCCTTCGCTACTGCATTATAGGTTTGGAAGAGTACAGGCACAAGCTATTCTTTGAATTGCTTAAAAAACTTGAGATAAATCCATCTGGGCCAGGGCTTTTTCCAGGCTTTAAGGTTTTTAATTACCCGTCCAACCTCTTGTTCTGTGTAGTACTGCTCAAGGGTTTCGATAGTAGTGGGCTCTTAGGATAGGAGGGAATAGGGGGACAAGTATTCATCTATTTCTTTAGATTGTGGGTGGGGTAGATGATGAAGGGTGTTTTCAAGGTTGTATCATTGGCTGCATTAACTACTGTAAACTAGTGAGTGGTATGTATCATCTTTATGTCCTGGGTGGAGGATTCTCCACAAGTCTACCAGTTTTTTTTTTCGTATAAATCTTTTTATTGTTTTTCAGGGGTACAGAAGGGAAAATAGGGATGGGGAGTCAAGATTATCATTACAATATTACATTTCTGGTTACAAAACATACTACTCTATGTAATTACATTGAGTTAACAATTACCAAAAATCTTCTTCTGTCGCATCCGTTCTTTCCTAATACATCCCTGTTTGGGTTGGTGGGGGTTATGGTAATGTAGGGTAGATGACGGAGGGTGGGCAAGGTGGGTAGGTTAAAGGGGGGATAGGGATGCTATGGTCTGTTATCTTATTTGATTGGTAATGCTAGTCTTAATCCATCACTGGTGATAGGGGGTGTAATGGAAGGTGGGGGTGTAATGGGGGTGTAATGGAAGGTGGGGGTGCAGAACGGTGAAGAACACCGTTCTGCACTCGTGTCTTAAGATAACTTAGCAGATGTACATAAACATCTGCAATGTGTTCTTTAGTGAAGTGTTTCAGTGATGTTTCCAAACATCTGCTAACTTGTCAGAAGACATGAGTACAGAAGGGTGTTCTGCACAATATTATGTGAAGAACGATTTGTGTGAAGAACACATTGCAGATGTTTAACACGGGGCATTCTCCTTTTTGAAGTTCCACAAATATTTCATTAAATAAAACAAATATAGAAACAGGACTGACTTCCTTATTTCTCAATAAAATGACACATTTTATTGCAGAGCCTTGATCCACTTGAAAAATGCTCGAGTCTCCCATTGACTTCAATGGGGTTCGTTATTCAAAACGAGCATTCGAGCATCGGGAAAAGTTCGACTTGAGTAACTAGCACTCGAGCATTTTAATGCTCACTCATCTCTAGTCTCCACCCATGATAATCTCAGCCAGGTCTTGTACTAGTTGAACACGGAATGATACTTGTCCCTGGTTGTAAATATCCAGTTGGCGTGGGAGATTTTTAGAAATATGTAGCGGCCCTTGGGGTCTATTGAAGAGGCTAGCAAGGAGTGTTGGAAGGTTTTATGCATGCCTATGAATATTCCTCCGGGATTACGGTCTGGATTAGGGCTGTGATGCCAAGTGGAGTAATAGGTCGTATACTTAGGCATATGAAGGGTACAGAAATGCATTTCTTAAAACATTGCTAGCATAACACTTTTACAGTGTATCTATATAGAATTTGGCCTCTCTTAGTTGGTGCGTTTAGACCTCTGAGATTAAATTAAAAGAAAGAGAATATGGACATGCTGGCGGTTCCCGGCACTCACCAGTAAATGGATCAGTAAGTTGGGTATGGGGAAACACACAAGTGGTAGGGGGTAACAAGACTAGGGTAAAAGATTTACCCTGGTGAAGGGGTCAATTGTGTGTGAAAAAGACTAAACTTAGTGAACCAGTACCCCCCGGAGACAATGGAGGTAATTTGAAAGGAGTCTAGTTCACTGTGCCAGGCTATCTATACAGATTAATGAAAATTAAAGTAAGAGTAAATTGTAATTTTTAACAGCTGTTAGTTTCTAACACTAAAGTTTGCAGCATAAAAGCTACTAACCCTAGGGGAGGAGTGAGAAACAAGAACCAGTAGAGCCCTCTGACGGAGCCTATTTTGCTGAATTTGAACATAGTCACAGGTAGATAAAAAGAAAAAAAAAGAAGTAATGTCCATAGAACTTGTCAACGTTGGGATCAGGTGGGAAGGGTGGAAGATCTCCCAGATTGCAGAAGATTACTGTCTTTCCAGCTTTGCATGCAATCAGTGGAAAGGGGCCAGCCCCAGCGATAGGGGATCTCTTTCTCTCGCATGACATTGAGAATAGGCTTTGGAGCTTTACGTAATTGGAGCATGTATTTAGCGAGGTCAGGAAGGATGGTGAGAGGTTTTACCTTGAATGAGAGAGGTTTCCTAGCTGCTTTCAAGATGGCCTTTATTGATGAACACTGTTAGCGCTGTTTGTTAAACATGAAAATTAAAGTTTAAACTCCATTTTATCTCTAATTACTCTCACTGTTTCTCACTTTAATACCCTATGTCTCATTCTAGAATTATATATTGCATACAGTATATTGCATATTATTTCCACTTTACTATCATTTATAATTGTGGTTTGTAGTATAATTATATTTGCATATGTGTAGTATTTTCACAGTTTAATTACTTTAAAATAAAACATCCAGCACAAACCTGTCACTTCATTACATGCACTAAAAGTATGTTTCTTACCTTATTAGAAGTAGCCGTAATTACTACTTTATGCAAGCGCTGAAGGATGAAGTTTTTCATACTTTCATTAGAGATTCAAGAGTTCAACTAGTAATTTTACATGGTAAATGTTTTCCACCATTCCCAAGAGAATTGTGCTGTTCTTGAAGACCTAAGTGTCTTCAAGCAAGTTTAAAATATGAGGGATTAAAAATTGTTATGGGTATAGTTTGCATAAAACTAAGTGTAATAGATACCATTACAGTGTATTCTAATTCTGTAATAAAGTCTGTGCACATACTGTATAAAACTGACAGTATATTTTGTGCAGTTATCATATTAGTTCACTATTGTTAGTATTATAAATCCGGATACATACGAACTAGCAATAAGCCTGTTATTTTTTGCACTTAGGTTAGATTATGTAGTTAATTAAAAATTACATAGAAGTAGAAAACATATGTAAATTGACTATTTTTAATGATCTATCATTACCTTTTTGTTTTTTCCTCATCTTGTGATTTGTTAGGGTACATTGTTATCTTTTTCAATCTAAAATATATTAGTTAATAAGCTCACATATGTTTTGCTCCATTTACCCAAACCAATGCCAAAGGATTGTCTTTATGACAGGATGGTGTACTAATCTCTTTACCTTTCTGCTGTATAGGACATCACAATTTGCCTTATAAATACTACCAGGAACAGGGGGGGGGGCAAGTATGGTGCATTATCTGTCAGTTTTAATGCTCCCTGAACCAGTGCACAATTGTCCACTGGCATAGATTTAGGCTATAACCAGTATCCTGGTTCAGGCTTCAGGAGTTGATTGGTCACAAAGTACTCACATTTTCAATTTAATGTCTATTACCTGTTAAATTGACGCTTTCCTTACTGTCCCGTTTCTGTTTTCTTACTCCCCTTTTTCCACAAGCCATATCTTTACTTCCCGTTAATAATGTTTATAATAAGGGTTTGTTATTTGCAGGTAAAATTGTGCTTTCTAGTGGCATTTTTATATTTTGTACATTATATAGGGAATTTGGAAAAAAATTCTAAATGTTGTAGAATTGCCACAAGAACACAGTTGTGGCATATTCCTATGGGCTTTGTTTTTATATCTTTTTCTTTGTGGCCCAAATAACAGCTACCCTTTATTCATTAGGTTTGTACTATCATGAAAATACCGAATTTTTATAGGTTTATTAAAAAAAATTGTAAATCTTTTGTACAGAAAAAATGTGTTTGTTTTGCCATTATCTGATGCCAATAACTTTTTCATACTTCAGTGTATGGAGCATTGAATGTGTTTTTTTTCATTCATACCATTTTGGGGACTTTTTACATTTTTATGTGTTACAAATGGCAAAAAAGTGTGGTATGTTTAGTCATTATTTTCCAGTAATGTTTGGGACATGGAGATACTTAACATTTTGGGACATGGAGATACCTAATTTTTCTTGTTTATATATATATGTATATATATATATATATATATATATATATATATATATATATGTATTCTATGGAAAGGGAGTGATTTTATTTTTTACATTTTTTAACTTTTTTTTCACAATTATTTCAGGCCTTAATGATTTCAGGGTTTGAACACTGATACAATATAATGCAATATACAACTATACTGCCTCTGCATTACAATCTAACCCTAGCCTTATAACTTTACAATCTACCCCCAAGCTCCAATCTGTCATGTCAATTGATGATGTCATAATGCTTTGAAGCAGTAATTGTTGGCTAAAACCAGGTGTAGAGATAACATGAGGAGAAGATGTAATTAAACAATGTATTATTTTGTTAACGTTTCCTTACCACTGTTATAGTGAAAAAAGAGAAGGCATAGCCATCTATCAATCATACATTCTCCCCCATCACATTGCTTTTTGTCGCATCAGTAAATTTAAACATGGTAACATTACTTCACCCACTTTTGTATATACGATTAAAAAAATTTTATGCCAACCAATAAAAGCATTTAGTATTATACTATATATGTTTTCAGAATTAAAGTCAATTTGATCTATAGAGAAAATAATAAAAATTCACATGAAAAACAAAGTTTAAGTGGATCTTTGTGAGTAAAATTCACTTTTAGTCGATGGTAACCATTCTAAAGCATATTTATAGCCAACTGAAATGTGAAATCTGTCTGCCGTACAAATCAAAGTTTAGCTTATCACCTTAGCTCACCTTAGTCTGCTGAATACAAGCTTTGACAACCTGATTTACTCTTAGCTATTATTTAGGTTTGGGCAGCTTTTGACATCTTAACACAATCTATTTCATTCTTTTAAGTATAAAATAAAAAGAGCAATAAATATGTATAACTTTATAAAGTGCTGCTGTTGTATCGCTCATGAAAATGTGGTACTAAAATTTAAAGGTCAGTATATTGTAAAAAGCTCACTCATTTATAGTTTGTTGTAGTTTGTTTTGCTACCATCTTAAGTTTTTACAATGTTTAGATTTTTAACTATAAACATTTTACATTTCTTGATTCTAAAACACTATATTTGCTTGTAATTTGTAATATGTGAAAACAAAGAAATAAACAGTATAGACACAGGTGAAAGAGGAAATATTATATGCTTGGAAATTTCAGAGGAATACAAAGTATATTTTGCCTTTCGTGTTGCAGAAGCCCCATGCTGAGACAAGAGGTGTCTGATTGACCCATCATCACTGCTGGAAGCCTCCACTCTTCTGCTAGCCTTGACTTTTATGACCTCAAAATGAAATGCTGATATTTTGCAATCCAAAACAGTACAGAAAAATATTAGTGAAGTTGAGATTTTTAGAATGCATAGTGTTCCTTCTCATAATCAATGATAGAATTGCAGCATAGCCTTTCATTATCAAACATTAAATAACATCACATTCTAGCATTCAACATTTTATTATACTACCAAAATTGATGGTGTAAGGGTGTAAGGAAGTGAGCCCTAATAGTAAGCCCCCCAAACTGTCACTGTCTGCTTACTGGATCTATCCTAAACAGTGGCCAGTAATGTGGGTGTTGTTGCCTTGCTGTAGTAAGGTGCAAACAAGTAACAAGAAGGCCAAACAAATAACACAAGATAGATAGCTAGTACAGTACACAAATGAATAGACAGGATGATGATTCACAACTTAGCCAATCTAAAAAAACTGAATAACAAGAAATAGCAAAAGCACTGACAGGAAGCAATGCAAACTGACCAGCAAAGGAAGATGGTGTACAGATGAGAGAGACAGTATACTGAAGGTATGCAAGACTTGACCCAGAGCAATGGTTGTAGATATTACCAACATAGCAAATAGAGCACTGTTCAGACTGCCGACTGAAAAGCACCAGATGTAATTCGGCGCCTTCTCAACCTAATAGCAGAAGACCGAGATACAGATGTAATAATAGTTTATAGTTTATAGTCTGTGAGTCTTTTCCCGATACTTTTATACCATAATAATAATAATTCTTTATTTATATAGCGCACACAGAGCTTGCCAAATCGGTCACTGTCCCCATGGGGCTCACAATCTAACCAACCTACTAGTATGTTTTGGTGGAAACCCACACAAACACAGAGGGAACATACAAACTATTAGCAGATGTTATCGTGGGTGGGACTTGAACCTAGGACTCCAGCGCTGCTAGGCTGTTGTGCTGCCCCCTGAGCTACCGTGCTGCCTATAGCACCTTTTAGTTAAATATGTAAAAAAAAAACATGCATTTTTATACAGTAACTTCTGTGACCTGGAAAAATGTACTGTACTTTGTCATGCAAGGGGAAGAAATCCTCAAATTAAGCATTTTTTTTGGTGATTCCAGATGCTTCTAGCGATAAACACTTTGAGTGCTGTACAGAAAAAGACTCTGATTTAAATACTTTGCATAACTACATGGCCGACTATATGTGATAGCCCTTTTCAGCTCCATTAGTTTAATATACACAAGCACAGAAGAAAAAAAGTAGGTTAGGGTACAACACTACATTATTTTACATTTCCTATTTAACCATTTCAGGATTAGGTTGTTTTGCATTTTAAGGACCAGACACAATTAGTAATTTTATTTGCACATTTTCTTTTGACTCAATCAACTCAAAGGTGCACATTTACTTACCTGGTCACTTGAGTGCACAGACAGTGCATTGTCTGTCTATAATGCAACGTGCAGCTATTCATTAAGATTGTGCGCCCTATATCCTGCATGTTTCGCTTCCCCGCTCAGGTCTAACAGAGTTCACCATCTTTTTAGTGGTGCATGTAAGTGCTTGGGTATGCAACCCAATTTGAATTAGAAATCCCGTGCTCAGTCAGAATCAGTTGGACCGACCGACGGCACGCCGCCTAATTTGTGTAGCATGGAAGCCAGCGCAGCTGTGCCACTAAAGGATTGCATGCACCACAATAGCGGCACAGACACTTCTTTAATACCTATGCAAGTCGTTTTAACCTAGAAGAAAGTGAACAGTCCAACAAAAGTGCACAGCGCGACCTTTAGTAAATGAGCCCTAAAATGTCGTTTGGAGTCACTGCAGTTTCTCTTTCTCCGGCACTGTTGAGAGATGTCAGAGACCCTAGCAAGAAGGTAGAAGGCAGTATACTACCCCTTCTGCCTTTTCCTCACTGTAAAGCAAGGTGGAAATAGTCTCAATTCCTTGTGCAGAGGCTATGTCACGACTTAAGAAAAAAAGAATCATGTGACTACAACATGCCCAAATAAATATGACATGTTTCATGAATCAATTTCTGGTAAAGGATTTTAGACCATAAAACCTTACACTTGGTCACTTGTTTTTTTAATGATATCAACTGACAGGATTCATTTATTTTATTTTTATAGGACAAGCATGCATCATGTTTGTTTCCTTGTAGATTTGAGATTTACTTCTTGATCTTTTCCTATTAGTTGACCTAAAAATACATTTGATAGATATCACACTTGACTATTTTAGCAGAGCTGTGAAAGCTAAAGTCTCAAATGACAAATCTCTTTTTTAAAATCCCACTTTAGTTGTTACATATTTTATTTGTTTGGAGACAATAAAAAGTGATGTAAAGCACTTTCACTTGAATATATTGAATTATAAAACACCTCCTAGTTGTTTGGAGAAACTATTGTATGTGAGATCTAAGAATTCTTGCCATTATGTGTCTTGCACATAAATCAGGTTGGTCTCCAGCATAAGTGAATTCGACAGAAGGTCATTTAAAATTCTACATCTCTATGGGGTGAGAAAATCACAAGAAAGGCAAGAAACAAAAATATAATAGCACACAATGGCGTAATTTTAAGTGTTTTTACACTTTCATTTTAAATTGAAACAAATTCATAATTCTAATTCATCAGAGATGTAAAAGAATAGCAGAAGCAAAAATGTCTGTGCATTTATTTTGGAATATCAAATCCACTAATTAAGTATTCCTTTAGAAAAACATGTCACATGTCCCTAAAAGACCAAAAATGAGCTTCAAGAATATAAGAATAGCACATTGACCCAAGTTAACTAATCTGATCTACAAATCAAATTAGGACTTATTCACACATCCTTTATTTTTTCTCTGTAGGCCATCAGTGATATTCAACCTTTATTTTCAATGTGTTTTTTTCTATTCTGATCAGTTGTCCAATTTTTCTCATGTTTGGTATCACACATGACAATTAAAGTCCATGAGTCTGTGAAAAAAAAAAAAACTGATGACATCTGAGTAAGATGCTTTTATTCTCTGATGATACTGGGGTACTAGGTGTTCTTCCAACTAATGTTAAGCCATCATATTTTAAGCCATCATATTTTATATATATATACAACGAAATGAAGACAGGCAGCATTCCAAAATAGTGAAAAAACAGGGGTGTTTATTCCACCTCCCGCAACGTTTCGGCTGTAGTCTCAGCCTTTGTCAAGCAGTGAGTGTCAGGAAGTTCACAGATATATATAGTCACCGTGTGATAACATCATACAAAAAGGTAAACAGTGCATATACATAGAATATATACAATTGTGTGCATCAACAGTCAAATATACAATATACAATAGTGCGTAGATGATACATGAATACAGCATCAAGTAAAGCATTTACGACTTAGTGTAAAAAAGTGCCAAAGTGAATAGATAAGCATATGAGTAAGATTCACCTGTAAAAGATCCACCTCCTGGCTCAAAACAAAACAAAACGGCATCTCCTGGACGCTACTGCGCATGTCTGTAGGTTGTAATGGTAAGCAGATCCACATGTGTGCATATTGCGCGTGCGCCTAAATTGGCGCATGCGCCTAAATTGGCGCATATGTAATGGTGTATATTGCGCGTGCGCCTAAATTGGCGCATTGCGCGTGCGTATAAATTATCGGTGCGACTCGCGCATGCGCCTAAGTTATTTGGCGCATCGCGCGTGCGCCTAAATAATCGGCGCTTGATCATGCGCCAATTGAAAGAGGGGGGGTTACCTGGAAAGTAGTATAGTGCGCATCTAGCGCCTGCGTGTAGAGAATGGCTGCTCTGCAAATGTAATAAGCTATCCTATATTCATTTGAATAGATCCTATGGCAGTATAAACTGGTGTGGACAAAGGTCTAGAGGAAAATAGTGCAGACGACAAGTTTAGTCTCCATTTCTAACACCCTGGATAGGCAATGCAAAACGTTACTGGTACAACAGTGTAGGTACCAAGCTTACTATAATATCACCACACATCATGGGCTAATTACATCAAAGAGTCTAGTGTCACACAATATGTGGGTAACGTCACATGATATGCTCCTTACGGTGCAATTCATGTACGTAAGGAAAGTCCCCAAGACCCTGCGGTGGAAATGTAAACATCTCCCCCACCAGGTCGGGTGTATCCCCCCACTGGTAGACAAATATCAAACACAGCCCTAGTGGTAAGTATGTAGCCAAAAACAGCCAATGGCGGCCAGGGAGAGACTATGAATTGCGTAAAGCAACTTAAGGACCCATACACTACACCAGTCTAGAATGCAGAGTGAAGTATTGCAGCTAGATGAAAGAGTAGATACAATGTGTCCAGGGACAGCCTAAGATCTGCTACACCAATACATGACATACCAAAAAATGAATAAAGTTGCAGTTTTTATTTAATGTGTCAAGACATCCAAATCAAAAAAGACAATTCCTAGAGCCAAAGAAGGGGTCCACAGGTGATGTCCACTAGAGTGTAGTGGTGACTGGGTGCAATGGTGCTAGTGATCTAAAAGAGAAGAGAAGAATACAATTAGTATCATAGGTATACACCATAAACATACGAAGAATTATAATCTCTGAGGAACAGAGCAGCGAATAAGGCAAGACAGCATTCAAAAGAGCCCACTCGTCTTAAAATCAACATTTAGCCCATTCGGTTTGAGGGTATTTAGCTTGAAAATCCATTCAAGTTCACGTTTTTTTAGGAGTTTCATCCTATCACCGCCTCTCCTCGAGGCGGGATTCTATCAATCAGGCGGAATCTAAGTTGGCCCTCTCTATGTTGGCATTCATGAAAATGCCTAGGGACTGGGAGATCTTTTCTTCCAGCCCTGATCGTATACCTGTGCTGATTCATCCGAGTTTTGAAGTCCAGAGTGGTCTCTCCAATATACCATAGGTCACAGGGACATTGTAGCAAATAAATGACATGGTCAGAGTCACACGTGAGGTAGTGCTTGATGTCGTAGGTAGTGTGGGACACTGGATGTGTAAATTTGTCACCTTTGATCATCATGGTACAGTTTATACAACGTCTACAAGGGAAGCTACCCTTCTTTTGGGGGGCAAGAAAAGTCTGTCTCTCTTTTTTCTTAGAGCCAACATCAGCCCTAACCAGTTTATCCTTCAAACTTGGAGTACGTCTAAAGGACATGAGGGGTGGGACATTGAATTCTGCAATGGTAGGGAAAGCATCAGTGAGGATGTGCCAGTTTCTCCTAATAGTTTTACCTATCTCAGGACTGGCTTCTGTGTATGTGGAAACAAAAGGTATACGTTTATGTTCCAAACACTTGGTTTTAGGTCGTAGGACCTCCTGTCTTTGTGTATTTAGGACTCTGTCCCTATGTTCGTCTATGAGGGGTCTAGGATAACCTCGATCCCTAAATTTGCCTGATAAAATATCAAAATTATTTTGAAGGTGGAGTTCACTAGAGACAATCCGACGAACCCTTAAGAATTGGCTGTAAGGGAGTGACCTCAACATTTGTTTTGGGTGATTGCTTTTATAATACAACAGATTGCTTTTGTCAGTGGGTTTGACGAATAAATCAGTTTGTAAAGTATCATTATCCAGCAGAACCTGTACATCCAGAAATTGGACCGACTCGGTGGACCACACTAGTGTGAGCTGCACGTTACTGTCTGCTCCGTTCAGAAAATCCTTAAAGAGAAACAGTTCATCAGGTGTACCTTTCCATATGAGGAAGATGTCGTCTATGTATCTCCACCACCTCAGTACATTCCTGAAGTGGTGGGACACATAGACCGACATCTCCTCAAAGTCACACATAAAAATGTTGGCATATGTGGGGGCTACATTTGCCCCCATTGCCGTACCCCTCAATTGTACGTAAAACGTGTCCTGGAAGAGAAAGTAATTACAGGTAAGTACCAACTCTAAAAGCTCCATGATAAATGTAGTCACAGTATCACTGTAATCAGAGTTGAGCAATTTTCTCCTAACGGCTGCCAGGCCCTTTTCATGACATATGGAAGTGTAAAGACTCACCACATCGAATGAGGCTAGGATGACATTACCAACCAATATGTCCATTGTCTCCAGCTTTTGTAAAAAGTCCGACGTGTCTCTAATATAAGACTGGGTATTGATAGCGAAAGGTCTTAAAATTGTATCCAAAAAGATGGTAATAGTATTGAGGATTGAACCCATACCTGCCACTATGGGTCTCCCCGGTGGATTAGTGAGGCATTTGTGGATCTTGGGCAACAAATACAGCACCGGTGTTACCGGATGATCCACAGTCAAATAATTATATAATGCTTCATCAATGAGGTTGCATTCACGGGCTCTATCAAGAACACATTTGATTTTTCTCCCAAATTCAAACTTAGGGTCACTATTTAATTTTTTATACACTGTGACATCCATTAATTGCCTGTCCACTTCTTGTAAATACATCTGTGTGTCCATGACGACGACCGCACCCCCCTTATCAGCGGGTTTGATTGTGAGGTCGCCGTCATGGACAAGATCTTGCAGTGCACGCCACTCCTGGCTAGTGATGTTAGGATTTTTTAACAGACCTGAGACTTTATCCGCCCTTTTTTGATTTGGATGTCTTGACACATTAAATAAAAACTGCAACTTTATTCATTTTTTGGTATGTCATGTATTGGTGTAGCAGATCTTAGGCTGTCCCTGGACAAATTGTATCTACTCTTTCATCTAGCTGCAATACTTCACTCTGCATTCTAGACTGGTGTAGTGTATGGGTCCTTCAGTTGCTTTACGCAATTCATAGTCTCTCCCTGGCCGCCATTGGCTGTTTTTGGCTACATACTTACCACTAGGGCTGTGTTTAATATTTGTCTACCAGTGGGGGGATACACCCGACCTGGTGGGGGAGATGTTTACATTTCCACCGCAGGGTCTTGGGGACTTTCCTTACGTACATGAATTGCACCGTAAGGAGCATATCATGTGACGTTACCCACATATTGTGTGACACTAGACTCTTTGATGTAATTAGCCCATGATGTGTGGTGATATTATAGTAAGCTTGGTACCTACACTGTTGTACCAGTCACGTTTTGCATTGCCTATCCAGGGTGTTAGAAATGGAGACTTAACTTGTCGTCTGCACTATTTTCCTCTAGACCTTTGTCCACACCAGTTTATACTGCCATAGGATCTATTCAAATGAATATAGGATAGCTTATTACATTTGCAGAGCAGCCATTCTCTACACGCAGGCGCTAGATGCGCACTATACTACTTTCCAGGTAACCCCCCTCTTTCAATTGGCGCATGATCAAGCGCCGATTATTTAGGCGCACGCGCGATGCGCCAAATATCTTAGGCGCATGCGCGAGTCGCAGCGATAATTTATGCGCACGCGCGATGCGCCAATTTAGGCGCCCGCGCAATATACACCATTACATATGCGCCAATTTAGGCGCATGCGCCAATGCGCAGTATGCACACATGTGGATCTGCTTACCATTACAACCTACAGACATGCGCAGTAGCGTCCAGGAGATGCCGTTTTGTTTTGTTTTGAGCCAGGAGGTGGATCCTTTACAGGTGAATCTTACTCATATGCTTATCTATACACTTTGGCACTTTTTTACACTAAGTTGTAAATGCTTTACTTGATGCTGTATTCATGTATCATCTACGCACTATTGTATATTGTATATTTGACTGTTGATGCACACAATTGTATATATTCTATGTATATGCACTGTTTACCTTTTTGTATGATGTCATCACACGGTGACTATATATATCTGTGAACTTCCTGACACTCACTGCTTGACAAAGGCTGAGACTACAGCCGAAACGTTGGGGGAGGTGGAATAAACACCCTTGTTTTTTCACTATTTTGGAGTGCTGCCTGTCTTCATTTCGTTGGATATCTACTACACTCTTACTGGTGAGAGTGAGGATAGCACCCATTAACTCTTTTTTTCTCTCAAAGACTGTGCTGCTTTTTTTCTTCTTTTTGTATATATATATATATATATAAATATGGTAAGGACCCTAGCTAGGGCAAGTGATTCAAATGAAATCACCTAATGGGTGAATCCACGATCACTGCCAGGAGGTTGCAATGCTGAGAACAGCCACATGGTGGCATCCTGCACAAACACCAACTTAATGCTTCTGTTCCTTCCAACCCAAAATGTGTTTTGTATACCTAATATGGTCATAAAATCAAATAAAAAAGTCCAAGTCTTTCTTGAGTGTCGAGTTCATCACAACAGTGATTTCAAGTGCATTCATTTTGTGATCTAAAAACTGAAAACAGATAAATCAATATTAGAATTATTTACATATCACATCTGGTATACACCAATCAGAATAACATACGGACCTTGACTAGTCTAGAGAATTGCAGAGATTGAAAAATCAACATTGAGACCCCTTGGTTTCAGCGTATCTAACCTTTTTATCCATTGTAATTCTTTAGTTTTAAGAATTTTTTCTCTGTCACTCCCCCCTACACAAAGGAGGGACATGATCAATTAGAGTGAATTTAAGATCTCTTTCTTTATGTTTCATGTCAAGAAAATGCTTTGACACAGGTAAATCCTTGCGTCCCTTTCTAATCGTATAGCGATGTTGGTTCATACGTGTACGGAACTCTAGGGTTGTCTCTCCTACATATAATTGGGGGCAGGGACATTGAAGCACTTAAATTACATGGTTAGACTCACAGGTAAGAAAAAAAATATCAAACTCGTCACCTGTGACTGAATGTGTGAATTTTGTACCCTTCCTCATGTATGAAAAATTGATGCAACTCACGCATGGAAAACTACCGAGCCTGGGTTTCCCTATGTGTGTCTGGATACCAACTTTTGAAGGACCCACATCACCTTTCACCAGGAGATCCTTCAAATTCTGTGGCCGTCTGTATGACAAAAGAGGTGGTTGTGAAAATTCAGAAATGTTACTGTGACAACTCTTTAAAAGGGGCCAGTGTTTTTTTATGATTTTG
This sequence comes from Engystomops pustulosus, assembly GCF_040894005.1. NCBI lineage: Eukaryota > Metazoa > Chordata > Amphibia > Anura > Leptodactylidae > Engystomops > Engystomops pustulosus. Next base: position 69,946,315 of record NC_092415.1, read on the forward strand.
GAAACATCTTGACTGTTTTCTGTGTAGGTGCTTACTAACCTGTATCCTGTTTGTTGGCTTGTAAAAGTTGTTCCCTTGGTAGAGATAAAACTTTTGACTTGTGTTTCTATAATAACCCTCTAGGATAATTCCTTTTCCTAAACCTTTCACACATGACATCCAGAGCATTATCCAATTTATTCTCGTCACTTACGATATGCTTGACACACATAAATTGACTTATCGGTAAACTATTCACAGTTTTTCTCGGATGTCCACTCTGAAAATCAAGCAAAGTGTTTTTATCTGTCAATTTAGAGAAAACATCAGTCACAAATTTGTTATTTCTTAACTCCACCAACACATCAAGGAATTGTAGATTTTGTCGTGAATGAACCATGGAAAATTTTACCGTGTGATCCATCTCATTCAGTGCATCAAAGAATACTTTCAATTCATTTTCTGACCCCTTCCAAATTACAAACACATCATCTATGTAACGCTACCACTTAAGTACCTGACTATAGTGGGGCGTGACATAGATTTTTTTATCTTCCAAAATTCGCATGTAAATATTGGCATATGTAGGGGCTACATGAGACCCCATCGCCGTACCTTGTAACTGCATAAAAAAATTGTCACGAAACAGAAAATAATTGTACTTCAGGATTAATTCCAGTAACAATAACAGAAACTTTTTACATTCCTTTGAGTACTCAGAGTCATCTAACACAATTGTGACAGCCTCTATGCCTCTCTCATGATCTATTGATGTATAGAGGCTATTTACATCAAATGATACAAGAACTATGTCATCCTCTGGACCAGTCACTACCTGAGATAATTTAATGAGAAAATCTGTAGTGTCTCTAATATATGATGTTGCTGAGGTAGCAAAATCTCTTAAAATCGTGCCCAGGAAAATGGCTATTTGACTATGTATCGAATCAGCACCCGATTTTTTCTTAACTGGTGCATCTGAATTGTTTTAATTTTATATATATATATATATATATATATATATATATATATATATATATATATATATATACCGATGTGGATACAAGCATATCATGAATAGCAGTTAGTTGGTTCTTGGTCTAAGACCTTTAAAGAACCTAAAAGTAGCCTCAGGATTGGGTTAACAGGGCAATCACTTTATGATAAAGACAGTGGTATAGCATGGAGATGATGCCATCTCCATTCCCGTGGCTACAGCAGATATAATTAATTTTAACTTCTTCAGAGAATAATTTAATTTTTAATTTACCTATCTACGGTCCTTGGGCATTCCTAGTTGTGTGGCGGCGTGTTTTTATAGGTTTTTTTATGTTTCTGAAGTGGTTGATTTCCTTTACGCTTGCATCACCATTGACCCCTTGGAATCTCTTGGGATTTGACCCTCTTAGTCAGCAGAGCATGATCCAATACATGTATATACCTCACTTCTGCTGACCTACTCATGGGGCATTACTTTTTGGAGACAGGACCTAGAATAGAAATTCCCCACCACACACCAAACACCAGATATATTAAATGGGTATTCCCACTAAGACAAGTTTCTTATATGTACTCAAGATAGCAGAATAACACATTCTCTAATTCACAGTTAGTAACAAAAATACTGCATTTTACAGATATAAGTTCAACCTGTCTCTATCAGTCCTGCTGTAAACAATTTCAGTTGCCCTCAGACACGACCCTGCGACTTCTGAGTCAGGCCACCATCTTGGATTTCTCTGTGAGATTTTGAAGCTGAGATTTCTGTATCTTTCTGCTCTGAGCCTGTAGCCATGCCCCCTGCACGGAGCTCAGAGAAACTCACTGATCACTTCCTGCCACATCATAAGCAGAGAGAAACTACAAACTACAAGGAGATAAAGGATCCAGGGGAAGGGGGAGGCAGGCACGTATTTGTGAGAACACAGATGTAGCAGGCTAAAAATGTAACAGTGTAAATGTCTGTCAGCCTCTGTGTAATAGAAATCTCATGCATCTCAGATCTGTCTCATCTCTCTGTGTCAGTGTGTTAGTACAAGTGAGAAGCCAGATGAAAATGTATATACACCTGTACCCTGATAATGTAACCACATTGTCACCCCACAGAACTAGATGGATCAAATTGGGGCAGATTTACCTACCCGGTCCTGTCGTGATCCCGCGGTGCGTTGTCCCGGGGATTTGGGTCTGGCGTGATTCACTAAGGTTGTGCGTCCAATTTCCTGCAGGTGTCGCTTCCGCGCCCAGGTCCGCCGGAGTTCACCTTCTTCTTCCTGGTGCATGTGAGTGCGTAATCTTGCGACACATTTCGTGAATATTTTTGAAATATTTGGGAAAACCCGACGGAATTGTGGTCCGTGGACCCTTAGTAAATGTGCCCCAATGTGTCTGCCCACCCACACACTGGAATTTTATACTGACAAGGGAGTGATAGGAGCTAAAACAGCAATAACACTGAGTAAAATTGTAAAGTAAGGGGTTAAAATGATCTTTATTGTGTTCACATCACTAGGGGATTTAGATGTGAGAATTTTCTTTTCTGGGAAAACTCCTTTAAGAGGTCTCAATCCAGACTCCTTAGATTACGGGCAGGGATGGGATTTACATCATGTGCTAGTTACCCCAAGCAACAGCTTGTGATAAAACATCTTAAACAAATAGTGACAGAAGTGTTTGCATACAATGAAAAAAGACTACCATTCCCCTTCAATAGTTCTTATAATCAGAAAATTTTAGTAAATTATGAAGTGTTATTATAGAATTATAAACAGTTTAATTATGAAATCTCTGCCAATTGAGACTCTTTACTGTTTCTACTTTGTATTTACTGTTTTCAAATGATGTTGTTACATACTATGGATGATCTGCAGTGGCATGATAATTAGTCTCTGATTTTATTATATTAAAATAAAAGCAAGAATAAATAAACTTACGGTAATCCATTTTGTCTATATATTTTTCTATTCATTTTATTGCCATAGAGATAATGCACCTGGGTAATATATTTTATAATGAAAAGATTGTACTAAATCTTCATTTCTAAATTAATTTTGAATGTTAATCCTCTTACATAATACTGTTTATTACAACAGCTAAGCACTACAATAATGCATGTAAATTTTATTTATTTAGAAAAAAATCCAGCAATGTCGAGACATGCTTAAAAATTCTATATATTATTATTTTTCTGTTTCTTTACTAAGGTCCACAGTTAGTTTAAACAAAGTGCAGTGGTTTACAATTGGAGAACACAACCATAGGACAAAATGTCATTATTAATAGTATTATTTTAACAAGGACATGTTAAATACTAGACCACTAAATTCTTTTAAATCGATTTTGTTATATCTTTTTGATTTTCTTGAAGGATGTCATAAAATGAACAATTCTGCAAAGTAGATCACTGTGACAACCACTTAGAAAAGGAGAGACCAGAGGGGGTTCTGAAAACTGACATCATTCTATTATTTAAAAAATGTTAGTGCAAAAAAGTTGCACATTTTTACACGGAGGCTTTTTTGTGCATTTTTGTGCGACACAAATCAGCATCCTCCACACAGGCAGCAATGTTAGACTAAGCAGCACATGTACAAATTTTACACAAGACAAAAAAGCAACTAGACAGACAGAAAAACTAGAAAGAGAAAAGATACTATATATAACTATATGTACTCAAGTATAAGCCAAGTTTTTCAGCACAATTTTTGTGCTGAAAAAGAACCACTTGGCTTATATGCGAGTATGTAAAAAACAGACTCTTTTCACCTTTCCAATACCCCACTGCAGATACACCTCTTCATCTTGTGAGAGATATATTCCTCTACGGAGAGAGCTGGCCTATAGCATTGCAGTATTTTATCACCTTTTCACACCCCTATGAAGAATATTTTCTGTGTTTTATATGTGCGGTTGCACGCTAATAAAGATTGTGATTCTGCATTTTCTAAGAGACTGCTGTGTCTTGGTTTCTGCTCTCATCCTGGCACCAGTCTAAAAAGGGTTAATTCAAAAGTCATCATACAACTGTAGGGCGGTTGAAGCCTAGCTAAAGATCTTTTACCATCTCTGCCCACCGGCAGTGACAGACCTGTGCACGCTAGTGGTGCACAGACTCTGACTGGCTGGATGGGCTATATAAAGGGGACTGGTTGGCTATATACAGGGAACTGGCTGGCTACATACAGGGCCTTACTGGCTATATACAGGAGACAACTGTCTATATAAAGGGAACTGGCTGGCTTTATACAGGGGACTTGCTAGTTTTATACAGGGGCTTGATGGCAATATAAAGGGGATTGGATGGCTATAAACCGGAGACTGGCTGGCTATATACAGGGGGCTGGCTATGTACAGGGGCTGAATAGCTATAAACAGGGGACTGGCTTTCTATATAAGGAGGATTGGCTGGATATGGAAAAGGGATTGGCTGGCTATATCCTGTTGTTATTATTATTATTATTTAAAAAACAGCAAAACAATTAAAAACATAAGAAATCACCCCCATTTTCCAAATGGTTGCTCAGAACCCACCTGTTAGTACAGTACAGCTGTAGTAGAGCCACATTTGTAGAATAGAAAATGATGCCAAATTAATTATATAGAAAATAAACAAATATTTACAAAGATATATAAATATTATATAATATAGAAGACTGTATCAATACACAGTGAGGCAAACAATAAGTGTGCAGCGTAACATTTAATTTGATTTTCTCAAAGTTTATTTTTAAAAGTTTTATGAGAAATCGTCAATATTTTTTTCCCAAAGTGTTTAATTTAAATTTTCTTAAGTACAGACATTAATTATTAACAGTATGTCTATTCAAAGGTCTACTATGGATGATTGTGGTTAATCCATCTGTCATCCCATAGAAATGCCTCAGGCAGAACTCCTGCCAGTTGTTCTATGGCATGCCAGAATCAAGAAACATCCTGCTTCTCTTAGCATTTCAGAAGAAAGATTGCCTTTGTGTGTTCAAGGTAAATAGCAATGTATTACAATACAAATTATGTTTTATGGTGTTGATCAAAAGAAGAAAATGATTGTTATAATAAGTGATTAATATGCTGAATTTGAAGAAAGCTTAGATCTACACAGCTACTGTTTGCATATGCATTGGTACTCTAAATAGTTTTCTATATAACATTGCAAAATTAAATCTTGATAAGCAAACTTGATTTTTATTTTACTTTGTTTTCTCTTATAAAACAAAACAATACCTCCTCCTACCCCAACCATACAAACAAAAAAGAAATTAAAAAGAAGAATGTATCATAATAACATTTTAATTCAGAAAAATAATGAGCTTTATACATAAATGAGAATGTTACCATAAGTTAGGTAGGGCATATGTCATTTTTACATGTATATGATCTCTGGAGAAATATGTCCAGACATGCACATCCAGAATTTGAAAGAACCTAAGGTTACCATCTGGTGTTTACCATTGCCACTCAAAAGAACTGTTGAACTTTGCAGTAAAATATCCAGGTTGGCATAAGACCTCTAGATGTGTGCAGTACCAAGGAAAGAACAAGACAGCAAAGTCCAGAGTAGATAGAGATGGAGAGACTATAAACTTCTCCCAGATGTGTACAAATGGACACATGCATCATAAGTCTGGCTGTTTTCTTTTTTGCTTTTCTGCTGGTCAGATGTATTTTTGGGGTATATCCTTATTGATGTGGCATCTTGTCTGTAGTGAACTTGCGACTTTTTAACCCCTTAACGCCGCGTGCTGCAAAAACACTGTGCGCGTCTGGTGCGACTACATGGAGAGGGCTCACCGGCTGAGCCCTCTCTATAGCTCATAAGTCTTTGATGCATATTGCAGCAAGGACTTACCGGTAACACTAGTTCTAGCACCAATCGCAGGCGTTATCCCGTCAATCGCTGTCGGCAGCTTTGCCTCCATATCTTGGTGACGATTGTCTCTCCCTGTGACATCATGGGGGAGCAGTGATCAGTCCCCACGACAGCCTCTTGTCTTGCAAAGACCTGAAGCTGTCTCGTTTTAACCCATTCATGTGTGATTTGCACATTCTAATGAATGAGGTGGAAAATCCCCATGTATTGCCATACAGTAGTATGGCAGTATATGATAGGATCAATCAGACAACCTAGGTTTAAAGTACCCTAGGGAGTATGAAAAACAGTTGGGAATATTTTTGCAAATAATTTTTTTTTTTACGAAGAGCCAGTAAGTAAAACCCAAAGCCCATCACTATGGGATTGAAATTTTAGAAAGCCACTTTAAATCTAGAGGTAGACTGGGGGGCTCCAAAAAAATTAATGTGTACTTACCTCCTCCGGTGCTCCCGGTCCCCTGCACCGCCATCCTTTGGTGTCATGCTCCAGTCTGTTGCCTGCCTGGCTCGCCCAACCATCCCCTGTCCTGGAGTTGTATCAGGCAAAGGGATATTAGGATAGGTGGGTGTGCAGAATTAGTCTAAGCAGAAGTGCCATGCTCCTGTAAACAAACAGGGGGACAGCACCAACGGACTATAGCATGGGAGAATGGGAAGGTCCAAAGAGGTAAGTACATATTTATTTTTTTCTTGAGTCCACCTCTAGATTTTTAAAGAACATTAGACAAACACTTTAACTTGTCTATTTACTTCTACAGATCACAAGTTTCAGTATGATTTATAATACACTGCAGCAGGAATATATAAGCTTTAGAGTTAGAAATCTCCCAGCTTAATATCTTCATATCTGTTTATTGCAGTTCTTTTTTAACTATATCAAAGACAGTACATTTTAATCAAATGTAAGGAACATTAAAATATAGTCAGTAATACAGGGGACAGAGTGACTGGGGGATGTAAATCAGGGCTTCTATGCCAGTTGTTTTCCATAGTGGTAAAATAATCACAATTTTATTAATTACATTTTTCCCATTTACACCACCTCCATGCCTCCATGCTGTCATAGTACAACAGGAGTAATGCAATGCATTTACTAAGGTATTTGACATGCGGTTGACATCTCCAGTACATAAAGACTGTAAATGACATCCAAAGCTAGACAAACCTTTTTAGTTGAATATGTTGTAGCCTCTGAATCTCAGAGAAAGTAAGGTCTGTCAGATTTGGATTTGTCAAGCCAATTCTAATTATATTTCTGATAGATATGTGATTGAAGCTTCTTTTGCAGCTGTTCACCTTTCCTGCCTCCACTCATAGCAAAATGTTAATGTGAAGGATAGTTGCTAATAACTGTCAGATTAATGATATTTTTGCTAAACGTTAACATATTTCTTTGGACAGCATATGTCTACCAAATAAAGTCTGTGGCTAGAAGAGTGTCAAGAAAGTCATCACCTTAGGTAAAAACTACCTACATTGTAGCTAAATAAATTGGCAGAACATGAACCAATACCTTCATTTAAATTAAGGTAAGGAGGCACGGTAACAATTAGTGTAATTGTAATAGCTTTTTTAAGCAAAGTGTAAAACTGAGGAGTCACTTAGAAGTGTTATATAAATTATCACTCATTTCTTAAGCCTGCTGTGTCAGTAGTGTTAACTTATCCTCTCTACCCCTCTGCTCTGCCAGGCATGGTTTGATTATTCCCACCAATATATACAGTATTAAAACTTAACTGAAAATCCAAAAAGGAGACTCCAGCATCCAGGCAAAATTATATAGATAAAATCCAGAATTTTATTAGAAAAAAAGGGATAAAAACATATCCAAAAAGTATCCCAAAACATATCCAAAAGTCACAAAGTTTCGGACCCTGTTTGGTCCTTAGTCGTAGCCTAGACACAAAATGACTAGGTGCATGTAATATATAGAAAAGTAAGTGAACTTCATTGGACACTCCTCTATTATGGACAACCCACAATGTCCTGAGAATACATTATTGTGAACTTGACAAACACATAAATATCACAGTGTATGTATAATGACATATTAAAATAGATAAAGTGGATTGTCTTTGTGATTCATACCAGCAGGCAATCTTGTTGCTAACACTAGAATCTAGTATGCTTCCCTTCTCGGGTCCAGTCGCCACCTCGCAGCGGGCATGAGACATTCTCTATTGGTACCACATTCAGACTGGACATGTTAACCTCATGTAAGGTTTTGAAATGTTTAAACAGCCCAGAGGTTCCTTGACCAGGGGCAAATGTTTTTTAGTGAGGATGCATCCTTGCAGTGTCCAGATATTTGTTCTTTAAGTTCATGTATTGTGCAGCCAACGTACTGTTGTTGACATGAAACACTTTCACAATTCAAGTGAGTTTTGATTGGAAATGTTTTGGGGGTGGTGATAGAAGTAAAGTTGATAGTTTTTACCATATATTTGCAGAGACTACAGCGTGAATGGCCACATTTAGCGCTGCCCTTATAATGTAACCAAGTTTCAGAGGTAATTTTAGATGCAAATAAATTGGGGGATAAAATATTTCCAATTGAGAGGGAATTACTTGAGACAAATCATACCCCTCTACTAAGAACCTCTGAGAGCATATAATCTTGGTAAAGAATGGGGATATGTCTATTAATAATTTGTATAATTTGTTTATACCTATGATGGTATGTTGAACTGAAGACTGACCTTTTAGAAAAATGATCCTTCTGGCTGCATAATGTACTACAGCCTTTTGTGAAACACACCATAGGCAATAAAACATAACTGTTTACATTTGTGATGTGCATAGCTTCTTTGACAGTGAGAAATCCATAGAATCAAAAATGTATCATACTTTTTAACATTACAGAGGTGATCCAAAGAGGTGCCTTGATTCCCCGCTCCCTGTGCATCCTGCTCCAGCACCTCTTTTTTCCCCCCATTAACCCTAGTTTTTACCAGTTTGGCAACTGATTTGCGTCAGCTTCACACCCACTGCACCAACCTGATTTAAAATCTCCCAATGGCAGGTTTCAGCGGCAGAGGAGAGACCCGGCTGTTGCTCAAGTCTCACAAGGAAGCTTCCACATGCTGTTCCCCTGCTCCGGAACCTGGGAGGCATCGTGACCCGGATCCCCTGATCCTGCTAGAGGGTGCTCCTGTTCAAAACATGACAACTCCTCCAGCGTCCCACAAGAATCGGCTCCTGGCAGAGCATACCGGCACCAGCAGGGAAATACTGGGAGGTGAAACAAAGGAAACACAGTGGTATACAGCTCCTGGCGTGGCACACTGGCACCAAGGAGGAGACACTAGCACAGCAGCCAACGGGGGCCCTCATTATCTGTTTTGCAGAGTTCAGAGACTTCACCTCTTATTCACCACTGCTCAGCAGTATCGCTCCGGCAACCCGACCTACACCCGACCCACCCCAGGAATCACAGGCACCCGCCTGCACTACATTCCCACTTATGGGCACACGTGGAGGCACGCAGGCAGAGGGCCGCAACAGCTCAAAGTGTGTCTGCCTGCACTTCATTCCCAGGTATTGTCACACATATGGAAAGTGGCTTCCTAGTGGATACATGCCACCTAGGCCGCCCCTGTACGGCCGCTACACATGCGCCAAATACTTCAGACCTTCCGCTCCCAACAAAACAGCAATGTATCTGGCAGAAAAAAACACCACACCATCACAAGGATCTCTCTGATTAGCCACTCTGGGCATGAACAGCAGCATGAACAGTCACATGTCAGCCCCTTGACCACCACAGGGCTGCCAGCTTGCAGCAATATACTGCCTGATAAATCAGGCCCAAGGATCCCATGCACACTGCTTTACAAAGGCCACCTGTACAATGCCACAACCAGGTGCCCCCAGTATGTTAACCAGGGCACCTCAACTTACCACAATACCAACCCAAACCCCCTTCCCCTCTTTACTGACCCTTGCTGACACCCAATGGTCACCAACACTGAACAGCCTCGGTTCATGGCACTGAGTGCAACAGAGCACCAGACTTTCCCAGGCAGCCAAGAGCACCAGTGCCAGAGGCACCGAGACGCCCAATGAGGGTGAACCATTCACTAGCTGATTGACGTTCCTGCTCCAGTCAAGGGTTATAGCACACAGCTGCAGTGGTATCCATTGCCAGGCAGCTTAAGCGCTGGTATGAACACCACTGAGTCCGTGAATCACACCCCCTGCTATCTAAGATCTGAGGAAAGCGGCATATAACATTGAAACCCATGATTTATGCCGTGTCTCATTTGTTGTCTCAAAACCTATAGTATGCTCTCTAATGTATTGTATGTAACTAATTTTGTTTGTAAATTGTTCATAATAATTAACTAGTAACATGGCAGAGAGCCTGGGTAAAGCTACCAAGGACAATTTCACAGTATTGGTCGGATTGACGTCAGTTTTTTTTGTATCTAACTGTAACTCATGCTGGACCCTATGCACAAAAGATCAATAAAGTTGTATGATATTGCATCATATTACCACAATAGTTGTAACAGTATAAACAGACAGTCCCCAACTTAAGGACACCCTACTTACAGATGATCCCTAGGTACAAACAAACTTTTCTGCCCACTATGACCTCTGATGAAGTCTCTGGATGCTTTACTTTAGTCCCAGATTGCAATGATGTAAGGTGTCTGTAATGAAGCTTTATTAATCCTTGTTCCCATGACAGAGCAAAATTTGGAAAATGTAATTATCACAAAAACAATAATAGTTTTATTTAAATAAAATATACTTATCTTTTACATAAACCTGCCTGTAACTTACAAATTTCATTATAACTTCTTATTGTATAATTTACATCACAGCTATATTATTTAGACAGGAAACTCTTTAAGAACTGTTGCCTGTCTTCAGATTTTGCTCGTTTACAGATAAATCATAGAACAGTTCAAAAATATGTGATATGTTACATTTTTCACAATAATTCTTGGAATATTGTGCATATTTTTTGCATTTTTATAAAGCTGTGAGAACTCTACACTATTCAGTAAGTTAAGTAATTGTTGCTGAGAGCTCCCAAAAGAAATGTCAGTCCTCACAGCAAGTGATGCTTTTTTGACATATGGCATCAAAGAATCATTAAGACTGCACCTGCTACAGAAGAGGGCTTTTGCAGACTTTCAAGACGAAAAGGTTATTTGGAAAATACAAAGGGCAGGTCTTTTTGTTTGATCAGCAGTGCAGTATCCTTAAAGTACAATATATATTGGAAACCACCGAAACACTTAATCAGAGACATATTAATAAAAACAATGAAATGTGAATCGCTTCACCAGTAGAATCCTGGGCAGACTTGAAATTATGATATAAGGTAAGAATTTTTCAAACAAATAAAATAGATTTACATGACTTTATCTGCTACTATCTTTGTAATGCTGTCTTACCTGGATATAGCATTTCCTGTAGCTTTTGATGCTTCTCTTGAAAAACTTTATTGTATGGGTTAAATTTTATCACATTTGGCTTGAAAACACATCTTTTTAAAATGCTATGTTTTTATATTTACCGTCAGAGGAAAAAAATGTGAACACACTTAATCCCAACCACATGTACGTATAATGGGGATGTATACGAGCTATTGTTTGAGTGGTTAGAAAGTGTCCCCATTTACATCTAGATTTTCATGTCCATGGTCATAGATTCCATGGTTCCGTGCATGGAATGACTGCCTAGGCTGCAAATTATAGAGCAGGTCACATTCCTGCTCGAGACTGCAGCTCAAAAAATCTCACAACAAGAGCCAATCGTTTGTGGCCAGGAAATAGCACAAATTTGTGTCAATTAAGCCTTTATTAAATAAAAATATTGTTAATTTCCAGAGTGAAAAGTACATTATGTATCTAGTCGGCTAATGTCAACACTGAGAAAATAATCCAGGTCCTGAGCTGACCCTAAACCTACTCTTCAGGCCCTGCGCTGACCCACAGGCGGCAACTAGACAACTGGTAGAACAGATGACCAACAAATAGAGAAACAGACTGACAGACACAAGCTATGTCAGGATAACAAGGTTAAAACCAAGTGGCGAGGGAGAGAATAATTAGGTAAAGAATAGTCAAGAATGTACAGGGAAAAAGTGTGAGCAACAATCTCTGTCCTCCCCACTTGCCAGTTCTGTTATAAACAGCAGGTGACAAGTAGACCAGTGCAAAGTAGGAAGAGAAGCCGAAGAGTAGTGAAGTTTAGCAAAGTATCACAGTATTTCACAAGAATCCAGGAACTCAAAGTTAATAACAGGCACAGGTAAATTCATCTGGCAGGTATAGATAAAGTAACTGGATACCTCCCCTTCAGCTGATTAGATCAAACTTTTATCTTTCCTATTGACACCTAAGATAGACTCCCAGCTCAGAGAGGATGCTGCCCTGTCACTGAAATGATCGCCTGCAGAACATCATACAACCAGTTGTGGCTACATGCCAGGAGAAATGATCTGCAGAACCTTGCTCCACCAAAAAGCAAGAATCCAGAAAGGCAGTCAATTCAAAGAGTGGCCTAAATCTAGTAATGTTTTACAGGTGAAAATGATTTGCATCAACAAAGTAATACCTTGAATGGTTTTCATGGATTTATGAGTAAGTTATTTGTGATGCCTGAATAAACATTTAGACAAGTAATTCTATCATTGCACATAGTACTGTATGCAGCATGCATTACTGTAATATAAATAAACCTAATCACCGATCTGCAGCCAAACATTTTCTTTTGTGTCCTTATATAGTTTAAGAAAGATAATGGAGGAAAAATAATGCTGCATGCTTCTTCTTTCTCCTTCTCACTTACTATTTGATCTAATACATACACTTACCGGCCACTTTATTAGGTACACCTGTCCAACTGCTCGTTAACACTTAATTTCTAAACAGCCAATCACATGGCGGCAACAAGACAATCTCCTGCAGTTCAAAGCGAGCATCAGTATGGGGAAGAAAGGTGATTTGAGTGCCTTTGAACGTGGCATGGTTGTTGGTGCCAGAAGGGCTGGTCTGAGTATTTCAGAAACTGCTGTTCTACTGGGATTTTCACGCACAACCATCTCTAGGGTTTACAGAGAATTGTCCGAAAAAAAAAAACATCCAGTGAGCAGCAGTTCTGTGGGCGGAAATGCCTTGTTGATGCCAGAGGTCAGAGGAGAATGGGCAGACTGGTTTGAGCTGATAAAAAGGCAACAGTGACTCAAATCGCCACCCGTTACAACCAAGGTAGGCAGAAGAGCATGTCTGAACGCACAGTACGTTGAAATTTGAGGCAGATGGGCTACAGCAGCAGAAGACCACACCGGGTGCCACTACTTTCAGCTAAGAACAGGAAACTGAGGCTATAATTTGCACAAGCTCATCAAAATTGTATCAACGGTTCAGGCTGATGGTGGTGGTGTCATGGTGTGGGGAATATTTTCTTGGCACTCTTTGGGCCCCTTGGTACCAATTAAGCATCGTTGCAACGCCACAGCCTACCTGAGTATTGTTGCTGACCATGTCCATCCCTTTATGACCACAATCTACCCAACACTTGATGGCTACTTTCAGCAGGATAATGCACCATGTCATAAAGCTGGAATCATCTCAGACTGGTTTCTTGAACATGACAATGAGTTCACTGTACTCAAATGGCCTCCACAGTCACCAGATCTCAATCCAATAGAGCATCTTTGGGATGTGGTGGAACGGGAGATTCGCATCATGGATGTGCAGCCGACAAATCTGCGGCAACTGTGTGATGCCATCATGTCAATATGGACCAAAATCTCTGAGGAATGCTTCCAGCACCTTGTTGAATCTATGCCACAAAGAATTGAGGCAGTTCTGAAGGCAAAAGGGGGTCCAACCCGTTACTAGCATGGTGTACCTAATAAAGTGGCCGGTGAGTGTACATCAGTGATTGAGAAATGTGAAAGTTTTTAAAAAAGTCGGGAGAAATGGAAACAACAGACAGTTAGAAGGTTTGATAGATTTCTGATATAAATAAAGAAATGGAGAACATATATGCCACTGCTTAATGAAAACAAAAACTCTGTATTCACTTATATACAATAGTTTTCTCTATTACAAATGTGCAGGATAAAGTGCATTTGCGCAGACTTTTAACTTTTTATATTAAAGTAATTTAATGCTGATTATTTTCTACAATTATGATTTAAGAATATTTGTTTAGGTCTTACTAAATGGATATAGAGAAAGATAGATAGATAGATAGATAGATAGATAGATAGATAGATAGATAGATAGATAGATACATTATCCTTCAAAACATAACCTCTAAGTAGAGACTAAGTGTGCTATTAATGTGAATCCAAGACTATTCTATGAATTTCCTTCTGGTATATTCAAAAGGGAAAGATAACACTAAATAAGCTTGATAACACTCTTTTGTGTCTTTATGTGTGGCAGGAGTACAATGAAACTAAATGTCAGACTTTCTCCTTGATTTTTCATGCCAAGAGAAGACATATTGCATATAAAGTACAGTCTCCAAGAGTTTCGTTTATAACCAAGTTTTTTACTATTCATATAATACTTTTATGTCAAACCTGGGGAAAATGTAACCTGTTGATTTATGTTTAAGTGCTGGCAATAAGAATAACAGAGAGTACACTACAGTTAAGAACTATTAAAAAGCTTAACTCCATTAAATCTTGTTGTAATATCAAGCAATTTATATGATACATAGGGAGATGATTCTTTCCTTAGGTTTGAACTAAACTGGCACGCTATGGAAAATGTGTAAGAGTAAATGCACAGTCCAGCCAGGATCCCGACTCTGATAACTTCTTTATTTAATGTATGGATAGCAATGCAGAATTTCCACTCAGAAGGACGACAATCACCTACGCGTTTCAGACAGACTACCTGTCCTTAATCTCGGCCATGCTTAAGGACAGGTAGTCTGTCGGAAACTTGTAGACGATTATCGTCCTTCTGAGTGGAATGCCTGTATTGCCATCCATACATTAAATAAAGAAGTTAGCAGAGTTGGGATCCTGGCTGGACCGTGCATTTACTCTTACATGTTAGTTGTACCCAGGCAGTGGGTTGGCCCGTGCCAGATCTGATATTACTCTGGAAGGTGAGCTGGCGTCTCCTATTCACCTTTCACGGTAAACCTTCAAACAATGAATAATAATATGTATTCTGTGAAACATAAGAGTTGCAGCTTATATATAACACACAAATGTCTACACGAGCCACTGAATTGCCTATAAGTTATAGGACAGTTTAGGCTTAGGGTTAATCCCAAATTTTGTGAAGGTAACTCTTTATATTTTAAGTATAGTCAAGCAAGCTCCTGATCCCGCTCCCCGTACCTGCTCTTTGTGCACAGCAACCCCAGAGACCTCTGGGATATTGTAAGACATGGACCGAAGCCAGCACTTCTTGAGGGTAGGTAAAATTGTCAATAAGCAATCCATCAATACAGAGTGCTGGATCATCGCATTTCAGCCTAGATAATCAGTTCAGCCCAAACATACAACTTCATTTAAACTACCCGCTGACAACTTCCGTCTATTTTATATTTTACCACCATAAAGGGATATACACTGTGATGAGCAGCCAATCAAGCAGCTTGCTGCTCCTTAGCCACCACATGCATGTCCTCTGTTGTCGTGCCTGTGATTGGCCAGGCTGAACATATGACCTTGCGTCATGCTAGCAGGCTCATACATCTTTATACCATTATAGAGGAGACAAAGTCGGGTGAGGTTGTTGCTCCATGTAGGGTCAGTGAAATAGGTAGAGTCTGCTAAAAACCATCAACTGAAAAAATGGACACTGAAAAACTGTATTGAGCTACTGAGAGACTGCTATAGTGCAGGGATATTTTTACCACTGATAGAGGAATATACAGCAATACACCAGACTTGGGAATATAAAAAGAAGGAGTTTTACATACGCCTACCGTCTTCCAGTATCAGATAATCTATAGGAGATATGCCTGGACGCCCAACCTCCTTGAATCAGTCCGTTGATCACTGTAATATAGACACACAAAAATCGGAAGATAAGAAACCAGTGTCTTGTCTTAAAAAATGTCAAAAATTATTTATTTTAAATCCATTAAAAATATTGACTACCAAAGTCACAGTAACTTGTCTTACTGTACTTCTTGGAGAGCTTTGCTAGTAATTTAGAACATTACATTATTTCTCAAGCTGTATTTCTACAAAAACAGTGAATACTTTGCAGTGCTACTTATTTCTTAAAGGCGCTGTCAGTTAATACTTTGCAGTACTACCTATATTTTAAAGGCCTTGTCAATGAATACTTTGTAATATTACAAAGCTTAGTATAGCCTTGTACTTTTATAATGAGGAAAGCAGGAATTAAGGGATAGAGACTTCCTGATGGTGGTGATGATGGAGCTGGTACTGGAGGAAGAGTTCATGTTCTGTCATTGCCTGCTCCAAGTTTTTCTAGTGAAAGTCGCAAACACAGAAGGAACACCAGCAATGCTTTGATAGTCTGCATGGCCAATTCTCCTCCACATTGACCCCATTGGATGGGGCACATAGTACCAGTAGGAAGACTAAGGGCCCGATTCGCGTTTTCCCGATGTGTTACACGAATATTTCCGATTTGCGCTGATTTTCCCTGAATTGCCCCAGGATTTTGGCGCAAGCGATCGGATTGTGGTGCATCAGCACTGGCATGCACACGAAGGAAATTGGGGGGCGTGGCCAAACGAAAACCCGCCGGATTCTGAAAAACCGGCGCATTTAAAAAAAAAGTGTCGCTGGACTCGCGCTTACCTTCACCAGGAATAGACCGGTGAACTTTAGTGCATTCCGGCAGGCCTCAGCGGACTCCTGGTGGACATCGGAGGAACTACCTTAGTGAATCCCAGCCGGACCTGAATCCACTGCAGAAAACGCGCCTCTGGATTGCGACGGGACCGGGTAAGTAAATCTGCCCGTGTGACTCATATAGTGGAGAATTATCTATCTCCTGGTACTGAAAGATCCACATTCCTGAAACTTCAACTTTAAAATGTTCAATTCTGTATTCCTGGATTTTGACAAAGAGTTTTCCTGGAAACTGAACTTGAAATTATGTACCAGGATTTTACTGTGGGTACAGAAAGTATTCAGCAAAAATATCTACATTTCTGTTTTTTTTTTTTGTCAAGATGAGGTGCAGATTGTATATTAATGAACGAAAAAGGAATTTTTTTGAACAAACCAATTGGCTGCAATGAAACAAAGAGTGAAATATTTAAAAGGGTCTAAATACTTTCCGTATCCACTTTAAATGTAGTGAGGAAGGGTGTCTTTTTCTCCCATTTACACTTAAATCCTTTATGTAAATAACTGGATTTGAACAACTGGAGTGCATTTAACCACTGCAGCATTTTTTAAATAATAATAATTACAACAAAATTAAGAAATTATATTATTTGTTTAATTATTGTGATTAATTCTATCTACTTTTGGTCAGGGCAACTGCCCTGTTTATTGTGGGCAGAAGTGTAAAACTTATACTATAGATAAATCTGCACTGGACCCTTGCACTAATATGGAACGAAAAGTAAGCAGTTACCAGTAAACACTAAAACATTGGGGCACATGTATCATAGTTTCAGCTAGGCAAATTGTCTTTTTTTTTTTGCGACTTGTTGATGCTCTTCAAGTGCACCTTGGTCTATACCTTTTGCAGTGTGCCTCATGTATCTTAACTATCCTGTTGTTCCATGCGACTTTTCACCTTTTTTGCGACTTTTTTAGGCGCAAATCTGCACCTGGTCCAGGGCAGGTGTAAAGGAAGTTTTTGTTTTCATGGACCCAATTTTTACATGTAAATTGGAATTATTTCACATGCTTTAACTGTTTAACAGTTTGCACAGTAACCTCTTTCGTCAAAATTCTTAAACTTTAGCATTTTTTTTATTTATTACTTCTAAGGGTGAGGTCACACGTAGCTGTTTAATTGCATTTTTAATGCATTTTGAAACAAATTACAACAGCTTAGGAGAGGTGATTTGCCTTATTTCATTACTGTTAACATTTGTGTTTTTCCAAACGCAATAAAAACCTTGCATTAACGCATGTGTTAACATTGCGTTTACTATGCGTTTTGTAAAATGTTAAAAGTAATGGAATAAGGCAAATCACCTCTCCACAGCTGTTGTAATTAGTTTAAAAATGCATTAAAAATTAAACATGTTAAATCCGAAATTAACAGTAGTGTCCACTCCTGCATATAACCTCCTCACATGGCTTATGTCTATGTGGATTTGAGACCTTTACAACAAAAGTCTCAAAAAGAAGCCAAAATTTGCACCTGCCAGGATAGGAAAAACTGAACATGTATCACAAGTAAAAAGACAGGATCATACATAAGGTGCAAAAACTAGCCGCCAAAAGTCTCTAAAATTCACCTCAGAGAGATCAAACTATGATACATGTGCCCTTGTGTGCGTTTAATGCCTTAGTGACAGTGGCCAGAAAAGGCTCAAGTGACCATGGCATTTTAGCAAATTTTGATACGCAACGGTTTAAGGAACATAACTTTCTTTGCGTCCTACTGTAAAATGTTTTGCTGTGATTTTTCGGGACACATAGCGCTAGTTAAAACATAATAAAAGTTTAAAGATTTTTTTCAAATTTTTGTTTTATTTGGAGTTAAAATTGGAAAAAAAGCCTTTTTTGTGATTTATAGTACATTTTTTTTTAATTTTAAAATTGAACAAGTCATCACGCCTCAAGCCAGCAGGTCTACTGGTCCTGTTGCCAATACCCCATTGAGTTTGCCATACGTTTCTACTGTACTAATTGTACTATGCCTTGGCCACCAGCGCGGACAAAGCCTGTGGAACAACCTGGTGGTACCATGCCGCAACAAGTCCAACCTGCTATGCGGCGGGCTCTGGTGAAAACCGACCCTGGTCCCAGGTGTCGGCTTACATCATAGTCTGCGGGGGTACAGAGGATCCACTACCTCCGATCCTGATAAATTACACATTTGAAAAGTTTCTGTGGTACCATAACAGTTGAACCCACCCATAAATGACCTTACTTTGGAAGCTACACCACTCAGAAAATGTATCAAGAGGTATGTTGAGCATTTTGCCACCACAAATGTTCCCTAGAAAGTATTAACATTTGCTTGTATGAGTGATTTTTTTCCATAAACATTGCTTTGGGCCCCAAATTTTTTAAATATTTTAAAAGGTGTTAAAGAAAAAAAATATACCCCATAGTTTTTACCCAGTTTTTCTAAGAGGCAGTAATATTCCCATACATGTTCAAAAACTGCTGTAGGGTGTTTTCCACACTGTATAGGATAGATAACATAATATTTGTGTTCTATGGGTCAGTGCAATTACAGCAATATCTCATTTACATAGCTTTAGTTGATGACTTTGTTTTCAGATTTTAATGACTTTGCTTTCAAGTGCTATGACACATGTGACATGTCCCTGAGGTACCAGAACAGTTGAAACTACCCACATTTGTAAACTACACCAGTTGTACTATTTATTGGTATCATGATGGGATAAATTTGACATTTTGATACTTTTTACTGTTTCGTTTGCTTGATTGGACGGGAAAAAAACATAACTTTAAATTTTATTTATGAATGGTGTTCACAATACATGATCAGTTAGGATTCTCATTTATATTATGGTTTTATATTATGGGTTGTTACAGACATGGTGATACTTAACATGTGTGATTTTTTTGTTGTTGTTTGGGAGTAGCATTATAATACAGTGGGTGCAGAAAGTGTATAGACACCCTTTACATTTTTCCCTCTTTTTGTCATTGCAGCCAATTAGTAAGATCAAAAAAATGTATTCATTTTTGAGATTGGGATCCCTCTTCTCATGACCGGCAGGGTTCCCATTGTGGATGGGGTCTGACAACTAAACTTTGCACAATCCCTTCAAAGAGTGTTTGCCGATTGTAATTTTTTGTGTGCATCATTTTGTAATGAACCTGTCATTCTTCATTCTAGGATATTAAAGTTTTAAAATCCACATTTTGACATATTTCTTTGAAATCAATATGCTATTAAATAACAAGACATGAAAATATTGAATATTGAAACAGAATTCTTCATGATTATCAAGATGTTGAATTTGTGCTATTTTTATTTCTGAGTGGCCCATGGAATCAAGTCCATAAATCTAACCCTGGTTTTCTACTCAATGTTTTTTATATCATAAAAATTTTTTTTCAAGCTTCATACACTCAAAAAGCTATTAATAATGTGCATATTTTAGTTACTACCAACATTGCTTTGCTTGTTGCTAGATAGTAGATGGCACTCTATGTAAACATTACAAATCAATCTTTGAAAGCCTTATAAATAATTTGTCTCAAATGAAAAGGGGTCAAACATTCCAAAGTTGAGTTTTTAGCAATAAACATTTGGACAATTCAGGAATTTCTCATGGTAACTCATGGTAAATGCAGGTTAAACATAATGGGGCACATTTACTAAGGGTCCGCAGCCGCGAATCCGTCGGGTTTTTCCCGAATATTTCCTCTTTGCGCTGTATTTCACAGGATTGTGGCGCACGCGATCGATTTTTGGCGCAATCGCGCCGACTTTCGTGTGACAGAAATCGGGGGGGCGTGGCCACCGGACAACCGGAAGGATTCGGAAATACAGCAGAATTTAAAAAGCCATTTGTGTCGCAAGATCAAGCACTCACATACACCAGAAAAAAGCAGGTGAACTCCAGCGGACCTCGGCGCAGCAGCGACACCTGGTGAATATCGGCGCACGGACCTTAGTGAATCCCGGCAGAACCCGAATCAGCGTCGGAGAACCCGCCGCTGGATCGCGACTGGACCGGGTAAGTAAATGTGCCCCAGTGTTTCAAAAATTTAATAAGCAAGACCTGACTGTATCAGGGATCATTTAAAACATACAAATTTTATTTAGGTACTATTAAATATTCTTAGATTTATATATAGCACAGAGCCCTATAGATATTTTTTCCCTAATGCAGGCTTAGACACAAGGTGAACCCCAAATGTGTGCAACTGGCCGAGGTCACGACTATCAAATCTGAAATCTGCATCAGCAAGTATGCAATTACTCAGAGTACAGCCACTAAAGAAATATATGCGCTTTCGGACCAGCTACACATAGTTTGTACATAAAGGGTAATACACCTAAGTCTATTAGAGTGCAGAACGAGGAGCCCTAAATGTCTGTCCCCAGGTTCTTGTAGAACAACAACTCCAGATGGTTCTTTACAATTTTTCTACACCCAGTGCATTTCCCTGTTGTAATTGCAAACAACAGTTCATCAGAGGTGTCTTGAAAATAGTTGGAGTAAGGCGTAGTAGTCAGAGCCCTTTACAATTGTTTACTCATAATCTCAGAACTCTAACTTCTGCGCTAAAAAAAAGAGAGTTAGCATCTCTATCTCCTAGTGTGAATATTGTTCAGTGAGAAATTAAGTGCTCAAAGTATCCACCTCATCTCATTTAGCACCGCTATAGCCCTATGTGAGTCGGTGTCCTACACCTCTCTACGTCGATTTGCTGGCTTCGAGTATTTCAACACTATCTATGGCATTCTGTACACGCAACTCAAGATTCCGGAACTATACAATAGCACATTTGCCTTGAAGCTAAGCGCAATGGGAACTGAGTCCCATCCATTACTATGTGCCTCCACATTATTACAGTGCACGCGTGTAGCAGATAAAACCTCCAATGCTGCATCACAGTAGACATTGAGAGACAAACGGTATGAGCCGAAAGTATGGGCATACGCTTTTCAAATTATCCACGGCAATACTACATAAGAAGATGTGCTTACAGTAAACAATCTGTTCCTCTGATCAACAAGCATTTTACTTATATGGGTAAAAGTGAAAAGTGTCCATAAGTATTACAATCAACCTGAGAAATAAATACAGTACAGACCCAAAGTTTCTCATGCAAAGAGTTTGCAAATTGTAGATTCACACTGAAGACATCAAAACTATGAATTAACATATGTGGAATTATATACTTAACAAAAAAGTATGAAACAACTGAAAATATGTCTTATGTTATATTCTAGGTTCTTCAAAGTAGCCACCTTTTGCTTTGATTACTGCTTTGCACACTCTTGGCATTCTCTTGATGAGCTTCAAGAGGTAGTAACCCTAAATGGTCTTCCAACGTTCTTGAAGGAGTTCCCAGAGATGCTAAACAGTTGTTGGCCCTTTTGCCTTCACTCTGCAGTCCAGCTCACCCCAAACCATCAACCAGGTCTGGTGACTGTGGAGGCCATGTCATTCGACATAGCACCCTATCACGCTCCTTCATTGTCAAATAGCCCATAACAAGCCTGAAGGTATGTTTGGGGTTATTGTCCTGTTGAAAAATAAAGGATGGTCCAACTAAATGCAAACTGGATGGAATAGCATGCCTCTACAAGATACTGTGGTAGTCATGCTGGATCAGTATACCTTTAATTTTGAATACATCCCAAAACAGTGTAACCAGCAAAGCACCCCCACACCATCACACCTCCTCCTCCATGCTTCATAGTGGGAACCAGGTAGCGTCCATTTGTTCACCTTGTCTGCATTGCACAAAGACATGGTGTTTGGAACCAAAGATCTCAAATCAGACTAAACCACACATTTCCACTGGTCTAATTCCATTCCTTGTGTTATTTAGCCCAAACAAGCCTCTTCTGCTTGTTGCCTGTCCTAAGCAGTGGTTTCCTTGCTGATATTTTACCATGAACGCTGCTGCACACACTCTCCACCTAAAAGTTGTTGTAGAGACGTGTCTGCTGCTAGAACTCTGTATGGCATTTACCTGGTCACTAATATGAGCTGCTGTTAACGTACAATTTATGAGGCTGGTGACTTGGATGAACTTATCATCTGCAGCAAAGGTGACCCTTGGTCTTCTTTTCCTGGGACGGTCATCATGTGAACCAGTTTCTTTGTTGTGCTTGATGGTTTTTGCAACTGTCTTTGGGGACAGTAATGATAGCCATAAAGTAATGATAGCCACTCTTTTTTCTGTACTTAGATGCTTTTTTCTACCCATAATACAAATTCTAACAGTCTATTCTATTTGTTAGGCAATAAATCCTACTTATTAAACCTGACAGGGCACTTGTGATGTTAAAACCTTTTCTGGTTATTACCTCTTGTAGCTCATCAAGAGAATGCCAAGAGTGTGCAAAGCTTTAATCAAAGCAAAAGGTGGCTACTTTGAAGAACCTAGAATATAAGACATATTTTCAGTTGTTTCCCACTTTTTTGTTAAGTATATAATTCCACATGTATTAATTCATAGTTTTGATGCCATCAGTGTGGGCAGCACGGTGGCTGAGTGGGTAGCACTTCTGCCTTGCAGTGCTGGGGGCCTGGGTTCTATTGTGTTACCTATTGTGCATAACACATATCATGTATACCCTTATAATGAATAAAGACAGAGCACATGTTTAAAAAATTATATAAAGGGGAAAGTGGTCAGTGGGCAAGCGCCAGGTACGGTGATAACAATAGTATATGCAAGCAAGAAAAGCCCTACAAATATAACAAAACAAAAGGTCCCCTTTTAAAATATCACCCTTTTCAAAAATCAGGAAACACTCAGAAATGCCCAGCCCAGAGGTCAGGAGTTCATATATATTTTAGGGATGAGTCAATACATGTAAAGTCTATCCCAAGTCTCTTAAAAAAGGGGAAAAAATTGCCGGGAGTGTTGAAGTCATTTTTCACAGTGTGATTATTCACATAGTCCAGTAACTTTCTTCACAATATGTTTCACCACGTGGTCCAGCATATGGCTATAACACTCAGCATCCACTTAGGAGAGAAAATTTAGGGGAGGCCACAAATGACACAGATCTTCTCAATGCATTATCATCCAGGTAATTATGAAGTTGATCAGACTGAAATGTGGGTTAATCCTACAGGCATCAACCGGGACAATCACAACAATAAAAGCCTGATAATAAATTGGCCAATCTGAATAAGCAAGAAAAAAGTAATATTGTAATTAGAGGTCCAAAATAAGAAATAAAGAGTGATGAGTGTAGAATAAGATTATATAAGATTATATAAAAAAAAATATATGAACTGGGAGGGAGACTAGAGAAATAAAAAATATATATAAAAGAGGCCCCAAGTGCTAGTGAAGAAGTGGGATAATTTTACGGGTGCTGAAGACACTGATTCGGTGATAAGACACTCAAACCTCATTATCGAGAACCCGTATCACTAATGTTGAAATACCTAGATGGATAGTTCCAGTCTTTTATCCGCATGGAGTGACATATATCCAAAGTATATCCAAACCTATAAAAAATATGCACTTGCAACATATAGGACAATATATAGAACAAAATAAGAGACACACTCACCGATGATCACGTATTCATTTTGACCCCAAACCTACCAATAGTTTGCCAAACTAGAAAATAATAATATCTACATTGCACATAGGAATAATGTGTTATAAATGATTTTATAAATGAGCGGTTAACTAATGTAAATTGATAATAAACATTTAGTTTGCAAACTATGGCTGGCAGTATAATAGAACTATAGCGCTACTAAATCTAAACTGACAGGGATGCAAAAATTTAAATAATACTTACATCTATACCTGGCAGCTGATTGTATTTAGAAAGTTCTATTAAAATGACACAAATAACTTAACATTTTTCAAATTTGTTATAGTTTCTTCCAAATTAGATCAATTAGGGTTCATTTTCAATCTTTTCTGTAACATTTTATATCTGTAATGCAAAATTTATACGCTTTTACAGCCTCCCGCTGTGCTTAGTCTGGGCTACATTCTTTTATGTTTAGAAAACACATAAAATGTGTGTGAAACAAACCTAGAGGGATATAAAAGTTCAACAATTGGAGCTTGCATATTATTGGTTATGTAAAATCATTTTTTGTATACCGCCGGAAAATGTAGTGTAAAATGGAGATCCAGCAATCACCTTAAATAACATTTTAACATGGAAATAGTTTGCTTTTATGAATGAATGTATTCATATTACAATTTCCAATAATTGTAAGTTTTATATTTCTATTCTACTGAAGCTAAAATTAATTACCAGTATAGGTGTTTCTAAGAATTCTATTTTCTTCTTAGCACATGTATTTAAACAGGTCCAGACAAGCTAAAAGGTAAGAAAGGACATGTGTATGTAAAAATCCTCTTGGAGTAGATATGATCATTTAGACATCCTTTGTCCCCAAAATATATGCCATATTGTCTGTCAGCTTAGAGTTGGTGTGCAGTACAATACAGTACATTTTGATTACGATTTTCTCTATTCTCATTTACATTATAGACCAGAAATGTGCTGGGTGAGTGCAGTGCAAAACTTGCCATATTTTGATGTTGGAAAACATGAAGAATTTTAAAAATTGCTGCATTGTTCTACAACTTTGCAAAGTTAATGATCATCAGTTCTGTTCCTACAGATTATTTGACACCATCTTTTACTTCTATAGTCATACTCCATTTTATAAGTATGTTGAAAGAAGTTAAAACAGATGCATTGAGACATGATTTTAGAAATGGGGAAAAAAGCCCCTAAAAATCCTAAGGGTTGAAGACAGCAATTTACATTAATGAATAGTATTTTAGTAATTTAGCCAAATGTTTCCTTTAAGAAAAAAATGTTATTTGATTACCGTATATACTCGAGTATAAGCCGACCCGAGTATAAGCCGAGACCCCTAATTTTACAAAAACTGGGAAAACTACTGACTTGAGTATAAGCCGAGAGTGGGAATACAGCAAGCCCCTAGTAGTATACAGCAAGCCCTTAGTAGTATACAGCAGCCCCTAGAAGTATACAGCAGCCCCTAGTAGTATACAGCAGCCTGCCCCCACGGCCCTTAAAAAAATAAACTTCAATACTCACCCTCCAATGTCAGCACGGCTCCCCGATGTCGGTGCGGCTTACCGATGTCCCCGATGTCAGCGTGTTCCGACTTCTTTCTTCTTCGCGGCTCCTCTTCTATCTTCTTTCTTCCGGCATGGACACGGCCATGTTTTCTTCTAGCATGCGCATACTATGACGCGGCCGCTGCTGACGTCATAGTATGCGCGGCCGCGAAGAAAACATGGGGTAATTTTTTTTTGTAATAGACTCGTGTATAAGCTGAGGGGACGTTTTTCAGCACATTTTTTGTGCTGAAAAACTCGGCTTATACACAAGTATATACGGTATTTAAGATGTAACATCTAAATGTTATTTAGGTGTAAAAAGGCATCTATACCCTTCTTGAAGCTCTTTGCTGTCCCTACTGTGACCTGCACCTGGAGCAATTTTCTAAACCATGAAATATTTTTCCTTTAATTTTGTCATGTTACGACTTATTTTTCGCAAAATCAGATACATTTTTCAGTGATACTCTTTTGGGTAAGCTATGCCCTATTGAGGAAAAATTAATAACTTTTTTGTGGGGGAGAGTAGAAAAAACATCAATCCTGTAATTGATTTTGACATGTTTTGGGTGTTCACCATCCTATGTTATTTGTTTTTTTTTCTATACGGATCAGTATGATTACAAAAATTCTATATTTTTTTTAATTTTTTTTATTGTTTTTCATTTTATAAATGTATAATAAAATATAATGTGGGAAAAAATAATTTTTGCATTGCTAATTTCCAAGTGTCATAACACTTTTTTATTTTGATCTCTAGAGCTGGTTGACAGCTTGTTTTTTGCAGATACATTTATTTGATCACTTTTTATTGCATTTTATTTGGGACAAGATAAATAAAAATCATAGTTTTTTTTTACACCATTCATCATGCAGGTTTATTTGTGTTATTGCATTGTTAATTACAGACTGCAATACCATATACCATATACACTTGTGCATAAGTCGAGTTTTTCAGCACAAAAAATGTGCTGAAAAACCTCATCTCGGCTTATACACGAGTCAATTAAAAAATTAAAATTATATACTCACCCTCTGGTGACCCCGATGTTTGCCGTGGCTCCCCAATGTCCGCGCGGCTCCCCCGATGTCTGCGTGGCTCCGCTTTTTTATTACTCACGGCTCCTCTTCAAACTTCCGTTTTCTTTAAAAGCCTGCAGCGCGCGGCCATGTTATCTCCCGTACGCCAGGCGCATACTATGACGTCAGCAGCGGCCGTGTCATAGTATGTGCCTGCTGGCCGGAAAATGATGTGGCCGTGCCCTGCAGGCTTTTTTTAATTTTTTTATTATAAGGGTGGGCTGGCTGTATACTACAAGAGGTAGGTATGGGCTGGCTGTATATTACAGGGGGCAGGCATGGGCTGGCTGTATACTATAGGGGGCAGGCTGGGCAGACTGTATACCACAGGGGGCAGGCTGGGCTGGCTGTATACCACAGGGGGCAGGCTGGGCTGGCTGCATACCACTGGGGTCAGGCTGGGCTGGCTGTATACTACTGGGGGCAGGCTGGGCTGGGCTATTGAGTCCTGCCTGACCACAGGAAGGCTGTAGGACATGCAGTACAAAAACCTTTTGTTTCAATCACTCCAGCAGAGGTGGCCGTATCCAAGAAAGCCATCTCAATTCAAAGGGCAACATGACAGGAACATTTTTTTTAGTAGCGAGGCAAGGAGGGTGGCGGGGATCCAGCAGCCAGAAGTAAATGCACGTCTCTGTTAAAACTTCCTCCAAATTTTAATCTTTATCGTTAAAATGTTCACACATAATGGTAGAAAACATGGACACAAAAATATAACAAAAAAGCATGAGACAAAAGAAAAAAAAGGCAGGGGTAACGCGTTTCAGACTATAACATCTTAGTCCTTAGTCATACCTGATATTTTTTTTAGTCTCCTCTTCTGGATATTTCTCTTCTCATCTTCCTCTCAGTGTCGGGGTTCCTCAGGGCTCAGTCCTAGGTCTTCTTCTATTCTCCCTCTATACTGCCCCCATTGGACAGACCATCAGCAGATTTGGTTTCCAGTATCATCTCTGGTATCATCTTTGGTTTCCAGAATACACCCTGCTGTATACTTCTGCATGTGACATCACCCCAGCCTTAATCCAGAACACTAGTGATTGTCTCTCTGCTGTCTCTAACATCATGTCCTCTCTCTTCTTAAAACTTAATCTTTCTAATACTGAACGTCTTCTTTTTCCACCATCTACTTACTTACCTATCCCTGACCTCTCCATCTCGATCTGTGGGATACATATAGCACCGAGGCATCAGGCCCACTGTCTTGGGGTTGTGCTGGACTCTGACCTTTCCTTTGCACCATATATTCCATCTCTTGCTCACTCTTACCGCATGCATCTCAGAAACATCTCCAGAATCCACCCATTTCTGACAATTGAAACTTCTAAAATGTTAATTGCTGCACTTATTCACTCTTGACTAGACTACTGTAACTCCCCACTAATAGGTCTTCCACTCACTAAATTCTCTTCTATACAATATATTCTTAATGCAGCAGACAGGCTCATCTTTCAGACCAAACACTACACGGATGCCTCCAGTTTGTGCCAATCACTGCACTGGCTGCCCGTCTCCTTCCGTATTTACTTTAAAATAATAACCCTCATCCACAAAGCTCTGAATAATGCTGCACCTCCATACCTCTCTTCTCTCATCTCAGTCTATCACCCTGCCCGTGCTCTTCGATCTGCCAGTGATATTAGATTAATCTCTACCTTAATTCGAACCTCACATGCACATCTCCAGGACTTCTCCCAAGTGCTTCAATTCTCTGGAATTCCCTTCCCCTGTCACCCACCCTCCAAAGCTTTAAACATGCTCTTAAAACCCATCTCTTTAGGCAAGCCTTTCACACTTGCTAGTTGCATGAAACATCAACTTTCCCTTTACTAATCCATCCTATGTCCTATCTCCCGTCTGTTATCCGGCAAAAAGTCGATATATAGTCATTCCAAAACTTGTTGCTTGTGTATGAACCAGGGAGGGAAACCAGACAACATCTTTCAAACTCTTTAGCTTTCCCTTACACCATTTGAATAGGTTGTCCAGAGGTTGTAGCCATGTGGCTGCTTTCTTACAAAGACAACTCCTCTCCTGACCATTGGTGGTGTCTGGTATTGATACTAAGTTATAGACATTTCGATAGAGCTGAGCAAACACAAACCTTGGTCAGATGTTGCGCTGTTTTTGAAGAAAGCAGACATAGTTTTCAACCTTTGCGAAACCCCTTTATGGTGCTCTAGCCAACCTCCTGCCCAACCTTTCTGCCAACCTCCTGCCAAACCATCTCTAATGGTTATGCCTGGAGTCCTTCAGCCTCAATTCCAAGAGCTTCAGCATCAGCCACAATGGGACCTGGCTTAGGCCTTTAACTGTTGCCAAGTGTCAATGATGTCAGTGAAAGACGTGGCTCGAAAAAAAGTACTTGGATAACAGGACTTTTCATTCAGTCATGCTTGATAAACTTTAATAAAAAAAATACAACTAAAAAATAATTATTATATTATCAATAAAATATTTGAAGACATAAAATGCTATTTCAACTGACTTTCAAAGGGAAAGAAATGCGTAAATACATAACTTTGCTCAAGCTGTTCAATTCATTCTATACTTAATGCATTTCTCTCAAGCAAGATCATTAGTGGATTTCTCTTTACAAATGCAAATTACGTTTAAATAGTTTGAAATAATGGTCCAATTGGTGCTTGACCTTTTCAAGAAGCTACTAAAAGCTTCTCTCAGATATTTATCTTTCTACAGATACTATGAAAGCCATTTCTAAACAGCTTTCCTTCTTTTCATTTAAAATTCATTTGTCTCCTTAGTCACATCCTGTAAACTTTCCTGGAAGAAAAGAATGCAAATGTCATTTATAATTAATTGCGAATGTCCATGAATATGTTTGATTATTACATATACTAATATAACTAGGCAAATTGGATTAGCTTTATTTTATTGTATTTATCTAAATATTGTTTTAGTTTAAAACTACATCTTTAGCCACTCTTGTCTACAAATTAATTTTTTAAGCAAATAATGAACATAAAAACAATGTTAAAAGTTGCAATTAGCTATTGCAATTTGATTTTTTATAGGATACTACCAAATCATTTGTTGAGCTGAAATTCTGCAAATTCTACATTATTGATAATGTAAAGGTCTATTCATCTATACTATATTTACAATTTGAATTTGTAGATAAGTTATTTTTGAGGCATGTCCCAAATATGTAATATCCATTCATCTGCAAAGTTATTGATTTCCTCTTTCTACTATTTTTAAAATATTTCTTTTGAATGTAAAACATATTGATTATACATTTAATATTTCATGACCAAGGATTGAAAATACAAAGAAAACAATGCAAAATAAAGGAGATTAGCCTATTCTGCTTTTCTAGGTTACATTTTATTAGAGATTAAATGACCAGTTTGAAATCTTAAAATAAAATGGAAGAATCTGTGTTAAGTTAAAAGGGGCATCATTTCACCAACATTTTGTTTTCAAAATGTTTGTTTTTCTTTTTATTAAATGCATTGTGTGGAATTAATATTGCCCTTAGGCAAGATGTATGTTTAACTTTGAAACCAAAGAATTAATAAATCATTAATCACCGTCCTTTACATTGAAACCTGCACCCATCAGCCTTGCCTTGAGGAATCAAAATGTTTAAATTCCTCACTAATATCAACAGCAATTTGGACATATAAGGGCTTATTTACTGTGAGGTTAGATGCACTTTACAAATACTTCATTTTAGTTGGTTTTTAGCTTATTGATAAGATTAAAAAAAAAATAGATTGTAAAGCCCTTAAAAAGGAACATTACAAATCTGCTGTGAATGGCAGAGCTTCCCTTCCCTTGTGTGCCCACACAGCAATTTGCATATGGGGTATTGTATACACAGGATCAAACTGTGTTGAGCATTTTGGTATTTTATCCACTAAGAATGTGTACATTTTTTTAAAAAAAAGTCATTAATTTAGCCAAAAAAATGTACATTTCAAAATTGCACCCGATTTTGTTTTAACACCTCTAAAACAATTGAATGGTTTACAAACTTCATAAAAGTTGTTTTAGATATGTTGGGGTAATTTATCTTTTCTCTGTTTTGGCTGGTTTTTGTCTGTCGTTTTTCCATCTGCTTCTTTGGTAATTTATCAATCTCACTTTTTCCTTGTGTTAAATAAGTTTTTGTTTTCAGATCTCTTTTTGAGACATTTCTTACAAGTGTTGCACAAATGTTGCACAAATGTCTCAAGTCATTTCCTTCCATTATCTTAGTTTTCCTTGCATATTCTGTGTCCACACTTCTAACAAAACTTTCAAGTCTGTCACTTATGTCCTGAGTTGTTACTTCAAATACTTTGCTGTGCACTAATAGAATATTTTAACAAAGTTTTTATAGTGATACATTTTATCCTGTAAAGCTCTTATACATTTGTTCACCAGTAGTGTTGAGAGGACCCAATACACAAATTTAGGGCTCAAACTAAACTTTGAGCACAGCAGCATTGCAATCGAAGTGGCCATGACAGACAGCAATAAACTGCCAATGGCAAAAGGCCCTGCCCTTTTGGTGAGGATCGGCGCCCCCTAATCTCATCATGGGGGTGACGACCCTAACCAAAATGGAGTTGTGGTAATTTGAATACCATTGGCAACTTTATAAAAGTCATTTAAACAGCTAATATGATCAATACCAGCATTGATTGTGGGTGTTAGGTTACCTGAACTTGTGTCAGAATAGGTTTTTAAAATTAAAATTTTAACAGGCAAACTCAAACAGTCACACCTTCGATAGATTACTGACTTGGATTCATGAATTCAAAAGAATATTCGAGGTAAATTTCTTTTAGAATTAAACATTTTCTTTTAGGATGCATTCTGTGATTTCATGAGATATGCATTTTACAGTTATAGTAAAAGATTCTGTAGGTCCCCCATACAGTAAAGTGTGAAAGAGAAGAGTATGAGCAAAATACCCCGACTACGATTCTGCTCAAGGTCTGTGTACCTTGCCTTGACTGCCACCGCTGACAAAGTCGCAACTGTGGAATGACTTGATGGTACCATACTGCAGCAAGTCCAACCCACTTTGAGGTGGGCTCAGGCTAAAAAACCGGCTACCACTTAGATTCCAGTCTCAGGTGTCGACTTACATTATGGTCAACGGTGGTCAAGTGGATTCACTACCCCTGGAGCCTGACTCACAGTAGTGGATTGTCATCCTTTAATGACATCATAGGGGTAAGGTTGGGCAGTGTGACAATATGGCCCAATATGGTGTACTGTTGTGGGCTGCATAATGGAGCAAACACCTGCTGTGTATGTAGGGGGCTTAGCCTGTGAGTCCTCTTTATACACTCACTTCTGTATCATAAATTAATTAAAATATATACAGATTATATATAGTATAGTATAATATCTAGTATGTTCCAATCTCATATTATGCTACAGTTAGCCATTTTAATTTGTTTTCCAAAAAAAAATGCTAAGAAATACTACATTTTCCTTAAAATTCTGTTGGCATATACATATTCAGAAAAATAAAGCAAATTTTAGGTAAAGCTTATATCCTAAACTTTTTTTGTAATAACTGTACAAGAGAATTCATTTGAGAGTTAAGTCAAATAACAGTTTTGTAAAGTTATTCATCATATTGAAACCTCTGTCTTCCTTATACATTTAATTTAATAATCATAATAATAATACTTAATGTCCATCTTTATACTAATCTCTCTTATTTCTCTTTTAACATCCATTCAGTCATTTGTATCACAGCTTTACGCTGTATGATATAATTCTCCTAAATAATTCTCCTTAACTGATGTTTCTTGCTTGATATAGTGATTCATCAGTCCCTAGACTGATGATAAAATCCACATTTGATGCTCTTCAGTGCCAATATTTCATTTATATTACATCCAGATCTTCCTGTTTTCTTTACCTCCTTACACAGCTGCTATTACTAAAGATTATACAAGATTTGATTTCTTGCATTAGCATTAATAGTACAACACTTCATTATGTATTCTTTATTTGTTAGAAAAACACTTAAGTTGAAAAATGTCAATTTTAAACTGCATACAACTGACCAGTTTTTTGGCAGCTTCTTCCTTGCCTTGATCAAATTGTGCTGACTTAAAGGGGTTGTCCACTTTCTGCAAATAATGGAAAAAAAGGAGTAAAAGAAATACAATTTTCCAATATACTCTGTATCAATTCCTCACGGTTTTCTAGATCTCTGCTTGCTATCATTCTATAGAAAGCTTCTATGTTTACTTCCAGTGAACAGAAATATGTCTATCACCATCAGAAGGACATGCAAGTTCACGAGCCGGTATTATCACAGACAGGCTGGTGCCACACGCACCGCTGTCTGCATTTGAAAATGCAGACAAAGCCGCAAATGGAAACGCCTGCGATCCGGAACGAGTCGCCGGTGTTTTGCATTAATTTAATGAAATGCTGATGCGATCAGGCCGTGACTGGCCCCGATGGGTGCGGCTTTGTCTGCGTTTGCGTTTTCAAACGCAGACAAAGCGGTGCATGTGGCACCAGCCACAGTTATCAGAGCTCTGTGATACTAATGGCTCCTTGGTGAGGTACTGATACAGAAAGTATATAGGACAATTGTATAATTATTCCTTACACAATCTATATCAATTATTTACTGAAAGTGGATAACCCCTTTAAGTAAAATCTTTAAGTAAATAACTTTAAAGGAAAACTGCCACCAGCTAACACCACTAAACAGCCATCTCAGGTAGGGTAAAAAAATTTCCTTTTAGTATTGCGGTTCTATTAGTATTGTTTATGTTAAACAGTTATAAAATTTCCAATATCCTTTCTGCTTCAATTCCTCATGCTTTTCTAGATCTCTGCTTGCTGTCCTTCTATGGAAAGCTTCTACGTTTGCTTTCAGTGGACAGAAAACTAACCATGGTCAGACAGGTGCATCGCTCTGATTACTCTGATTACTCTGTGATATAACAAGCCGTGCAGCTGTGTGACCATGGTAAGATTTCTCTCCACTGGAAGCAAACAGAGAATATTTCTATAGAAGGACATTAAGCAGAGATCTAGAAAACCACAACGAATTGATAAGGAAAGTATGTTTCTTTAAAGGGAACCTACCACCACAAATCTACCTATAAAGGTAGATTGGGTGGTAGCTGGATCAATGGGACGTGAGGATAGCCCTTTTAAGGGCTAATCCTCACGTCCCCGCAATTTTTTGGTAACTTTTATCAAATGTTTATGCTAATTTTATTATGCGGCTACTGGGACGTGGAGTAGCCGCATCTGAGGTTACACTAATAAAATTAGCATAAACGTTTGATAAAAGTTACCAAAAAAGTGCGGGGACGTGTGGATTAGCCCTTAAAAGGTCTATCCTCACGTCCCATTGATCCACCTACCACCCAATCTACCTTTATAGGTAGATTTGTGGTGGTAGGTGCCCTTTAACTTTTCAAAGTAAAAACAATAACATTAATTTGCTGAAATGGGAATATTTCTTTAACATATTTCAGTTAATACATATTGAAATTTGTCTCTAAAATAATAGGCTGAAGGGGGAGCACCATTTCAGATGTTGGGCTCTAAAGCAGCTTTTAAAAAAACAGGATTCTGTGTTCTACAGAATTGGAGATGAAGGTAGTTACAGACATAGTAGGAAAGGAAGAATCTATTTTGAAAAATTAGATTTTCATCTTTCTTAGACTCAATGGTTCGAGCTGGTCTTGAGGTTGGGATAGAGGAGTCTGAAGGGATGCTAACCCTCTTACCTCTAAAAGTCACACAGTTCAGCTCATTTGCATATAGGTAAATATGCACTCTAGTGAATGCTAGAAATGTCATACTCTATCTAGAGTTGCTGGTAGATTAATAATGTTGAAGCGTTACGTTTGAGTTTAATCTGGGAATTAATTGGTAATTTTATACACATTTAGGAACAGTATATGTCAAAGGGTTTGTCCACTTTCAGCAAACAATTGGCATTGTGTTTCAATTTACTTTCTGTATCAATTGCTCTTGGTGTTCTAGATCCCTGCTTGCTGCCATTCTATATGAAGCTTTATTGTTTGCTTTCAGTGGAGAGAAACCTGGTCATGTGAGGTCAAACAGATATACATTTCATTACACAATAATATCAATTATTTGCTGAAAGTGGAAAATCTCTTTAAAGATTTGGCATTTAACCCCTTGATGAGCTTTGCATCATCTTTTTATGGTTCCCATTAAGGGTGCTTTTTCTGACAAAGCGCCTATCTACGACACAACATTAGAGGATGATTTCAGGACATTGCTGTGTTATCGCAGCGCAGGCAGCTCTGATCATGGGTGTTTAGCCTCTTAGCATATCAAAGATACCAATAAGACCATGAGTATCGGGGGCGTCACTAGATCAAAAGATACGGGGCCCATGCCCCGGATCTTTTGTCTGGTGCCCTGGATCTCCCTGTGTCAGCAGGAAATCAGTCCCGCTGCCCAGGCATCTTCCCCTCTCTCACCACGATCCTATGTCCTCTGGACATAGATCGTGATGAGACAGGCAGAGTACACAGCCTACATGCTTTCCCTGCAGGACCTGTGATGATGTCACGATCACATGACCTACAGGGGGAAGCAGTGCATGGAGCTGCACGAGTCAGGTGAGAGGGAGAACATAGGGAGATCTATATGGGGCACATTACAGGGAGATCTATATTGGCACATAACAGGGGGATCTATATGGGGCACATTACAGGGAGATCTATATGGGTCACATTACAGGGGGATCTGTGTGGGGCACATTACAGGGGGATTTGTATGGGGCACATTATAGGGGGATCTGTGTGGGGTACATTACAGGGGGATGTGTATGGGGCACATTACAGGGGGATGTGTATGGGGCACATTACAGGGGGATCTGTGTATGGGGCACATTACAGGGGGATCTGTGTGGGGCACATTACAGGGGGATGTTTGTGTGGCACATTACAGGGGAATCTGTGTGGGGCACGTTACAGGGGGATCTGTGTATGGGGCACATTACAGGGGGATCTGTGTATGCGGCACATTACAGGGGGACTGTGTGGATGACATTACTGATGGGATGTGTGGGTGACATTATTTGGGGGGGTGTTTGGAAGACATTACTGGGAGCTGTTTGGGTGACATTACTGGGGGATGAGTGGGTGACATTACTTGGGGGGGGCATTACTGGGAGGACTGTGTGGGGGACATTACTGGGGGCTGTGTGGGAGACATTACTTGGGGGCTGTGGACACATTTCTTGGGGCGTGTTCACACGTGGCAGTAGGAAGGGCCTAGGTTTGATCTCACATGAGTTTCCAGTGATGGTTATGTGATGGATAAGAGCATCTGGTGTCTTGTATTTGTTTAGATGCAAACCTGTGAGCGCAGCCTTACAGTATTTTGGGAGAGTGTTAGGGGCAGCAGCAGGACAACACTGTCAGGGTGCAGTCACAACTGCATCACAATCAGGTGGTTTTAGGTGCAGTTTTGCTTCTTTAACAAGTGAAAGACATGAACTGAATGGTTCAATTTGAGATTAAAGGGGAAACCTGCTCCACAAATGTCTTTCACTTGATAAAATAATAAAAATGCACCTAAAACCTTCTCAAAACTGATTGTGATGCAGTTGTAACTGCAACATGTGAGCGCAATTTCGGAGAACCAAGATTTCGGGACAATGAAGGACATAAGATGTCTGTGCGGTGAACTCCACAGGAAGTAGATGTGGTGATGCCGGGGCTAAGGGTAGTGGCACATGTGGCGTTTTGATCCAGGTTTTTGTCCGTTTTTTGAAAACCCATCCATTTTTGTCCGTTTTTAATTAAGATAATTGGGAAAACCGGACAAAAACGAATGCGTTTTTAACAGACTGAAAATGCTTGAGAAAAAATGGGTTCAAAAGGTCAGGTGTGCCACCACCCTAATAGTGAAGTGGACATGTCACCTGCAGTCTCTGGATGTAAGTCAGGATTTCTCTGGTGTTTCTCTAGCTGTATATACCCTCAGTAAAGTTGTTATTGGCACAACCACGTGTGAGGGGGTTACTGAAAGTCTGATACAAATGCATTGGGGCCCGTGCCCCATATCTTTTCCCACCCTAGCAATGCCCCTGATGAGTATATTCAATTCTTCTTTGTATATCACTCATAAAAAGGCATAAAGGCCATACTTTGGCAGACTGTGCCATAGTCCATGTAGGTATTTAGGTAGGTTTGCTGCATCATTACTTAGGACAGGTCTGTGAATGTAAAATGTTGATAGTTTTTTACTATATTTGTATGTTTATTGGTATTTAAAGTCTTACCCTGTCACTACGGCGCATGTCTGAGGAAGGGGGAACGACACTCCTCTGAAATGTCACGACACTCCGGGCATTCTTTGTCTCAGTGGGAGCAATTGCTGTGTATATGTGGACTTTTCAAATGGAGTATGGCACAGTCTGCCGGAGTATGGTGATGTACAATTGCCTTTATGTCTTTATATGAGTGATATATAAAGAAGAATTGAATATACTCATGGTCTTATTGGTATCTGTGATAGGATACAGTTTCACAAGGAATAAGAGCCTTGCATAATGAGACCGGTGTTCACACTATACTCTTAAATTGGAGTTTGACGCTTTGTATTTGTTTGGACTGTTTAGCCTCTTAGATTGTTGTCAAACATGGACTGTGGTGTTTAAGCGTCTCCTCCCTCTGCCACCAATCAGCACCCTGCGACTGTTTGCTTAAGGAGCTGGTAACCCTGTAATATTCAATGCAAGCATGGTGCTCCACAGCACATGATATACTAGGCAGTTGCTCTATAGCTGAAGAGATATGTTAGAGTAGTTATTGATAACACCTTTCATGAGTTACATGCGGTTGGCATATTCATGCACCAAATTCCACACCCATTCCTTCTTCTTTCTTTTTTAGTAAATTATTCTTGTGCTGCTACTTGGAGGGTCACATAATTGTTTTTTAAAGTGCTTTTCATCGCTTTGCTTGAAAGATTAAATCATTTTGTGTGAGTATTTTTATTGCTGCTGATCAGAAAGCAATTCTGTCATGTTTCAACACAACCTAACAAGCGATTACATGTTTTCAGCTCAGGTAATTTCTCTAATGCGATTTGACATATGGCTTTAGCTCAGAATGGTTACTGTCATCTGACCTTTTCATGTCACCAGGTGAGGAATCATCGTCTCATAAAGATAGGTCATGTGTGTGAAGTCTAGAAGAGGTTGACAACTATGAGAAAACAGAAAATTCTTCTGTTATAGTTTCTTAATCAAATGGATAATCTATATGTTGTCTTTATCTCTTCATGGGAAATGGCTAAAATATTTATGTACATATGAAGGGAGATATGTGTAGCATGTAATATTAATATTAACAG
This sequence comes from Engystomops pustulosus, assembly GCF_040894005.1. NCBI lineage: Eukaryota > Metazoa > Chordata > Amphibia > Anura > Leptodactylidae > Engystomops > Engystomops pustulosus. Next base: position 69,984,497 of record NC_092415.1, read on the forward strand.
TGTTGTTGCTTTGTATAGTCATTTCAGTAGTAATATAAATTTGTGTATGCTAATGAAAACTCAGGTGGAAGAAACTAAGGTGTAGTGCATCAATCGTATTTATCTGCTATTATATAATATAATGTGAAATCTGACGCAAGATTAGTGCTTGACCTATGATGATCAATAATGGAACTTCCGTAATCATAAATGGAATTTTTATTGCACAGATTGCTTTTATGTTTCTATAATAATATGTCCATTATGAACATAAATTACAGGCTGAATACTAAAGAGATCCATACAGTATTATGCTTTAGACAAGATAAGTTTTTCAATTATTTTATATATATATATATATATACACTCACCGGCCACTTTATTAGGTACAACTGCTTGTTAACACTTAATTTCAAATCAGCCAATCACATGGCTGCAACTCAGTGCATTTAGGCATGTAGACATGGTCAAGACAATCTCCTGCAGTTCAAACCGAGCATCACTATGGGAAAGAAAGGTGATTTGAGTGCCTTTGAACGTGGCATGGTTGTTGGTGCCAGAAGGGCTGGTCTGAGTATTTCAGAAACTGCTGATCTACTGGGATTTTTCACGCACAACCATCTCTAGGGTTTACAGAGAATGGTCTGAAAAGGAAAAAACATCCAGTGAGCGGCAGTTCTGTGGGCGGAAATGCCTTGTTGATGCCAGAGGTCAGAGGAGAATGGGCAGACTGGTTCGAGCTGATAGAAAGGCAACAGTGACTCAAATCACCACCCGTTACAACCAAGGTAGGCAGAAGAGCATCTCTGAACGCACAGTACGTCGAACTTTGAGGCAGATGGGCTACAGCAGCAGAAGACCACACCAGGTTCCACTCCTTTCATCTAAGAACAGGAAACTGAGGCTACAATTTGCACAAGCTCATCGAAATTGGACAGTAGAAGATTGGAAAAACGTTGCCTGGTCTGATGAGTCTCGATTTCTGCTGCGACATTCGGATGGTAGGGTCAGAATTTGGCGTCAACAACATGAAAGCATGGATCCATCCTGCCTTGTATCAACGGTTCAGGCTGGTGGTGGTGGTGTCATGGTGTGGGGAATATTTTCTTGGCACTCTTTGGGCCCCTTGGTACAACACCACAGCCTACCTGAGTATTGTTGCTGGCCATGTCCATCCCTTTATGAGCACAATGTACCCAACATCTGATGGCTACTTTCAGCAGGATAATGCGCCATGTCATAAAGCTGGAATCATCTCAGACTGGTTTCTTGAACATGACAATGAGGTCACTGGACTCAAATGGCCTCCACAGTCACCAGATCTCAATCCAATAGAGCATCTTTGGGATGTGGTGGAACGGGACATTCGCATCATGGATGTGCAGCCGACAAATCTGCGGCAACTGTGTGATGCCATCATGTCAATATGGACCAAAATCTCTGAGGAGCTTCCAGCACCTTGTTGAATCTATGCCACGAAGAATTGAGGCAGTTCTGAAGGCAAAAGGGGGTCCAACCCGTTACTAGCATGGTGTACCTAATAAAGTGGCCGGTGAGTGTATATATATAAATGATTTAAAGTTCATTGGGCGGAATGTGTTTGGACACTTGGGCAGACTTCCGGTATAATTTGCATCAAACAGCTGTATAAAAATCTTTGATCAAGGTTTATAGAACTTTTTTTTACACTTTTCCTTCTAGTTTCCCGAAATGGGGGTGGGTTCTCACAAAATAGTCCATGGGGTACATCGACTCTTGATTCTTCTCTTTTTGAGACTTTTTTTAGTGCATTTGCAAATTCATACTTGCGGTTAAAGGTAAAAGTTTGAAGCTGATTGCAACTTTTTAAGGACTTTTGTGACTTTTTATCAAATTGTCGCAAATTCACTAAAGATCTTAACTCAGATGTATTAAAATGGAAAAATGCCTAAGACAAATCTGCACAGCAGATGAGACAAAAATATGCCACATAAAGCCAGATTTAAGATACATGTGCCCCCATGTGGAAAAAAAATTAAGATGGTGTGCAACATTGTGGTGCACATCTAGACCAAGTAAGGAAGATATGAAGTAGGACACAGTCATACACTGTTACAAAATTATCATCACAGTGATAACTCTGAAGCAGCAAAAGACTAGTGTAGGCTCAGAACTGGCATATCATGCAACACTTTAATAAAGTCCCCGCAAATCCCTTTGTTTTGACTTTGTGCTTGTTGCCTTTTTTCATTTTTCTAAGTTAAGAGAGTTAATTGGCTTTCCTATGTCTGACCAGAGCAGGTATGGATTTGTGATCATTGCCAATTTTTTTTGCAACTTTAACATCTGGAGTCCGGTGCAAACTCTGGGAACACAGCAGAAAACTAGACAATAATAAACGTTGTAGAGAGGTTGTCTTAGGATCAAAAAGATTCACAAAAGGTACACAAAAGGTACACATCAGATTTAAATGTCCCACTCAGAAATATGACAGTGGCATTTAACAAAGAGACAAAGCTAAAGCCAAACTTCTGGCTGAAATCTAAGTTTATGGACCCAAACCAGCAATGTTCCAATACAGACATGAACATTGCTGTTCGGGTTTACTCATTTTTAGTAAGAACCCTGTATGTGCCCTTTTTTTTCCAAGTGGGAGAACCATGCAAAATCTTATACATATTTTTTCAAAGCGTTTAGCTAAAACTAAAAATTCTTAACTGTAGGCACATTACACAAAAGTAAAACACCTGTTTTGTTTATTTCTTAAATATAACTAATAATGTACAAATTAGTCTAGGTTTATGTTTAGAGATGAGCGAACACTAAAATGCTCGGGTACTCGTTATTCGAGACGAACTTTTCCCGATGCTCGAGTGCTCGTCTCGAATAACGAACCCCATTGAAGTCAATGGGAGACTCGAGCATTTTTCAAGGGGACCAAGGCTCTGCACAGGGAAGCTTGGCCAAACACCTGGGAACCTCAGAAAAGGATGGAAACACCACGGAAATGGACAGGAAACAGCAGGGGCAGCATGCATGGATGCCTCTGAGGCTGCATAATCGCACCATTATGCCAAAATTATGGGCAACAGCATGGCCATGACAGAGTGACAGAATGAAGCTAGATAGCATCTAAAACATCCAATAATTGACCCTGACACTATAGGGGACGGCATGCAGAGGCAGCGGCAGCAGGCTAGAGAGTGTCATGGCGACATACCCTAAATGGACTCAGGCTTCAAACCAATGGGTGGCAGAGAGGAACCAAAGGAGGTGAGCAAGAAGCGCTCAAATAATATCGGTACATGATAAAAGTTTGCCAGTATATTTTGTGGATTACACAGCAGGGTGGCGACAAAGTTAACATGGAAGCCATGAAAACAACCCAAAATTCTGCCTGACACAGCTCGTTTGATAAGGGGACCATGTATGGAGGCAGTGAACTAGTAGTAGATTAAAGGTGCTGCAGTTAAAACTATGTTAGTTGGATCTTGGCATGGAGCTGGCGCTCCGCTGCCAGGCGAGCTTTCGCCAATCCAAGCCCCTGTCTCTAGGCTACTCCCCAAACAGCACTTCTAAGAACCTTTTGTATAAGATCAAGTGTAGTAGCGTTCTTATAAGTTTAGGATATGCCGGGTGAGGGGAATGTAAACAGATGCGCAAGAAGCGCTGAAATAATATCCCTAAATGGTAAAAGTTTGCAAGTATATTTTGGGGATTACACAGCAGGGTGGCGACAAAGTTAACAACTTTGATGTGGAATGCCCTGTAATAGCTCTTGGGCGGTGTGCCTTTTATCGCCTAGGCTCAGCAGTTTCAGCACCGCCTGCTGTCGCTTAGCGACGGCACTGCTGCTGTGCCTAGAGCTACCGACTGATGGCGCCATGCCCACGGATGGTAATTCGGAGGAGGAGGAGGTGGAGGAGGGGTGGGAGGAGGTATAGTAGGCCTTTGAGACCTGGACCGAGGTAGGCCCCGCAATTCTCTGCGTCGGCAGTATATGACCAGCCCCAGGGTCAGACTCGGTCCCAGCCTGCACCAAGTTAAGTGTAGTAGCGTTCTTATAAGTTTGGGATATGGCGGGTGAGGGGAATGTAAACAGATGCGCAAGAAGCGCATGATGCGCATGGAGCTGGCGTTCCGCTGCCAGGCGAGCTTTCGCCAATCCAAGCCCCTGTCTCTAGGCTACTCCCCAAACAGCACTTCTAAGAACCTTTTGTATAAGATCAAGTGTAGTAGCGTTCTTATAAGTTTAGGATATGCCGGGTGAGGGGAATGTAAACAGATGCGCAAGAAGCGCTGAAATAATATCCCTAAATGGTAAAAGTTTGCAAGTATATTTTGGGGATTACACAGCAGGGTGGCGACAAAGTTAACAACTTTGATGTGGAATGCCCTGTAATAGCTCTTGGGCGGTGTGCCTTTTATCGCCTAGGCTCAGCAGTTTCAGCACCGCCTGCTGTCGCTTAGCGACGGCACTGCTGCTGTGCCTAGAGCTACCGACTGATGGCGCCATGCCCACGGATGGTAATTCGGAGGAGGAGGAGGTGGAGGAGGGGTGGGAGGAGGTATAGTAGGCCTTTGAGACCTGGACCGAGGTAGGCCCCGCAATTCTCTGCGTCGGCAGTATATGACCAGCCCCAGGGTCAGACTCGGTCCCAGCCTGCACCAAGTTAAGTGTAGTAGCGTTCTCATAAGTTTGGGATATGGCGGGTGAGGGGAATGTAAACAGATGCGCAAGAAGCGCATGATGCGCATGGAGCTGGCGTTCCGCTGCCAGGCGAGCTTTCGCCAATCCAAGCCCCTGTCTCTAGGCTACTCCCCAAACAGCACTTCTAAGAACCTTTTGTATAAGATCAAGTGTAGTAGCGTTCTTATAAGTTTAGGATATGCCGGGTGAGGGGAATGTAAACAGATGCGCAAGAAGCGCTGAAATAATATCCCTAAATGGTAAAAGTTTGCCAGTATATTTTGTGGATAACACAGCAGGGTGGCGACAAAGTTAACAACTTTGATGTGGAATCCATGAAAACAACCCAAATTTCTGCCTGACACACCTCGTTTGATAAAGGGACGATGTATGGAGGCAGCTATATGGACGACTTTTGGAGGTAGCAATGGAGACAACGTGTGGAGGCTGCTATGGAGACAATTTAATTTGGATAGTGCCTGTATGTGGCAGTCCCAAACATTTTTCAAACCAGAGGAGCAGGTAGGTGGCCCTCCAGTAAAATGGGATAGATTGAGTGCCTGTATGTGGCAGTCCCAAAAATGTTTCAAACCAGAGGAGCAGGTAGGTGGCCCTCCAGTAAAATGGAATAGATTGAGTGCCTGTATGTGGCAGTCCCAAAAATTGTTCAAACCAGAGGAGCAGGTAGGTGGCCCTGCAGTAAAATGGAATAGATTGAGTGCCTGTATGTGGCAGTCCCAAAAATGTTTCAAACCAGAGGAGCAGGTAGGTGGCCCTGCAGTAAAATGGAATAGATTGAGTGCCTGTATGTGGCAGTCCCAAAAATGTTTCAAACCAGAGGAGCAGGTAGGTGGCCCTCCAGTAAAATGGAATAGATTGAGTGCCTGTATGTGGCAGTCCCAAAAATTGTTCAAACCAGAGGAGCAGGTAGGTGGCCCTCCAGTAAAATGGAATAGATTGAGTGCCTGTATGTGGCAGTCCCAAAAATTGTTCAAACCAGAGGAGCAGGTAGGTGGCCCTGCAGTAAAATGGAATAGATTGAGTGCCTGTATGTGGCAGTCCCAAAAATTGTTCAAACCAGAGGAGCAGGTAGGTGGCCCTGCAGTAAAATGGAATAGATTGAGTGCCTGTATGTGGCAGTCCCAAAAATGTTTCAAACCAGAGGAGCAGGTAGGTGGCCCTGCAGTAAAATGGAATAGATTGAGTGCCTGTATGTGGCAGTCCCAAAAATTGTTCAAACCAGAGGAGCAGGTAGGTGGCCCTGCAGTAAAATGGAATAGATTGAGTGCCTGTATGTGGCAGTCCCAAAAATGTTTCAAACCAGAGGAGCAGGTAGGTGGCCCTCCAGTAAAATGGAATAGATTGAGTGCCTGTATGTGGCAGTCCCAAAAATTGTTCAAACCAGAGGAGCAGGTAGGTGGCCCTGCAGTAAAATGGAATAGATTGAGTGCCTGTATGTGGCACTCACAAAAATTGTTTCAAACAGAGGACCGGGTAGGTGGCCCTCCAGAAAAATTAAATGCATGAAGTACTATAGCAAGAGCCAGTGGGCCCTGTCAAAAAATAGCCAGTTTCCTCTGCTTTACTGTACAAAGAGGAGGAGAAGGAGGAAAATGAGGAGGAGGAGGAGGAGTGGATCAATTATTCAGGTTGAGCTTCCTTCACCTGGTGGAGATTGGAAATTCTGAGAAATCCAGCCTTTATTCATTTTAATAAGCGTCAGCCTGTCAGCGCTGTCAGTCGACAGGCGTGTAGGCTTATCGGTGATGATGCCACCAGCTGCACTGAAAACCCGCTCGGACAAGACGCTAGCGGCAGGGCAGGCAAGAACCTCCAAGGCGTACAGCGCCAGTTCGTGCCACATGTCCAGCTTTGAAACCCAGTAGTTGTAGGGAGCTGTGTGATCATTTAGGACGATGGTATGGTCAGCTACGTACTCCCTCACCATCTTTCTGTAAAGATCAGCCCTACTCTGCCGAGACTGGGGACAGGTGACAGTGTCTTGCTGGGGTGACATAAAGCTGGCAAAAGCCTTGTAAAGCGTACCCTTGCCAGTGCTGGACAAGCTGCCTGCTCGCCTACTCTCCCTCGCTACTTGTCCCGCAGAACTACGCACTCTGCCGCTAGCGCTGTCAGAAGGGAAATACTGTTTCAGCTTGTGCACCAGGGCCTGCTGGTATTCATGCATTCTCACACTCCTTTCCTCTCCAGGGATGAGAGTGGGAAGATTTTGCTTGTACCGTGGGTCCAGGAGAGTGAACACCCAGTAATCGGTGCTGGAATAAATTCTTTGAACGCGAGGGTCACGGGATAGGCAGCCTAGCATGAAATCTGCCATATGCGCCAGAGTACCAACGCGTAAGAATTCACTCCCCTCACTGGCCTGACTGTCCATTTCCTCCTCCTCCAACTCCTCCAACTCCTCTTCTTCTGCCCATACACGCTGAACAGTGAAGGACTCAACAATGGTCCCCTCTTGTGTCTCGCCAACATTCTCCTCCTCTTCCTCCTCATCCTCCTCCACCTCCACCTCCTCCGATATGCGCTGAGAAACAGACCTCAGGGTGCTTTGGCTATCAACAAGGGAATATTCTTCCCCCGTCTCTTGTGACGAGCGCAAAGCTTCCGACTTCATGCTGACCAGAGAGTTTTTCAACAGGCCAAGCAGCGGGATGGTGAGGCTGATGATGGCGGCATCGCCACTGACCATCTGTGTTGACTCCTCAAAGTTACTCAGCACCTGACAGATATCAGACATCCACGTCCACTCCTCATTGTAGACTTGAGGAAGCTGACTGACCTGACTACCAGTTCTGGTGGAAGTTGACATCTGGCAGTCTACAATCGCTCTGCGCTGCTGGTAAACTCTGGATAACATGGTCAGTGTTGAATTCCACCTCGTGGGCACGTCGCACAACAGTCGGTGAGCGGGCAGTTGGAGGCGGCGCTGCGCTGCCCTGAGAGTGGCAGCATCTGGGCTGGACTTCCTGAAATGCGCACAGATGCGGCGCACCTTCGTGAGCAAATCAGACAGATTGGGGTATGTCTTGAGGAAACGCTGCACTATCAGATTTAACACATGGGCCAGGCATGGCACATGTGTCAGTCTGCCGAGTTGCAGAGCCGCCACCAGGTTACGGCCGTTGTCACACACAACCATTCCCGGCTTGAGGTTCAGCGGTGCCAGCCACAGATCAGTCTGCGCCGTGATGCCCTGTAATAGCTCTTGGGCGGTGTGCCTTTTGTCGCCTAGGCTCAGCAGTTTGAGCACCGCCTGCTGTCGCTTAGCGACGGCACTGCTGCTGTGCCTAGAGCTACCGACTGATGGCGCCGTGCCCACGGATGGTAGTTCGGAGGAGGAGGTGGAGGAGGGGTGGGAGGAGGAGGAGGCATAGTAGGCCTGAAACACCTGGACCGAGGTAGGCCCCGCAATCCTCGGCGTCGGCAGTATATGAGCAGCCCCAGGGTCAGACTCGGTCCCAGCCTCCACCAAGTTAACCCAATGTGCCGTCAGCGATATATAGTGGCCCTGCCCGGCAGCACTCGTCCACGTGTCCGTGGTCAGGTGGACCTTGTCAGAAACGGCGTTGGTCAGGGCACGGATGATGTTGTCTGACACGTGCTGGTGCAGGGCTGGGACGGCACATCGGGAAAAGTAGTGGCGGCTGGGGACCGAATACCGAGGGGCGGCCGCCGCCATGAGGTTGCGAAAGGCCTCGGTCTCTACTAGCCTATAGGGCAGCATCTCCAGGCTAAGCAATCTGGAGATGTGCACATTAAGGGCTTGGGCGTGCGGGTGGGTTGCACTATATTTGCGTTTCCGCTCCAGCGTCTGGGGTATGGAGAGCTGAACGCTGGTGGATGCTGTGGAGGATCGTGGAGGCGACGATGGGGTTTTTGTGGCAGGGTCCTGGGCAGGGGGCTGACTAGCAGCTGACACAGGGGAAGGAGCAGTGGTGTGCACGGCCGGAGGTGAACGGGCTTGTTGCCACTGAGTGGGGTGCTTAGCATTCATATGCCTGCGCATACTGGTGGTAGTTAAGCTAGTAGTGGTGGAACCCCTGCTGAGCCTGGTTTGGCAAATGTTGCACACCACAGTCCGTCGGTCATCCGGTGTTTCCTTAAAGAACCTCCACACTTCTGAAGATCTAGCCCTCGCCGCAAGAGCCCTCACCACAGGAGCTTCACTAGTTGACAGTGGCGCTGATGCACCAGCTCTGGCCCTGCCTCTCCGTCTGGCCCCACCACTGCCTCTTCCAACCTGTTCAGGTCGAGGACTCTCCTCCGTCTCAGAAGCACTGTGTTCACCCGGCCTCTCAACCCAGCTTGGGTCTGTCACCTCATCATCCTCCGATCCCTCAGTCTGCTCCCCCCTCGGACTTCCTGCCCTGACAACAACTTCCCCACTGTCTGACAACCGTGTCTCCTCATCGTCGGACACCTCTTTACACACTTCCACTACGTCAAGAAGGTCATCATCACCCACAGACTGTGACTGGTGGAAAACCTGGGCATCGGAAAATTGCTCAGCAGCAACCGGACAAGTGGTTTGTGACTGTGGGAAGGGTCCAGAAAACAGTTCCTCAGAGTATGCCGGTTCAAATGCCAAATTTTCCTGGGAGGGGGCAGACTGGGGGGGAGGAGGCTGAGGTGCAGGAGCTGGAGGAGTGGCGATTTCGGTGACATGGGTGGACTGCGTGGAAGACTGACTGGTGGTGGACAAATTGCTCGAAGCATTGTCAGCAATCCACGACATCACCTGTTCGCACTGTTCTGGCCTCAACAGTGCTCTACCACGAGTCCCAGTAACTTCAGACATGAACCTAGGGAGTGTAGCTCTGCGGCGTTCCCCTGCTCCCTCATCAGCAGGTGGTGTCTCACCCCGCCCAGGACCACGGCCTCTGACCCCTGCAGTAGTTGGACGCCCACGTCCCCGCCCTCGTCCTCTACCCCTAGCCCTCGGGTTAAACATTTTTAAAATGAGAGTTATAACTTTATTTTTTTTTTTACTTTTTTTTGTTTTTTTTTGTGTTTTTTTTTTTTTTTTGTGTTTTTTGTTTTTTTTTGAGTTTTTAAAACCAAACAATGCTATCCTATTGCTATGGCTATTTTCTAGCCAAGTATCAAAGGAAGCACAGTACTATGCCAGATGAGATGACACTGAGTTATTGCCTAATAGAAATCCAACCCCTACTGAATTTTGCCACTTCGGCCTTTGCTATGGATATGTGCGCCACTAAGCGCAGAACACAGCGGTCGCAAGTCCCACTACAAATTGCTCAGAATTGGCAAGTACATGCACTGCAGAAACTACAGCCACCAGCAGATCAACCAGAAATCAAATATATAGAACGCTACTGTAGGCTTCAAGATCAAGAAGCTGTTTGTATTCTCCTATGGCTATTTTCTAGCCAAGTATCAAAGGAAGCACAGTACTATGCCGGATGAGATGACACTGAGTTATTGCCTAATAGAAATCCAACCCCTACTGAATTTTGCCACTTCGGCCTTTGCTATGGATATGTGCGCCACTAAGCGCAGAACACAGCGGTCGCAAGTCTCACTACAAATTGCTCAGAATTGGCAAGTACATGCACTGCAGAAACTACAGCCACCAGCAGATCAACCAGAAATCAAATATATAGAACGCTACTGTAGGCTTCAAGATCAAGAAGCTGTTTGTATTCTCCTATGGCTATTTTCTAGCCAAGTATCAAAGGAAGCACAGTACTATGCCGGATGAGATGACACTGAGTTATTGCCTAATAGAAATCCAACCCCTACTGAATTTTGCCACTTCGGCCTTTGCTATGGATATGTGCGCCACTAAGCGCAGAACACAGCGGTCGCAAGTCCCACTACAAATTGCTCAGAATTGGCAAGTACATGCACTGCAGAAACTACAGCCACCAGCAGATCAACCAGAAATCAAATATATAGAACGCTACTGTAGGCTTCAAGATCAAGAAGCTGTTTGTATTCTCCTATGGCTATTTTCTAGCCAAGTATCAAAGGAAGCACAGTACTATGCCGGATGAGATGACACTGAGTTATTGCCTAATAGAAATCCAACCCCTACTGAATTTTGCCACTTCGGCCTTTGCTATGGATATGTGCGCCACTAAGCGCAGAACACAGCGGTCGCAAGTCCCACTACAAATTGCTCAGAATTGGCAAGTACATGCACTGCAGAAACTACAGCCACCAGCAGATCAACCAGAAATCAAATATATAGAACGCTACTGTAGGCTTCAAGAAGCTGTTTGTATTCTCCTATGGCTATTTTCTAGCCAAGTATCAAAGGAAGCACAGTACTATGCCAGATGAGATGACACTGAGTTATTGCCTAATAGAAATCCAACCCCTACTGAATTTTGCCACTTCGGCCTTTGCTATGGATATGTGCGCCACTAAGCGCAGAACACAGCGGTCGCAAGTCTCACTACAAATTGCTCAGAATTGGCAAGTACATGCACTGCAGAAACTACAGCCACCAGCAGATCAACCAGAAATCAAATATATAGAACGCTACTGTAGGCTTCAAGAAGCTGTTTGTATTCTCCTATGGCTATTTTCTAGCCAAGTATCAAAGGAAGCACAGTACTATGCCAGATGAGATGACACTGAGTTATTGCCTAATAGAAATCCAACCCCTACTGAATTTTGCCACTTCAGCCTTTGCTATGGATATGTGCGCCACTAAGCGCAGAACACAGCGGTCGCAAGTCTCACTACAAATTGCTCAGAATTGGCAAGTACATGCACTGCAGAAACTACAGCCACCAGCAGATCAACCAGAAATCAAATATATAGAACGCTACTGTAGGCTTCAAGAAGCTGTTTGTATTCTCCTATGGCTATTTTCTAGCCAAGTATCAAAGGAAGCACAGTACTATGCCAGATGAGATGACACTGAGTTATTGCCTAATAGAAATCCAACCCCTACTGAATTTTGCCACTTCAGCCTTTGCTATGGATATGTGCGCCACTAAGCGCAGAACACAGCGGTCGCAAGTCTCACTACAAATTGCTCAGAATTGGCAAGTACATGCACTGCAGAAACTACAGCCACCAGCAGATCAACCAGAAATCAAATATATAGAACGCTACTGTAGGCTTCAAGAAGCTGTTTGTATTCTCCTATGGCTATTTTCTAGCCAAGTATCAAAGGAAGCACAGTACTATGCCAGATGAGATGACACTGAGTTATTGCCTAATAGAAATCCAACCCCTACTGAATTTTGCCACTTCAGCCTTTGCTATGGATATGTGCGCCACTAAGCGCAGAACACAGCGGTCGCAAGTCTCACTACAAATTGCTCAGAATTGGCAAGTACATGCACTGCAGAAACTACAGCCACCAGCAGATCAACCAGAAATCAAATATATAGAACGCTACTGTAGGCTTCAAGAAGCTGTTTGTATTCTCCTATGGCTATTTTCTAGCCAAGTATCAAAGGAAGCACAGTACTATGCCAGATGAGATGACACTGAGTTATTGCCTAATAGAAATCCAACCCCTACTGAATTTTGCCACTTCAGCCTTTGCTATGGATATGTGCGCCACTAAGCGCAGAACACAGCGGTCGCAAGTCTCACTACAAATTGCTCAGAATTGGCAAGTACATGCACTGCAGAAACTACAGCCACCAGCAGATCAACCAGAAATCAAATATATAGAACGCTACTGTAGGCTTCAAGAAGCTGTTTGTATTCTCCTATGGCTATTTTCTAGCCAAGTATCAAAGGAAGCACAGTACTATGCCAGATGAGATGACACTGAGTTATTGCCTAATAGAAATCCAACCCCTACTGAATTTTGCCACTTCAGCCTTTGCTATGGATATGTGCGCCACTAAGCGCAGAACACAGCGGTCGCAAGTCTCACTACAAATTGCTCAGAATTGGCAAGTACATGCACTGCAGAAACTACAGCCACCAGCAGATCAACCAGAAATCAAATATATAGAACGCTACTGTAGGCTTCAAGAAGCTGTTTGTATTCTCCTATGGCTATTTTCTAGCCAAGTATCAAAGGAAGCACAGTACTATGCCAGATGAGATGACACTGAGTTATTGCCTAATAGAAATCCAACCCCTACTGAATTTTGCCACTTCAGCCTTTGCTATGGATATGTGCGCCACTAAGCGCAGAACACAGCGGTCGCAAGTCTCACTACAAATTGCTCAGAATTGGCAAGTACATGCACTGCAGAAACTACAGCCACCAGCAGATCAACCAGAAATCAAATATATAGAACGCTACTGTAGGCTTCAAGAAGCTGTTTGTATTCTCCTATGGCTATTTTCTAGCCAAGTATCAAAGGAAGCACACTACTATGCCAGATGAGATGACACTGAGTTATTGCCTAATAGAAATCCAACCCCTACTGAATTTTCCCACTTCGGTCTTTGCTATGGATATGTGTGCCACTAAGAGCTAAACACAACGGTAGCAAGTCCCCCTGCTAATTCCTCACAAAATGGTAAAAGATGCAAATTAAAATAAAAAAAGTAGAACGTTATTGTAGCCCTAAGAAGGGCTGTTGGGTTCTTTGAGAATCACTCCTGCCTAACAGTAAGCTAATAGAACACCCTAACGCTTTCCCTGAGCAGCAGCAGCTCTCTCCCTAGCGGCATCCAGAGACAGAATGATCCGAGCAGCGCGGCCAGCGGCTAGTCTATCCCAGGGTCACCTGATCTGGCCAGCCAACCACTGCTATCGACGTGTAAGGGTACCACGTCATGCTGGGTGGAGTGCAGAGTCTCCTGGCTTGTGATTGGCTCTGTTTCTGGCCGCCAAAAAGCAAAACGGCGGGAGCTGCCATTTTCTCGAGCGGGCGAAGTATTCGTCCGAGTAACGAGCAGTTTCGAGTACCCTAATGCTCGACCGAGCATCAAGCTCGGACGAGCATGTTCGCTCATCTCTATTTATGTTTATTCACTTACAAAGTGTCCTATTGTTGCCTTGTGTTTTTACATTTCATTTTAACAATTAAGTGAAACCTTATAGTTGTTTACCTTAAAGCAAACATTGCTTCTCAAACATTAAGTCTACAGTGTGTAATATTGGTTAACAAGGAAACAATTGTTTCCCATAATTTACATGCTTTGAGTGTTGAAGCATGTTTCATATGTATGTTGTGATAGTAAATGCACAGAAGTAAAATGTGTTGTTGATCTATAATTTTCTGAAATACTTCACTGAAACATTGCTCAATATTTTCCTTGTATCCATGAACTGCAGTTGAACTCAAATTAAATCCCAGAACAGAAATAAAACTACTATTTTGTAATAATGTGATCTCTTTTTAAAGTAAACTCATACATAAATAAAAACATAGCAGAATATAAGCATGATAAACAGTTATAACATGGGATAATTGAATATTTATGTTTTTTTTACTATAATTCATCCTATCTGACACTTCCTTGCTGTTAAATAAAGTCTTTGCATGCAGGTTAAAATGTGTTAAAAAATATTGTACATTTTAATCCTCTCTATAAATGACATTGTTTGTACACAATTAACATATGTTCAGAAAATGTTCAATGGGCCTAGTACATTAAATGAACACAAATGGGGATTATAATTTCCGCATTTCCATTTCAGAATTCCTTCTTCATAATGTCTCTAAATATTTTTTAAAAAATTTTATAATTCTAATATGTTTCCAACAGTTAAGAAATTTAGCACATTTAACCTTTTCACGTACCATGATGTACTACCACGGCGTTGTACCACAATGGTATTGTGGGGGATCTATGAAGGTTGAGCTTTCTCTATACGCATCAGGTGTCAGCTGTATAACATAGCTGACACCTACCTGTAAACATTGTGGATGGAGCTGTTAACCCTACTGCAGCACCTAACAGAGCTGCCAATGGGCGCCAACATCTTATATGGCCAATTGGCACCTCCCGTAACATCATTACAGCCTTCAGTCTCATAGAGATTCGTAGCCATGCATAGACAGGCTATTAGAGATCATCAGTAAATTTACTATATATTGCAATATAGTACTATAGCAGTATTTAGTATGAGCAATCAGACCCTCCAGGGTTGAAGTACCCTAGGGGGTCTGAAATAATTTTAAATTATTTAATATTAAATTGTGCTGCTAAAAAGAACTATTTGTCCCACTGATAACAAGCTTATATACATCTCTGTTGATAGAAAATTAGAAAAATGGTAGCTTTTGAATTGAGGTGAGTAAAAAACTGAAACGTAAAAATTAAAAAGGGCTGATTCCTGAAAAAGTTAAAAGTAATGCAGTTTTCAGCAAAAAATAATTTTAAAAAGTGTAATTATGGTAATTTCCCCCATAGACTCGCATTAATTAATTCAATTTAGAATTTTGTTTTATTTTTTTTTCTCTTTGAATGTTTTCCAGATCTATTTTTAAAGGTACATACATTTAAAAAAAATAATTCACTGTAAAATTAAAATAATACTGTACAGGGGGAAATTGAGGATCAAACCTGTAAATATAGAGCTCTTTGATAAATGTTGCGGTTCTCGTGATCATGCATGGCATGCAAATATTGTAGCATCAGCAGATTTTATGGAAACAGTAGTACTTAATTGACTATTACTTTATAGGTTCATAAGGCTCTAGAAGGATCTGTCATAAAATGGAACAGCATTATTTTGGCTTCCATTATGTAATGAAGCCAAAATAGTTGTGTCAATTAAATTTTTTAACAATTTTTAAAGTTGAATTTAAAAGGAAGGAGGCCATATCAAATGTTAACCATAGTCATGCCTGGATCTACCAAGTGTCCCTGGTTTATCATGCTTGATTCTGATGGTAGATACCCTTTAAAGGAAATCAACAATTTAAAAAAAAAGTAATCTACGGATACTCACCTATGCTGCTCTTCATTCCGATCCCAGCGTTGTCCTTCGCTAAGCTTGACACACCAGGATCACCTATAAAAGAAAGTAATAAAAACCAGACAACATGTCTGGTGCTTTGTGCTGCTAATTATGCACACCCTCGCCACCTCCCTCTCCCATGGTATAATAGGATAGCTTTTCTTTATACAAACTACCATATATTTGAGAATAAGTCGAGATTTTCAGCACAATTTTTGTGCTGAAAATTCCCCATCAGCTTAAACACGGGTGTTCAAAAAAAAATAAGTAAACTTAGTATTTACCATTCTGATGTCCAGGGAACACCATTGCTGACATCAAAGTTTATGCACACATGAAGATATAAGAGGCGCTGCCCGGGGCATCGGAGTGGAGAGTACTCAGTTTTTTATGTGCTGGGCATACTGGGGGCTGGCAGGCTATATTCTCCAGGGGGCTGGCTATATACTACATGGGGTTTGATGGCTATATTTTACATGGGGATCGCAGGCTACATGTTAAAGGGAGCTGGCTGGCTATATGCTAAAGGGAACTGGCTGGCTATATACTAAAGGGGGCTGTCTATATACTACCGGGGGCTAGCTATGTACTACAGGGGGCTGGCTGGCTATATACCACAAGTGGCTGTCTGGCTATGTACTTCAGGGGCTAGCTATATATTACTGGGGGCTGACTGGATATATACTACTGGGGGATGGCTGGCTGTATACCACTGGGGGCTGGCTATATACTACTGGGGCTGGCTGGCTATATACTAGGGAGAATGTGACCAATGCATTTCACACCCTAGGCTCATACTCGAGTTAATAGGTTTTCCAAGTTTTTGGTGATTTTGGCTTATATGTAGTATATGGTAGATTTTAAGCAATACAATACAAAATGCATTATACAAAAATGCAATTCCATGAAAATGAGCATCCTTAGAAAGATATAGCTTAATACATAATGGAAGCCATAATACTGCAAATACATTGTATTCCAGATAATTCTGGTGCCTTATGAAGCCATTAAAGTAACTTAGGTTCTGTTTCAGGTTCTTTAATTTTGACAATAAATAATAGATTTACATACACTGCTGACTGTACATGGCCCCATATTTGCATGCATGCTCTCGAAACTTTAACAATTATTAGATAAAATACTCTATATATATTGGTTCAATCATCTATTCTCCCCTGTACAGTATTATCTTCAATTTGAGGGAATCATTTCAAATGACTCGGTAATAGACTTGCTCTTAGTTAAAGGCGCACAATATGTTTTACTTTAGACATGAAAAAGAATAAAGTACAAAAAAAGAAAGTATTCAGGTTAATCCATTATATAAGCATCTTTTTATTTGGCAAATATACAACATGATTTATCGACTGGTGGAAAGAAATAAACACACGGCTCGCAATGTTGTATAATTATGTAAAAAGGAAAAAAAGCTTTACTGCAATAAAATTAATTTCTCATCATATTAAATTATCTGTTAGTCAGAAATACTCTATGGAGCAACTACCCTAAATCTAATTTTAACAGAATGCCAGCCTGCAAATAAGATTAAAACAATTCCTATTGTATAGATTTGTCCTCAGGTATAATCAGAAATAAAATGTTTCTGTAAAATCTATAAAAACTGCAGTTAAACTGCAAATCTAATATTCATTGATTTACTTCACTTTGGAATAAATTTTTTGCTCCATAAAAAAAGCTTTTTTTTAAAAAAATTTTTTTAACTTTATAAAATAATAAAAAAAAGAAAACAGCTTTGTACAGTATAAATAGCAGAAATGTGCAGCATGTCACCCTAAAGTGTAATACTTAGTGTAAAACTTATTTATTGCCATTTGACAATTATGTGGCTGTATGTGGTTTATTCAGAACCTATTCTAGGTAGAAATGTCCTACAAAATTAGTAATCCAAGAACTTTTTGGATTTTTGGATTCGTGATGGGCAAATCAGAAAACAGGCTAGGTGTATGGATCAAGCTAGAGTGTATGGATCAAATGATGTAAGACAGTATTCAGTTGGGCTTTCCCACGATGCCGTGAAGGTCCCTGTCACAGAATCCAGAGGGCTTTGGCAGTGAAATGCAGTGAAATTGGTAAAAAAAACGCATTTGTGTCGTAATTCTTGTGGGCTTGGATTTTACGGATTTCACTGTACGCCCCAAATGACATGTCTACTTTATTCTTTGGGTCGGTACGATTACGGGGATAACAAATTTGTATAGGTTTTATAATGTTTTCATACATTTAATAAATTAAATTTATTATTTACATTTCATAAATTAAAACCTCATGTACAAAAATTTTGGGGGGGATTTGGCTAATAACTTTTTTATACTTTGGTGTATGGAGCTGTGGGTGGTGTCATTTTTTGCAGATTTTGATGACGTGATAACATGACGATGACAATGTTATCATGCTCAGGACTGTGCGGCCTTTTGATCACTTTTTATAGAATTTTTAATTTTTTTTTAAATGGCAAAAAAGTGCCATTTTCGACTTTGGGCGCGATTTTCCGTTACGGGGTTAAACGCAGTGAAAAACCGTTATCATATTTTGATAGATCAGGCATTGTCAGACACGACGATACCTAATGTGTTTATAATTTTTACTGTTTATTTATATTTATATCAGTTCTAGGGAAAGGGGGGTGATTTGAGTTTTTAGGTTTTTTTATTATATTTTTATAACTTTTTTTTAATTTTTATTTTTACTATATTTCAGACTCCCAGGGGAAAATTAACTCTAGGTTGTCTGTAAGATCCTATCATATACTGCCATACTACATTTTACTTCTCATACATTACAATGTGTTGATAGCACATTGTAATGAATGAGTTAAAACTAAGTATCCTCGGGTCTTCGTGAGACCCGAGACTACCATGGCAACAGATCGGCGCTCCCTGGGTGATCTGGTCGATCACGGGGAGCGACAATCCTTAGTAAGATGACGGCGGCTGTGCCGGCCGTGATCAGCCCACAAACACCCGTGATCGGTGCAATATGCAGCAAAGACTTAACGGCTATGGAGAGGGCTCGGCCCTCGAGCCCTCTCCATGTACCGGGACCCGGCAAGTGACGTAATACTACGTCAGATTTTGGTAAGGGGTTAATGTACACTACTTACTACAAAGAGCACTTCTATTAGCTATGTATAAATGCACGCTAATCACTATGAACACTTTGATCATCCACATATTAATGCAAGCAATTCACTACGATGCACACTTCTATGAACCACATATTAACATGCACTGATCACTATGATGAGCACTTCTATTATCCACATATTAAAGTGCATTATTCACTAAAATAATAACTTTTATTATCCATGTATTTAAGCACACTAAACACTGTTATTATTAATTTTACAATCAAGGTATGGCCACTCTACAGTGGCAGGACCTTCAATATTTTGCTGGATGATGCAGTAAATGCTAATATTCCTGGTCTTTGCAAGTATTACTTTATAATTCTCTATAATCAGTAAGAATACTCCTGCACTATAGGAGCCTAATATAATTCTTCAGAGTGCCCTAATAAGGTAATAGGCTCACAATAACTGATTCAAAACTGAAGACCTAGAAATAATCTTTACGTTACTGAAGGTCTTAATTTCCCTATTAAATTGTTATTCCCATGAAAGCTTTTGAAAGCAAGATTATTTCTAAATGAAGAAAATGGAAGACTTTACAGTTATTCTATCCGACACTGGCAGCTGCTCAATCCCAATGAACATGAGACATATCCATTAGGTGTATTTTGTGGATATTTTTCAGAAACTACAGAAGGTATACAAATGCTTACTACAGCTGTAACTGTAGTCTTCAAGGATAACTTATGCCATTTTTTTAACTTTTTTTTTATTTCTAGTGATGAAAGAACCTGTGAAAATTCTATACTGATCATCCATTATTAACTGTTTAAATGCTACTGGGAGAGGACCCCCTTCCTGATTACGCCATTTGGGAGTGGCAATCTTCCACACAATGGTGGTACCCTGCTCATGCTTCATTG
The DNA here is from genome assembly GCF_040894005.1 of Engystomops pustulosus. Taxonomy (NCBI): domain Eukaryota; kingdom Metazoa; phylum Chordata; class Amphibia; order Anura; family Leptodactylidae; genus Engystomops; species Engystomops pustulosus. The sequence goes on from NC_092415.1 coordinate 70,004,035, forward strand.
ATTAAAATGCCGCCAATGTCTTAACACCCAGCGATCATGGTTGAGATTAACCTAACCTGAACTTCAGTTCAGGCCCACTCAACACTACCAATTACTTATAAGTTGAGACCAATGCATCTCATTAAATGTTCCCATGCTGTGCTTATTAATGGTTAAAAGGTTAAGTGTCTGGAATGAGTGACAGCTTTCAGCACCCAAAGTATTGCACAAGGCTAGAAGATGGGAACTTTAAAACCCTAGGTAATCGATAACAGTGTTGGCTATAATGTAAGGAATCCTGTCCAAGCCACAGTTTCATAAGCATGTGACATAGGATAAAGCATGATCCATTATCATGGGCTGTACAAAGATAGTGTAAAACAGCCCTAAGATAAAAATATGCGTATACCCTCATCCACTCAAAACTATTTTCACATGCGTGCTAGTTGTTTCTTCTATAGATAGCTCATCTAACCATATATTTCTATTAGCTTAGATACACAGCCTTGTGTCTAGGGCTTAATGGTGCTGATAAAAAATTCTGTTCTCCACCTTCCCATAGAAGTCTATGAGAAAATGAAAAATATGGATTACACACAGGTGCCATCCATATTTGGAGATCACTTACTAGATATCACAATTATGTGACACTCTAATGGGTTGGGTCAAAATACTAACATCATTTGCCAGCCTACTGTTTTTTGGATGAAATATAGGTGACATACGGATCATGTTTAACCATTTCCTGATGCATAAAGTAGTAGTGCTGCACAGGTGGCAGTGGCAATGCTATTACTTCATGCTTCTGGGGCTAGCTCTCAAGTGGAACCAGTACCAGAAGTAGTGGATGTTAGCTGTATATTACAGCTGACACCCTGCTGAAACATCCGCAATCAGAGATTACTCCGATCACTGGTGTTAACCACTTGCACACCATGGCCAAGCATGACCACATCATGTAAGGTGCTTCTAATCTGGTTTAGAACTTTCAGGATACTTACCGAGGGTATTTGATCCAGTGCATAGCAACCCCAGGGTCCTAGTACCACGAGGCTGTCCGGTGTTTGTGCATGTTGCTTTCTGCCTCCAGGCAGGACCTGACTGTAACCTACTGAGCATGCTTATGTTACATTACACTGCACTTCAATACATTAGTAAAGCAATGCAGCAATTTGAACTTTAACAATCCAGGGCATCGCTTGTTTTAAAAAAAGGTAAAAAGTAAAAAAATATTTTTAAAATAAAAAATTAATTTATAAAGTCCCTAAAACACCTCCCTTTCATATACATATTTAATAAATGATTTAAAAAAAAATCATATATTTCATATCTCCGTGTCTGTATTGATCTGTATAATAAATCTGACCCAGAATTGGACCATGACAGTGAACACTATAAAAGAACACCTGATGTTGATTTTTCATCAAATACCTACACAAAAAATGTTCAAAAAGGTATGTGGCTCATAATCATACAACTAAATAGAAGAACTCTTCTCACAAAAAATAAGCTCACAACCAGTCCTGTGAACTGAAAAAAAAAATTAGGTCTCAGAAAAAAATTACGTTGAAAAGCACAAAAAATCATAAACAAAAATCGATAATTTTTATTTTCTCTAACCAGAAAGAGTTAATGAATTGAAATATTTGTGAATTACATCTCATCCTGCAAAAAATAAACTCTCATATGTCCCCACTACCAAAAAAATTAAATTTTTATAAAATGTGACCAAGCAAATTGGCTCTGAATGGCACTCATTCTCTTCAATGCCCTGCCATGTGCCCACATAGAAGGTTACTACCACATGTCGGGTACAGGCACACTCAGGACAAATTGAGTAACAAAGTTTGCATTTTATCCTTTTTGAATGATAAGGCAATAAGGCTCAAAATGAGGTTAAATATTATTGACATGTAGTCCAGAAAAATGGCCTTGAGAGAAAAAAACAATTTGTGTACTGGGAGCCTATTCCTATAAATCAGTGAGTGCTCATGTTAATAGTTAATCGTTGTAACAACTGGTGACAGTGTCCCTTTAACCCCTTAACGCTGAAGCCACTTTTCACCTTCCTGACACGGCCCATTTTTTCAAATCTGACCTGTGTCACTATAAGTGGTTATAACTTCGGAACGCTTTAACATATCCAAGTGATTTTAAAATAGTTTTCTCGTGACACATTGTACTTCATGTTAGTTGAAAAATTTTGGTGGTATGTTTTGCATTTATTTATGAGAAAATCAGATAATTGGTGAAAAATTCTTGATTTTCAACCGTGAAAATGTTCTACTTTTTCCATACATAGTCATAACTGCAAAAATACTTAATAACTAACATTCACCGAATGTCTTCTTTATGTGGACATGGTGTTTTATGCATAGTCTTATTTTTGTAGGATGTTATGGGGCTTTGAACGTTAGGTGCGATTTTTCACATTTTCATAAAAAACGCAAAATCCTGCTATTGAGGGACCTGCTCTGGTTTCAAATCACTTTGAGAGACCTAAATTAAAGTAAAACTCCATAAATTACCCATTATAGAAACTACGCCCCTCAACGTACGTAAAACAACTTTTATGATGTTTGTTAACCCTTTAATTGTTTTACAGGGGTTAAAACAAAATCGGATGCAATTTTGAAAGGGAAATTTTTTTTGGCTAAATTAATGTGTTTTTCAAAAAATGTACAAATTTTCAGTGGATAAAATACCAAAACGCTCCACAAAATTTGATACCCTATCCCTCCCGCATATAACAATACCCCATATGCTGTGGTAACCTGCTGTATGGGCACACGCCAGTGCATCGAAAGGAAGCTGCGCCATTCAGAGCAGATTATGCATTGTCACATTCTATTGGCTATACAATCTTTATTTTTTGGGCAATTTGGACATATAAGGGCTTATTTTTTGCGACATGAGATGCACTTTACAAATACTTCATTTAAGTGGGTCATTAGCTAATTGATGAGGTTTTATTAACTCTTGAATGTAATGGTGAAAAGAAAATTGTCAATTTTGGTTTCCTTTCTTTTTGTATATTTTTGGGGTCGTACACCGTACACTAAAAATACTATATTATCTTTATTCTAAAGATCACTACGATTACGGTGATACCTCATTTATATAGTTTTTCATTTATTTTTACAATTTTACTGGATAAAAACTAATATAGAGGAAATCTCATTTGTTTTTGCATCGCCATCTTTTCGGAGACGTAACTTTAATATTTTTTGGTTGACAGAGCTAGTTTAGGGCTTATTTTTTACGTGTTGAGTTGTTTTTTTCAGTGGTACGATTTTTGCGCACTTAACTTTTTTTGATCACTTTTTAGAACATTTTTGTGCAGAGATTTTAGGAAAAATGTACATTTTTGGCGTGTTTTTCGGGTTTTGTTTTTACATCGTTCACCGAGCGGGTCCAATAATGTTTCTGAGTTATTGTACGGATTGTTACGGACGCGACGATACCAAATATGTGGGGTTTTTTGGCGATTTTGTGTTTTTCTCCCTTTATTGCATGTGTATAGGGAATATTTGTGTTTAGGGGACTTTAACTTTATTTAATTAATTATTTTTATTCAAAAATGTTTTTATTTAATGTTTTTAACTTTTTTTATTTACTTTTACAGGTAAGCTTGAAGAAGCGATCCACGGATCGCTTGTTCAAGCTATTCTTCACATTACACAGTGTAATACTGATGTATTGCGCATGCTCAGTGTGTTACAGCCGGGTCCTGTCAGAAGGCACGGACCTGGCTACAGGAAGGAGGATCGCGCAGCCCCGGGCACCGGCAGTCCCGTGGCTGCGATCGGAGCAGCGGACCCCCCCGGTAAGCGCCGCGGGGGGGTCCGATTCACTTTAAATATTCCCTAACACGACGCGGGTGTTAGAGGCAGGTGTCGGCTGTAATATATAGCTGACACCCGCAGCTTCTGGCCCCGGCTCCGTTTAGGAGCCAGGGCCAGAAGCATGACGTAATAGTACTGCATTTTGCGGGAACGCACCTCCCGCGATGCAGTACTATTACGTCAAATGTCTGGAAGGGGTTAAATAATAATTTGAAAATAAATTTTGTATCTGTATCTACCTTTCCAAACCCCTTTGCTTTCCTTTACTGGGGTTTTTATGTGGGGTGCTAAAGAATTGTGTTTGGTAGCCAAATGTATGTCTGTGATCTAATTCTGTTTCTGACGTTATTTGAAAACCCATTTAAATTTTGATTGGTTTATGGTTTGGCTTGTTCTAAGTAAAATTGAGGATTTTTTCACATTTTTATTTTTTATGTGCAATATCACATAGGGGCCAGATGCATGCAACCAGCTGTTGATAATCTAGGATAGATCAGCAAAATCACATAGGGGCCAGACGTATGCAACTGGCTCTTGATAATCTAGGATGGATCAACAAGATCACATAGGGGCCAAATCTATGCAACCTGGTATTGATAATCTAGTATAGATCAGCAATATCACATAGGGTCCAGACTAGAGATGAGCGAGCACTAAAATGCTCGGGTACTCGTTATTCGAGACGAACTTTTCCCGATGCTCGAGTGCTCGTCTCGAATAACGAGCCCCATTGAAGTCAATGGGAGACTCGAGCATTTTTCAAGGGGACCAAGGCTCTGCACAGGGAAGCTTGGCCAAACACCTGGGAACCTCAGAAAAGGATGAAAACACCATGAAAATGGACAGGAAACAGCAGGGGCAGCATGCATGGATGCCTCTGAGGCTGCTTAATCGCACCATTATGCCAAAATTATGGGCAACAGCATGGCCATGACAGAGTGACAGAATGAAGCTAGATAGCATGTAAAACATCCAATAATTGACCCTGACACTATAGGGGACGGCATGCAGAGGCAGCGGCAGCAGCGGCAGGCTAGAGAGTGGCATGGCGACATACCCTAAATGGACTCAGGCTTCAAACCAATGGGTGGCAGAGAGGAACCAAAGGAGGTGAGCAAGGAGCGCTCAAATAATATCGGTACATGATAAAAGTTTGCCAGTATATTTTGTGGATTACACAGCAGGGTGGCGACAAAGTTAACATGGAAGCCATGAAAACAACCCAAAATTCTGCCTGACACAGCTCGTTTGATAAGGGGACCATGTATGGAGGCAGTGAACTAGTAGTAGATTAAAGGTGCTGCAGTTAAAACTATGTTAGTTGGATCTTGGCATGGAGCTGGCGCTCCGTTGCCAGGCGAGCTTTCGCCAATCCAAGCCCCTGTCTCTAGGCTACTCCCCAAACAGCACTTCTAAGAACCTTTTGTATAAGATCAAGTGTAGTAGCGTTCTTATAAGTTTGGGATATGGCGGGTGAGGGGAATGTAAACAGATGCGCAAGAAGCGCATGATGCGCATGGAGCTGGCGCTCTGCTGCCAGGTGAGCTTTCGCCAATCCAAGCCCCTGTCTCTAGGCTACTCCCCAAACAGCACTTCTAAGAACCTTTTGTATAAGATCAAGTGTAGTAGCGTTCTTATAAGTTTGGGATATGGCGGGTGAGGGGAATGTAAACAGATGCGCAAGAAGCGCATGATGCGCATGGAGCTGGCGCTCTGCTGCCAGGTGAGCTTTCGCCAATCCAAGCCCCTGTCTCTAGGCTACTCCCCAAACAGCACTTCTAAGAACCTTTTGTATAAGATCAAGTGTAGTAGCGTTCTTATAAGTTTGGGATATGGCGGGTGAGGGGAATGTAAACAGATGCGCAAGAAGCGCTGAAATAATATCGGTAAATGATAAAAGTTTGCCAGTATATTTTGTGGATTACACAGCAGGGTGGCGACAAAGTTAACAAGTTTGATGTGGAATGCCCTGTAATAGCTCTTGGGCGGTGTGCCTTTTATCGCCTAGGCTCAGCAGTTTGAGCACCGCCTGCTGTCGCTTAGCGGCGGCACTGCTGCTGTGCCTAGAGCTACCGACTGATGGCGCCATGGCCACGGATGGTAATTCGGAGGAGGAGGAGGTGGAGGAGGGGTGGGAGGAGGAGGAGGTATACTAGGCCTTTGAGACCGGGACCGAGGTAGGCCCCGCAATTCTCTGCGTCGGCAGTATATGACCAGCCCCAGGGTCAGACTCGGTCCCAGCCTGCACCAAGTTAAGTGTAGTAGCGTTCTTATAAGTTTGGGATATGGCGGGTGAGCGGAATGTAAACAGATGCGCAAGAAGCGCATGATGCGCATGGAGCTAGCGCTCCGCTGCCAGGCGAGCTTTCGCCAATCCAAGCCCCTGTCTCTAGGCTACTCCCCAAACAGCACTTCTAAGAACCTTTTGTATAAGATCAAGTGTAGTAGCGTTCTTATAAGTTTAGGATATGGCGGGTGAGGGGAATGTAAACAGATGCGCAAGAAGCGCTGAAATAATATTGGTAAATGATAAAAGTTTGCCAGTATATTTTGTGGATAACACAGCAGGGTGGCGACAAAGTTAACAACTTTGATGTGGAATCCATGAAAACAACCCAAATTTCTGCCTGACACACCTCGTTTGATAAGGGGACGATGTATGGAGGCAGCTATATGGACGACTTTTGGAGGTAGCAATGGAGACAACGTGTGGAGGCTGCTATGGAGACAATTTAATTTGGATAGTGCCTGTAAGTGGCAGTCCAAAAAAGTTTTCAAACCAGAGGAGCAGGTAGGTGGCCCTCCAGAAAAATGAAATAGATTGAGTGCCTGTATGTGGCAGTCCAAAAAAGTTTTCAAACCAGAGGAGCAGGTAGGTGGCCCTCCAGAAAAATGAAATAGATTGAGTGCCTGTATGTGGCAGTCCAAAAAAGTTTTCAAACCAGAGGAGCAGGTAGGTGGCCCTCCAGAAAAATTGAATAGATTGAGTGCCTGTATGTGGCAGTCCAAAAAAGTTTTCAAACCAGAGGAGCAGGTAGGTGGCCCTCCAGAAAAATTGAATAGATTGAGTGCCTGTATGTGGCAGTCCAAAAAACTTTTCAAACCAGAGGAGCAGGTAGGTGGCCCTCCAGTAAAATGGAATAGATTGAGTGCCTGTATGTGGCAGTCCAAAAAAGTTTTCAAACCAGAGGAGCAGGTAGGTGGCCCTCCAGAAAAATGGAATAGATTGAGTGCCTGTATGTGGCAGTCCAAAAAAGTTTTCAAACCAGAGTAGCAGGTAGGTGGCCCTCCAGAAAAATGAAATAGATTGAGTGCCTGTATGTGGCAGTCCAAAAAAGTTTTCAAACCAGAGGAGCAGGTAGGTGGCCCTCCAGAAAAATTGAATAGATTGAGTGCCTGTATGTGGCACTCCCAAAAATTGTTTAAAACAGAGGACCGGGTAGGTGGCCCTCCAGAAAAATTAAATGCATAAAGTACTATAGCTAGAGCCAGTGGGCCCTGTCAAAAAATAGCCAGTTTCCTCTGCTTTAGTGTACAAAGAGGAGGAGAAGGAGGAAAATGAGGAGGAGGAGGAGTGCATAAATTATTCAGGTTGAGCTTCCTTCACCTGGTGGAGATTGGAAATTATGAGAAATCCAGGCTTTATTCATCTTAATAAGCGTCAGCCTGTCAGCGCTGTCAGTCGACAGGCGTGTACGCTTATCGGTGATGATGCCACCAGCTGCACTGAAAACCCGCTCGGACAACACGCTAGCGGCAGGGCAGGCAAGAACCTCCAAGGCGTACAGTGCCAGTTCGTGCCACATATCCAGCTTTGAAACCCAGTAGTCATAGGGAGCTGTGTGATCATTTAGGACGATGGTATGGTCAGCTACGTACTCCCTCACCATCTTTCTGTAAAGATCAGCCCTACTCTGCCGAGACTGGGGACAGGTGACAGTGTCTTGCTGGGGTGACATAAAGCTGGCAAAAGCCTTGTAAAGCGTACCCTTGCCAGTGCTGGACAAGCTGCCTGCTCGCCTACTCTCCCTCGCTACTTGTCCCGCAGAACTACGCACTCTGCCGCTAGCGCTGTCAGAAGGGAAATAGTGTTTCAGCTTGTGCACCAGGGCCTGCTGGTATTCATGCATTCTCACACTCCTTTCCTCTCCAGGGATGAGAGTGGAAAGATTTTGCTTGTACCGTGGGTCCAGGAGAGTGAATACCCAGTAATCGGTGCTGGAATAAATTCTTTGAACGCGAGGGTCACGGGATAGGCAGCCTAGCATGAAATCTGCCATATGCGCCAGAGTACCAACACGTAAGAATTCACTCCCCTCACTGGCCTGACTGTCCATTTCCTCCTCCTCCAACTCCTCCAACTCCTCTTCTTCTGCCCATACACACTGAACAGTGAAGGACTCAACAATGGTCCCCTCTTGTGTCTCACCAACATTCTCCTCCTCTTCCTCCTTATCCTCCTCCACCTCCACCTCCTCCGATATGCGCTGAGAAACAGACCTAAGGGTGCTTTGGCTATCAACAAGGGAATCTTCTTCCCCCGTCTCTTGTGACGAGCGCAAAGCTTCCGACTTCATGCTGATCAGAGAGTTTTTCAACAGGCCAAGCAGCGGGATGGTGAGGCTGATGATGGCGGCATCGCCACTGACCATCTGTGTTGACTCCTCAAAGTTACTCGGCACCTGACAGATATCAGACATCCACGTCCACTCCTCATTGTAGACTTGAGGAAGCTGACTGACCTGACTACCAGTTCTGGTGGAAGTTGACATCTGGCAGTCTACAATCGCTCTGCGCTGCTGGTAAACTCTGGATAACATGGTTAATGTTGAATTCCACCTCGTGGGCACGTCGCACAACAGTCGGTGAGCGGGCAGTTGGAGGCGGCGCTGCGCTGCCCTGAGAGTGGCAGCATCTGTGCTGGACTTCCTGAAATGCGCACAGATGCGGCGCACCTTCGTGAGCAAATCAGACAGATTGGGGTATGTCTTGAGGAAACGCTGAACTATCAGATTTAACACATGGGCCAGGCATGGCACATGTGCCAGTCTGCCGAGTTGCAGAGCCGCCACCAGGTTACGGCCGTTGTCACACACAACCATGGCTGGCTTCAGGTTCAGCGGTGCCAGCCACAGATCAGTCTGCGCCGTGATGCCCTGTAATAGCTCTTGGGCGGTGTGCCTTTTATCGCCTAGGCTCAGCAGTTTGAGCACCGCCTGCTGTCGCTTAGCGACGGCACTGCTGCTGTGCCTAGAGCTACCGACTGATGGCGGCATGCCCACGGATGGTAGTTCGGAGGAGGAGGTGGAGGAGGGGTGGGAGGATGTAGGAGGCATAGTAGGCCTGAAAGACCTGGACCGAGGTAGGCCCCGCAATCCTCGGCGTCGGCAGTATATGACCAGCCGCAGGGTCAGACTCGGTCCCAGCCTCCACCAAGTTAACCCAATGTACCGTCAGCGATATATAGTGGCCCTGCCCGGCAGCACTCGTCCACGTGTCCGTGGTCAGGTGGACCTTGTCAGAAACGGCGTTGGTCAGGGCACGGATGATGTTGTCTGACACGTGCTGGTGCAGGGCTGGGACGGCACATCGGGAAAAGTAGTGGCGGCTGGGGACCAAATACCGAGGGGCGGCCGCCGCCATGAGGTTGCGAAAGGCCTCGGTCTCTACTAGCCTATAGGGCAGCATCTCCAGGCTAAGCAATCTGGAGATGTGGACATTAAGGGCTTGGGCGTGCGGGTGGGTTGCACTATATTTACGTTTCCGCTCCAGCGTCTGTGGTATAGAGAGCTGAACGCTGGTGGATGCTGTGGAGGATCGTGGAGGCGACGATGGGGTTTTTGTGCCAGGGTCCTGGGCAGGGGGCTGACTATCAGCTGACACAGGGGAAGGAGCAGTGGTGTGCACGGCCGGAGGTGAACGGGCTTGGTGCCACTGAGTGGGGTGTTTAGCATTCATATGCCTGCGCATACTGGTGGTAGTTAAGCTAGTAGTGGTGGAACCCCTGCTGATCCTGGTTTGGCAAAGGTTGCACACCACAGTCCGTCGGTCATCCGGTGTTTCCTTAAAGAACCTCCAGACTTCTGAAAATCTAGCCCTCGCCGCGGGATCCCTCGCCACGGGAGCTTCACTACGTGACACATTTGGCGCTGATGCACCTGCTCTGGCCCTGCCTCTCCGTCTGGCCCCACCACTGCCTCTTCCAACCTGTTCTGGTCGAGGACTCTCCTCCGTCTCAGAAGCACTGTGTTCACCCGGCCTCTCAACCCAGCTTGGGTCTGTCACCTCATCATCCTCCGATCCCTCAGTCTGCTCCCCCCTCGGACTTCCTGCCCTGACAACAACTTCACCACTGTCTGACAACCGTGTCTCCTCATCGTCGGACACCTCTTTACACACTTCTTCCACTACGTCAAGAAGGTCATCATCACCCACAGACTGCGACTGGTGGAAAACCTGGGCATCGGAAAATTGCTCAGCAGCAACCGGACAAGTGGTTTGTGACTGTGGGAAGGGTCCAGAAAACAGTGCCTCAGAGTATGCCAGTTCAAATGCCAAATTTTCCTGGGAGGGGGCAGACTGGGGGGGAGGAGGCTGAGGTGCAGGAGCTGGAGGAGTGCCGATTTCAGTGACATGGGTGGACTGCGTGGAAGACTGACTGGTGGACAAATTGCTCGAAGCATTGTCGGCAATCCACGACATCACCTGTTCGCACTGTTCTGGCCTCAACAGTGCTCTACCACGAGTCCCAGTAACTTGAGACATGAACCTAGGGAGTGTAGCTCTGCGGCGTTCCCCTGCTCCCTCATCAGCAGGTGGTGTCTCACCCCGCCCAGGACCACGGCCTCTGACCCCTGCAGTAGTTGGACGCCCACGTCCCCGCCCTCGTCCTCTACCCCTAGCCCTCGGGTTAAACATTTTGAAAATGAAAGTTATAACTTTAATTTTTTTTTAACTTTTTTTTGTGTTTTTTTGTGTTTTTTAGTTTTTTTTTGTGTTTTTTAGTTTTTAAAACCAAACAATGCTATCCTATTGCTATGGCTATTTTCTAGCCAAGTATGAAAGCACACTGCTATGCCAGATGAGATGACGCTGAGTTATGAAAAAATAAACGTAAAATAAAAAGGAAATGGCAGACTGTGCCTAATTGAAATCCAACCCCTAATAAATTTTCCCACTTTGGTCTTTGCGATGGATATGTGCGTCACTAAGCGCTAAACACAGCGGTCGCAAGTCTCACTCCAAATTCCTGACAATTGGCTAGTATATGCACTGCAGCAAGGACAGCCACCAGCAGATCAACCAGAAATAAAATATATATAACGCTATTGTAGGCGTAAGTAAGCCGTTTGGATTCTCCTTTGGCTATTTTCTAGCCAAGTATGAAAGCACACTGATGAGATGACGCTGAGTTATGAAAAAATAAACGTAAAATAAAAAGAAACTGCCAGACTGTGCCTAATTGAAATCCAACCCCTAATAAATTTTCCCACTTCGGTCTTTGCGATGGATATGTGCGTCACTAAGCGCTAAACACAGCGGTCGCAAGTCTCACTCCAAATTCCTGACAATTGGCTAGTAGATGCACTGCAGCAAGGACAGCCACCAGCAGATCAACCAGAAATAAAATATATATAACGCTATTGTAGGCGTAAGTAAGCCGTTTGGATTCTCCTTTGGCTATTTTCTAGCCAAGTATGAAAGCACACTGATGAGATGACGCTGAGTTATGAAAAAATAAACGTAAAATAAAAAGAAACTGCCAGACTGTGCCTAATTGAAATCCAACCCCTAATAAATTTTCCCACTTCAGTCTTTGCGATGGATATGTGCGTCACTAAGCGCTAAACACAGCGGTCGCAAGTCTCATTCCAAATTCCTGACAATTGGCTAGTATATGCACTGCAGCAAGGACAGCCACCAGCAGATCAACCAGAAATAAAATATATATAACGCTATTGTAGGCGTAAGTAAGCCGTTTGGATTCTCCTTTGGCTATTTTCTAGCCAAGTATGAAAGCACACTGATGAGATGACGCTGAGTTATGAAAAAATAAACGTAAAATAAAAAGGAAATGGCAGACTGTGCCTAATTGAAATCAAACCCCTAATAAATTTTCCCACTTTGGTGTTTGAGGTGGATATGTGTGTCACTAAGAGCTAAACACAACGGTAGCAAGTCCCCCTGCAAATTCCTCACAATATGGTACTAGCTGCACTACTAGTGCCAGCAAGCCCAGCCACAAGCAAACAAAAAAAAAAAAGTATAACGTTATAGTAGCCCTAAGAAGGGCTGTTGGGTTCTTGTAGAATCACTCCTGCCTAACAGTAAGCTAATAGAACACCCTAACGCTTTCCCTGACCAGCAGCAGCTCTCTCCCTAGCGGCATCCAGACACAGAATGATCCGAGCAGCGTGGGCAGCGGCTAGTCTATCCCAGGGTCACCTGATCTGGCCAGCTAACCACTGCTATCGACGTGTAAGGGTACCACGTCATGCTGGGTGGAGTGCAGAGTCTCCTGGCTTGTGATTGGCTCTGTTTCTGGCCGCCAAAAAGCAAAATGGCGGGAGCTGCTATTTTCTCGAGCGGGCGAAGTATTCGTCCGAGCCACGAGCAGTTTCGAGTACGCTAATGCTCGAACGAGCATCAAGCTCAGGCGAGTATGTTCGCTCATCTCTAGTCCAGACCTATGCAACCCATTGTTAATAATCTAGGATAGATCAGCAATATCACATAGGGGCCAGACCTATACATTTCTGTTGATAATCTAGGATAGATCAGCAATATCACATTTCCAGAAAGTGGCTTTATTAATATCGTTAACAATGCAATGCAGAAATTTTAACTAAAACAATATTTTTTGTTAATTGTTTCTAAACCCTCTTCTAATTTTATTTAATAACTGTTTAAAATATCCACAAAATATTTGTTAAAAACTTGTATGCTCTTTTTTCATTTCTCACACAGTAATATATCTTCTTCAATTAAGAGGAAAATGTGCCTATTTCTGTAAAATCTGTCTGTGATTGCCATCTGGTCTTATTCTTTTTATCATGCCTGCTATAGGAAATTGCGTTATAATTCTATTCAACATGACTGTGTAAAAACAGTGAAGTGTGTATTGCTTCAATTAGTGGATGTTCATGTTTCAGATTTGGTTAGCATGCACAATTTCCTCTTGATAATGGTAAGTTAGTGTTCGTGCATTAAAATGAACACATGCATCTATTTAAAGTAATTTGGGAACAGATGCTAAAAACACTTTAAAAGTATTAATAAAAGCTATCTAAAAAGTGATTAATTTGCTCTGTGTTATGTCCTTGGAAAGTTCTCCCAGGAATTATACTTCACCTTTGAAACTGCCTCTTACATGTTCAGGGTCACTTTTTTCAATAGCACATAAATCTGCATCTTTACTGGTGACATAGACATTATGTTTTCTCCTCTGAGATTATCTCTAATCAGTATTTCTCCAGCAGGAATGGTAACTGGAAGCTAAACCTCAATGTAATTCACATAATTAAAAAACAAAAGAAAACTGTAGAATAACATTGAAAGGATTGTGTTCAGACAGAAGGCAATATCCATGTAACACAATGGAGCAGAAAAACATAAAAGGTATATTAAGATATAGAATCAAAGTAACAAACCTTACATAAAATGAGGAAAATTAACCAAGGGAAACAAAAACAAATTAAAAAAAACATTCCTCTGTAAACTTCTGCTTTCTCCCCGTAGAATTTGGTGTTTGTTTTAAGTCAACCTGAATCCAAACATATGGCATACAGCCCACAGAGACACAGCCCCCCAAAATAAAACTGCATCCCTGGCTAGTACAAGATTTTATGTATTAAATCTTGTGGGGCAAAACATTTTGAATGGATGGCTGGAATAAAAAAATAATGCAAATAACAACTTGATCAGAGGTAAGGCAACAATGAAATGATCTATCAAAATGGAAAAAAGGAAAACAATTCACAGGCAGCAACTGTTAAAAGTCTTCCATAGCATTGTGTAAAAAGTACAAACAACAACTTGATCAGAGGTAAGGCAACAATGAAATGATCTTTTAAAATGAAAAAAAGGAAAACAATTCACAGGCATAGACAGCAACAGCTAAAAGTCTTCTTCAACATTGTGAAAAAAAATGATAAAAACAGTGATCACTAAGAGAACATGTGACATGTTTCCGGCCTAATTACATGGCTCCTTAGTCATACCTAGTTTGAAATGACAAACACAATGGAGGGCTGAAAAACACAAATTGGCCTCTCCTACCTATCATCTGACAAGACCAATGACGATAGAAACATGTACAAAAGTAAATTTCAACTTTCAGCATATGACATGATAACATTTAAAGACAAAAATGGGGGGAAATCTAGGAAAAGGGCTACTAGTAAATGTGTAATATATCATTTTTATAGTTCAGATTCAGTGGGTGCCAGGTATTCAAATAGCAAAATCCACTTCATCTCCCTCATATGAAAATTTTTGATATGGTCTCTACCTCTTTTATTAGCAGTAAATCAATAGCAATAACCATCAAAGAAGACTTGCAACTAGCACACTGATCACAAAGTGTTTAGAAACAACAGTTGCATTATGTGTGCTGGGCACTGTTTTTTAGTATTTCCCCCTGTAATATGTTCGAACGAGCGATCATTCAATTTACTGGATGTACATCTAATATAGTGAAGCTGACAAGTGATTTATTAGACCAAATATGTCTGCGTATGTTAAAAAGCTTATTGTTAACAGTAGATATGTATTATGTTGTTTACATATATTTTATCTATTACAACTGCAGTGGTAGCTGCCCTTAGAAGTCAACAATTTGGGAATCTGTTCGTATGAAGAAAAAGAATAAGGTGACAACAAGCTGGCTAGGGTAGCGGGAAACACATTTGATACCATTAGAAAGAATTTGTTTCAAGGTATTACCATGCCATAAGATGGGTTTGTATTTGTTTACAATATGAATAACCTGCTGATGATCAGTACTAAATCTGGTGCTGAATACTGGTTTATAGATATCATGTTGGGTTAGCTGTCAGGTAGTGTGAACAAAGCTATGTGTTGATAATCCTTTTGGCTCCAATGCAGGTAGCATTTCAATGGCCTCTTTCGTTTTAAAGTGATAAAATATTCTTACATTATAAACGTGTCAACATTTGACAATAATCCTTCACCTTCTCAAAATCCTTCCACCCATCGTGCATACCAGAACCCATGTGCCATTGACACTCACCATCTCACAGAAACCTCTTTCACCTGTCCAAACCTAGCAACTAAGCATTATAATCATACTGTCAGAAACACCCTAGATGAGATGGCGCCACTCTTTATCCTAAAAAGATATCCTTTATCCTAAAAAGACAACCTTGGCACACGGACAAAACTTGTTTCCTTTGGCAGTGCTCCGGGATTTCCAAACATCCGCGGAGAAAATCGCACACATCGGCAGTCTTTATGCACTTCAAATTTATTTGCCCTTCACCTTGCTAAACATGTGTATTTTACTAATCTAATATCTACTCTCTCTAACAACCCCAAAAGGTTCTTTGATACTCTTCACTCCTTAGTAACACCAAAGAAATCACCATGAAATTATTTCCCAATCCACTCTCTTCATTAATCCCCTTCCCACCAGTACCCTACCCCGTTCGCTCTCTTGAGCCAGTCACAGAGGAAGAAGTGTCCAGGCTCCTTTCCTCTGCTTGATCCACTACCTGTATCAGTGACCGCACCCACTCATATTTCTTACAGTCTCTCCCCCCAGCAGTAACTTCTCACTAAATTCTTTGACCTCTGTTTTTCTCTTGGTGTTGTTCCCTCTTCTTTCAAGAAATTTGTTACTACCCCATTACTAAATAAACCTTCCCTGGACCCATTCAGTGCTACTAACTACCAACTAGTTTCCCTTTCCCTTTCATCTTCAAACTCCTGGAACGTCTGGTCTATTCTTGACTAACCTGCTATCTCTGGTTTCTGTACTATGTACTTCACTGAAACTGCTCATACTATAGTCTGCAATGATCTCCTCACTGATAAATCCAAAGGTATCAATTTGCTCCTCATTCTTCTGGATATCTTAGACGCATTTGATGCTGCGGGCCACCAGCTCCTCCTTAGGATGCTTTGCTACATTGGCTTAAAGGACAGTGTACTGTTGTGGTTTCTTCCTATCTCTCTGATAGCACTTTCAGTGTTTCCTTTTCTGGATCTTTTTCTTCTCATCTTCCTCTCACTGTCAGGGTTCCTCAGAGCTTATTCCTAGGTCCTCTTCTCTTTTCCCTCTACACTGCCCCCATCAGACAAACCATCAGCAGATTTGGCTTCCATTATCATCTCTATGCTAATGATACCCAGCTTTATACTTCTGCACGTAGCATCACCCCTGCCTTTCTCCAGAACACTAGTGATTGTCTCTCTGCTATCTCTAACATCATGTTCTCTTTCTTATTGAAAGTTAATCTTTCTAAGACTAAACTTTTTATCTTTATACAATCTACTAACCAACCTAACCATGACTTCTCCATCTTGTTCTGTGGGGTCACTATAGCACCGAGGCAGTAGGCCTGCTGTCTTGGGTTTGTACTGGAATCCGACCTCTCCATTGCACCGGATATTCAGTCTCTTGCTAGTTCTTACCGCATGCATCTTAGAAACACCTTCAGAATCCACCCATTTCTGACAATTGAAACCTCTAAAATGCTAATTGTTGCTCTGATTCACTCTTGACTAGACTACTGTAACTCCCTACTAATTGGTCTTCCGCTCACTTAACTCTCTCTTCTACAATCTATTTTTAACAGCCAGGTTCGTGTTTCAAATGAAACTCTACATGGATTCCTCTAGTTTGTGCCAATCACTGCACTGGTTGCCTGTTTCCTTCTGAATTCAGTTTAAAATAATAACCCTCATTCACAAATCTCTGCATAATGCTGCAACTTCCTATCTCTCATCTCTCAACTCAGTTTATTGCCCAACCGATGCTCTTCGAACCAGTTGCCAGTTGTATTAGTGAAATATACTGCTAACACATGCAGTAAATTAGGAAAAATCACCATTTTTAGCAACCCAATACTATCAGCCCTTGTCAATGGTTATTTGGTCCAAATAGATTTTATACGTAAACCATATAAGTGGCATATGCATAATTATCTTGACTTTGAACATACTTTTTTGCATATGTTTAGTGAAATGTTGTGTTACTTAATCCATCACTGGTGAGAACAGAAGGCTCTTTAAAGGGAACCTGTCACCACTTTTTTTACAAATACAGCTAGTGACAGGTTCCAATAGAGCCATATTGACTAAAAACCACCTTGCTTTTAGGTAGAAATTGTTTCCCTCACATCACCATAAATCAAGTTTGTTTTCTTACCAGGTCAGAGGGCCCATGTCTTGCTGGGCCAGCAGCTTCTTGCAACCTCATGCACTTTTACTCCTTTCCATGCCCCATGACTCCTTCTCACTATTCACCACTTCATGTCATGTGACCAGAGACATGCTGTGATTTCATGTGATCAGATACATACATGGGGTAGATTTTGCAAATGTGAGTAAAGGACCTTAGATGACATTATCCTGACAACATACCAGAAAGTGCTGAATGATGAGTAGGAGGCATGAGGAATAGGTTATGGGGTGGTGGAGAAGTAAGTGAGGATGTGAGTGGACACTGGTCTTGGCTGAGAAGGACACGTCCCCTCTGACTCACTGCTAGAACTGGCTGTATGACAGGTAAGATAACATTGATATCAAGGGCATGTGAGGAAAACATTTTTAGCTTAAGGTTTCCTTTAAGCTGAAAGACCAACCCAGAACATTTGCAGGTATGAGTACACTGATCGCCAGGGATACTACCTAATACTGTCTGCAGTTTTTGATGGCCAAAATGCTGGCAGATTCCTTTAAACACAAGAAAGAAATATCCCATCTACCATATAAAACTGTATTGTCACATACCTTGCATTACATCATTTGACATACTATATCTATTGTGTTCATAAAGTGCCTTTGAAAACTAAAAAAATAATGTTTATCTTCCCCTCCTAATAGAGACCTTATTATGGCCCCCAAAGAAGACCAAGATGAATAGATTTTGCTAAAAGAAACAGAACATTCTACCTTTAGGACCAACTTTACAGCACAGTCTAGACTATCTATCAGCAAAGTCAGAAATAAAAGCATGTTTTAGTTCATGACAACTCCCTTTTTAATTGACCAATTGCCCTGAGGACCAGTTTACCACTGGGTTGTGTTACTTCAACTAGGTTAGCCTGCATTAAAAACTTCTGCATGTAGTTCAAGGGTATAATGGGTAATAAAGAAGGCCCAATCCTTCAGCAAACCTTTCAGAAAATTCATTATTATTTCCACCTGATGGGTTAGTTCATCAAAAAATTGGGGTCTCAGCTTGAAGCAAAGTTTGACATTTTTCTGGAAGGCAAAAGAGGACTTTCAGCTACCATCAGGTAGGTGGACATTGGGTTCAAGGACTAATCTCACTTCGGGTGTTACTATAAGATGTGTTGTAGTAGTCTGCTGGTGTTCTACTATGCAGGTAGGTCCTGCATGAGCTGAGTCAGGTTTTGTCCCTGACAAGCTAAAATATCTAAGCACACAGAGCACTACATCTTGCATGAGTTAGCAATCAGGTGTGAAGGAAAGGAAGTGAGTGTGAGCCACGATAGAGAAAAACGCAACATCTCTCCCCAATCTCAATGTCTACTTGTCAATCTCCCTTGGTGAGGCCATCCTACTGGACAATGTTGTAAAAAAGTTGTATTCAAGAGAGGAGTCAGAAAAATTAACTAAGATCTACAAGGCAACACAGTTGCCTCCCTGAATCAGGGAGCTAAGTGTGGAAAGTAGCAATTAGTCCAGTAACTACAGTCCAGGTCATGCAACAGATGCAGGCCTGCATAGGGAAAAAACAAAATCCCTGGCAAACAAGCCAAGCCACAGTTATAGATTTTGGCTGGCTAATGATGTGACTCAGATGTAACTGAGCAAGCCACTCCAGATTTTTAAACTTCCCCTACGTCTGAGTCCTGGACTGTAAACAGGCAAAATTATATGTCCACCATGGTGTTACTTTATAATTGTACATTATTTGTAACATATTTTAATTTTTTTATTACTATTTATATTTTGCATTTTGATTTTGAAAGAATGTGTTGTATTGCTTTGCAGCACGGAGTAAAACATGTTTATAGAAAAGAAATGTATTTCTTGCCACATGATGTCAGTACAGAGCATGGAGTATTACAATACAAAACAATACAGTTTCATAAAATTAATCTTGTTGCCTCTTCCAATGCTCCCTAGGGATGTTTTCTTATATATTAGTGTTAGTTTCAGATTTTCATGAAGGCACAGGTAGCGCTTGCAAAGCTCATTGGCACAACAAATCAAATCTTTTTCATACACAAGTATATTACAAACATTGACTGCATGCAATAGTACCCTCTTCCCTTGTTTTTTTTTTCTTAGGGAAACAAAGAAAAGATGAAACACATCATATGGGATGGCAAAAATAGGAATTGATTTCTAAGTATTGCATTTCATTATTTCTTTCCAAGTAGTTTTTTTTTTCACTTTTATTAAAGGGTACCTTTGTTCTAGTAGAGGACTAGTCAATATATGATTGCTCATGGCAAGCTAGCTATAAATTCTATTTTAATTCAAGTAAGTTAAAAAATAAAGAAACATCATTATGGAATCAAAGCAAACCCTATAAAACAAAATGTTACATGCCTGTGTTACAAAATACATTACAATCTGGCATCAAGTTTTATTGGGTTTGTAGCAGAAGAAAACTATGAATTTGATAAAGTAGTGGTACAGGGAAAAAATATTGTTGCCAATTGGCTGTGTCTGCATTGAAGGTTATTTAGGACTATCACAATGACATTCTGCCTACCTCAAGGAGTCATACACATTCTGGGGCATATTTATCAGGGCCTCTGCGCCACGTCCGCAAATGCAAGCCTATTGCAATACATACTTACTGTATGTACTGGAATTTAGTTGCATTGCAAGAAATTCCAATAATTGGAAATCACAAAAAATCTAATTTTTTCTAACCACAAAAATGAGTTACTACAGTCTACTATATAAATGTATTACTATAGCTATAGGAGAATTTAAGGAATATTAACTAGGAATCTAAACAGAAACATTTAATTTAAAAGTGTATTAAAGGCAATTTAACTATTATATGCTGTCTATTTCCTGATTTTCTGTCTCTTAGTGAAAAAGAATGTGACAGTGAGTCATCATTCTTAGTCTATTTACGTCTACGTTATTATGCAAGTGTTTTTTTTTCTTTCACTCTTAACAAAGATTTGAAGAGTAGAAATAAACATTACAAATGTAATTTTTACATGCATTTATCAACCATGAGCAGAGTAGGCATAATGCAGACCACTCAATAAGGTATTGTGTTGCCTGCAGATTTCTTTCTTTCATGAATTAGCATGACAAAACATTCAATAACCAAGAAACATTTTCAATATGACTATACAAAGTTCATTACAGGTAAAATAAAGTATCCAGAAACATGATGGAATACACATGTTTTGATATGGAAAATCAAATATTGTATTTTTATGTGTTATCTCTTTGGTTTTGTCATCTCTTTATAATCTTTAGCTTTTTTGTAGCTGGAATAGCGATTTTGACTTTTGTCAGCAGGAAAAACCAAAAAACAATTGTTTACCATAATGTGGTATACTCAAGTATAAGCTTTTTAACACAAAAAGACTGGGGAAATCTATTGACCCAAGTATAAGCCTAGGGTGGGAAATGCTTTTGTCACAGCCTGCACCCAGCATATAGCCAGCCAGCACATGCTCCCCAGTATAGAGCCAGCAGCCTCCCAGTATGTAGCCAGTCCCTGCCACTATTATATAGCTAGAAGCCCATGTTCACCAGATCCCGCTACAAAGAAGCGTTCATTCAACGCGGTGGCAGCCAGGGATGACAGGGATGTAGGACACAGTTGAGCCTGCGATGACAACAGGAAAGCGGCTTGTAAGGATGAGGTGGAAGTCACGGCAGGCAAGCATGCAGTAGCTGGCACAAGACCCAGGGGGGTCCTTGGAGGAGAGTTGGTGGCTTGGAGGCATCTGGGAACGCTGGAAGACAGGAGCCACCAGGAGTTTCTGGGAACGCTGGAGACAGGAAACACGGAGGCATCTGGAAACGCTGGAGGAACACAGGAAACACAGAGGCATCTGGAAATGCAGGAAGACTGGAGCATCTGGAAATGCTGACGGGCTATCACTTCAACAGGAACCACTGTGGGAAGCGAGGTGTGGGAACCTTGGGAGTTCCTTGCAGAATGCTGAAACAATGCTGAAGATCCGGAGGGGAGTGAAGGGAGATGCCAGATTATAAGGGTGAGGCCGGATTAGCAGAACCAATCCGGAGAATGCTGGCCATGGAGTGGGAGCATGCAGCCTAGTCGTAGGATGGAACCGAGGCAGCATCAGGAGCCAGGAGAGGTAAGTCCGGGCTGAGGGTCGAGGGACATGGCACACAGCAGAGCACGGGTGTACCCGCGATCCGTGACATGGATTGCAGGAGCACCCATGACACATTGCATATAGCATGATGTCAGCCATTTGCTGACATCCCAGTGTGACGATGGTGGCAAGCAGTTGACATCATGGTGTGTGCAATGCAGCAGGGACCCAAAGACAGAGCTTCAGAAGACAGAAGAGGACCTGTGGGGGATGTTGGAAAGGTGAGTATACAGTTTTTTCTTTCATAGACTCGAGAATAAGCTGTGGGTTTTTCAGAACCTTGTACTTATGGTACCTACAAGGTCAATGCATGTAATTTTATAAAGATGGAAGATTAGCTTTTAAACACATCATTGTGTACTTTAGGTGCACCTTCTGAAGAAGCTACCCTCCTCCTGTTGCAGAATTGTGCGATAAATGCACAAAATGTAGAAAGCCTTAAATAAAATCTACTATTTATGCATAATGAACCAAACAAACCTTGAGAATGCTTTTGCTACACTGATGC
Organism: Engystomops pustulosus; assembly: GCF_040894005.1. NCBI lineage: Eukaryota > Metazoa > Chordata > Amphibia > Anura > Leptodactylidae > Engystomops > Engystomops pustulosus. Next base: position 70,025,907 of record NC_092415.1, read on the forward strand.
AGAAGCACACCTTGATTAGTCCCTGAGCTGTGTGGTTTTGCTAAAAAACTATTTTAAAATTAGGATAATGAAGCTCTGTCGCTCCTTTGCCTGGCTCGGCAATTTCCCTCTTGCATTAGTTATGCACTGCTTCTGAGAATGATGTGATCACTGTGTGTGGCAGAAGTAATCAATCACTGCCCCACCTTTCCAGCTGCTGTGTATGAGTGATCCAGGTTCATTAGTCCTATCCGGACAGTGCAGACAGCTCTGTGTAATCTGTTTATGAACTGCAAGCAGTATGCAATCAAGCTTTCCCAACGTCCTGAATGCTATAATTGTTAATTATAATTTTAAGCAAAACCACTCAACTCAGGGATGAAACAATATGCTTCTGCATCTGTGTAGCTACAGTTTTCTCAAGGTTTGTTTGGTTTATAATGCATGAAATGGTAGATTTTCTTTATGTTCTCTTTACCATTATAGTAGCCAACTGCTATTCCTCTAGCCCCTGGACCCACTAAAAGCTAAAAAAAATAAGAATATACAGATAAGTTTTTCAATGGAGAGAATATTCAAAATTATGGGGCACATTATTAATGGTTTTGCACATGTTTTTTGTTGGGCAATCCCTGTGTGTTTTCTAATTTCCACCTGTTCCAACAGATTTTTCCAAAACACACAAATTTTTGCTCAATTTGGGTGCAGCTTTTAAATCCTGACACTTCTCCTGCACTTCTAGTTTCCCAACAATATTTTAGTGCAATTCTTGGTCCATAATAAGAAAGCATGTCTGACAACTTCTAAACCAATTTGTTCTTCATAAGGTGTGCCAAATACATTAAGGCTGTGCACCACAATATAAAATCACAGCATAAAACAGCAAAAAAAAAAAAAAACAATCGCCAAAACAAAAAATGCCCCCTGTGCCTTTTGAATAAATCAGAAACCTCTTCATCAATGCCTTAATACAGGCACTGACTGCGGTCTGTATTCATAGTTTCATAATGGAAAAGGATGGTTAAAGACACAGGTTTATGAATTCAATCTTTAAAATTATTTTTTCCTCATAAAAAATATATTTTTGTTCTCAAGAAAGGTACCTAGGTCCTCTTGAAAATATACAAAGCATCATTCCACCATTCGGGGAAGGTATAGGGATTAACCAAATGGTGCACTCAGAGTGTAAAGAATGGTAATATTTTTATTGTCAATAACGTCACACAACACATTTCGGGGTGTGCTATCCCCTTTTCAAGTGCATAAAATCTGACAGCATCAGTTTTTATACACTTGAAAAAAGGGGAAGCACCTTGTGTCATTTTATTGATTGTTCTTACAGTGAAGAAAATCTCTCTTGCAATGGTAGAACAGTTTTTCCCTTTGGCTACTATCCCACATCAGGTCACTCAAGCTAAATTGATGTAGAGTAACCTGCCTGCCTTAAATGTTACATTGTTGTTTCCTTTTTCCACTCTGCAAAACCTGTTTCCAGGGATGGGATTCAAATTTTTAACAACAGACTCTCTACTTCAGAACTTCTCTGGTTCCCATCACTTGTTACGTAAATAAAATGATACCTACTCAAGAATTCAACAATTTTGGAATTATATATATATATATATATATATATATATATATATATATATATATATAAATACAGCACCAGAACGCAGGCAACAGTGCCCCCACACAAAGACCAATATAGTAACAGTGCCCCAACACAATAGCCACTATAGTAACAGTTTCCCCACAGTTGCCAAAAAGTAATGGTGCCGCTACACTGTAGACAATACAGACAAAGTGCCCAACCACAGTAGCTAATCTACTCAATCTAGCCATTAATCACAGTGACTGTCCCCATTACCCAATAGACACAGTTGTGGCCCCACAGTAGCCAACAGTCAGAGTAACCAGTAGTCACAATGCCTGCCCCTAGTAGCCAATAGTTACAGTGTCTACCCCACAGTTTTCAGCAGTCACAGTAGTCAATTTTCCCACTCACTGCTTGTCACCAATAGTCACAGTGATGCCCTCAGAAGTCACAGTGATGCACACAGTGAGGTACCTAATAGACATTAGTTACAGTAATGACCCCAGTAGCCATAATAATGCCCCCACTAGCCAGTGGTCACAGTAATACCCCCAGTAGCCACAGGTATACAAAACACATTTGCCTTGTTCCCCTTCTTGTGCCGTCTTCACTTCGATCCTGAAGTTGTGGCACAGGGGACATATGGTGCCATATGTTCTAGTACAGGCAGACAGTGTCATCACCTGTCACCTATGCTAAATCCATCATTACATGGGTCGCACAATAACTTTTTAAATGCCACTAGCATAATTGACAGCGGCATTTAAATCAACATGTAAGGAAACATTCAGAACGTTATCCATTGTTTGTTACTGTTTTTTGCTGCTCTCTTTATAGATCATAGATAAGCAATATGACTTCAGATTATCACTCTGGCAATATACCTTTGTGCTTGATATTCATGGTATTCTCATATTTTTCCTTAATACATGTTTTGGGTTTTTCATGGAGCAACCGATTGTACATGTTCAGAGATGTAAAGATACTTTCTTAATCATATCTTCCAGAGTAAGATAAATTTGAATACTTAGTTGGAGTGTGATTGCATGAAGTAATACACAGGACCCCTGTTTTGTGGTCTCTTAAGGTTCCCATCAGTGATAGACACACAAATCAAACATTTATTCACTTCAGGAGATAAGTTTTAAATATATTATTTAATAATTATAATATATATTATTTAATATATATTACATATAGTTTTATATTTATAGATTTGCGTGTTATACTGTACATCATGCTATTTTCTACTATGGAAAAGCATAAAGATATGAACAAGCAGTCCAGGTAGTCTATAGGAAATTGCTGCTATTTTCTATCCCCATAGTACATCATTGTAAGTGACTGTAACGTCTGAGCAGAAGCACTTATCCCATACACTTTATTGCTTGATAGCTTGTTGATTGCTTTTAAAAAAAGAACTAAATTTATGACCTTATTTCATACTGAAATTACCTTATGTTCACTATTTTGATAGATGTTCTGAATTTGATCTCATATTCTTTTCATTTTAAGTGGAAAATATTTAAATAGACAGTGGTAATGCCACAAACACAAAGATGGACATTTAGCATAGGATATTCTTCATTTTCTTTTTGGTGTAAAAAAGTGGGGAAAAAATCCTATTAGTGTTTTTGCAATTTTTTTGGTGCATTAAAATCAAAGTAGCCTTTTCCCACATTCAGTAATGGTGGAATAAGCATAGAACCACTGCTAGTGCAATAACTCATGACTTTAGATTTATTTTTGAAAAACTGAAAAAAAATTGCATAGTAACATTTTCCCCTCACCTGGTGTGTGTGGTGCTCTGAATTTTTTTACTCATCTTGCAATTAATTAAAAAAAAATTGCATACACTGCTGATGGACGGCTTGCTGACTTTAGATGTCAGCGGGCACAGGTCGGGAGTCTACAGCGATATCTTCAGATGTTGCCGGAGCAGGACCCGGAGACCCCTAGGAGTGGTTTATTATTGCTTCTCCCTTCTCCGCTCCTCACAGCATCGTGCTGAAGGAGCCCGATGCACGGAGGAGCAGAGCCGGCGCTGCCCCAGGCTCCATAGACTCGGCGGTCACTTGAAAAAAATTTTAAGGTAGCACGCAAAAAAAAGTTATGGTCCTAAAACCGCCGCTTACGAATATTAGCCAAAAATACCCGGTCACTAGAGCCTTTTCAGGCCCTGTCACTAAGGAGTTAAAGGGCCTATGCCACTTTAAAAAATCTGACGGCAGAGGATCCCCAAAGACAGCCGTAGAACTATTGCATCGAGTCTGCCTAATGAAAAATAGCCCCTAATGACAGTACTGTACATAGCTACGCTGAAGAAATGTTTCATGTTACAGTATTTTAAATAATATTTGATTTCGCACAGAAATAACCACCTGTAGGAAAGGATTTGAATTCCATAAGATTTATATTGGGAAAAGAGTAAAACAAAAATCCATTAAATATTGAAACCTCAATTAAATAAATTGAATAATTTAACTTCTTTTGTGATGCTCAGAGGAGAAAAAAGGAATTTCATTAGACTGCAATTTGTGCAATAAAATTGAATAAATGAAATGAAATTGTAACTTTATTGCATGATATTTGAATGGAGAGTAACAATGACTTATGAACTATGGAGTGCATTTTATTGCTGCTTTTATGTACAGTCAATTATGTCTAGATGTAAATTATTAACACTGATTGGGATATAGAGTGGAGATACCTCTGCATGTGCTGCTCTCAATGGCACAGGAGGCATGATGACATCATTGTAGTTCCTAAATCCTTCTGGATTATCCTGGGATGAAGAGAAAATAAGCAGTTTGTCTTTTTAATTTTTTTAGTATTGGTTACAGTAAAGTGGTAGCTATATAAATGGAGCAGGTATTATATATAAGGTTGATAATAATATGCCCTATTAAGAGACTTTTATTTAGAACTTCATTAAAGGAAAGCTATCGTTTAAATCTGAACCACAGATACCTCCTTGTAGATCTCCCTCTCACTGATCCAGGCATGTCAGTTATATTACTTTCTTTGATCTTTTTACCAAATAAAATCCTCTTTTAAAATATTACAAAGTCACTCTGAAGAGCAATTCAGATACCGCACCATTGCTGCCCACTGCCTCTTCATTGAGACTCATCTTCACTTCATCGCAAATCTCTTGCCCGCATAGTACAGCTGTAGAACTGTGGTTGCCAGAAGACTGGCGGGTAGGAAAACGTACACACAACTTATATAACATAGGCATTTTCAGTCACACTCTTATGACTGAATAAACCAAAACTGTACTAGGCTGAGATCGCCTGAAATAAAGAAGACTCCATGTTCAATGCCACGTTCCTTAATACCACCACCAGGAGCTCAGTATACCCCTATACTGAGCTCTGGCCCCCACCCAACAGGAAGAGGGCTTATTCAACACCATCCTGAATGCCTGACAGAAATATGTCTAGACCTATTTTGTTCAGCTGCGCCCCATCCTGGCACAGAAGGGCCCTTTTATTGCCCTCTAACTCCCTGTGTCTAACAACCACTCCCCCTTTTGACCTAATAAATGGAGAGATGGGGGCATTAATGGTCTTTCTGTCCCGATCCACCGCTCCTGCATCTCTGGCGCCCAGCCAAACTACCCTTAGCACCATTTCTGACTATACAAGTGTGAAGTGAGTAAAAAAGGCTGAAAATTGGTCAACGTCTGTCCTCATCATCATCAGCAACTCAGCTACCCTCAAAAATCCCATATCATTTCCACCCACATGAACTACCAGAATCACTGAACCAGATGACCTTCTACTAATATACACCACTTCTGGGAGTACCTGATGCCGTTGTACCCCTGAATGCCCCTCCAAAAGAAATCCGCCCCATAAAGGCCTGGGTTCTTGCCACCAGGCCAAGATTCATCCCTCTGGGCCACCCAAAAAACATATGAGTGGCTGAGAAACCATAATGAAAGGTGAATACAAGAGGGAATCCATGAACCTAAATGAAAATTATTGCAATAAATCTGGACGAATGTACTAAGAAAAACAAGATCAACGCCAGCACCCTATATGCTTAACATCAGAGTCCAGTATGCCAGCCCTAGCCGCCTCTGTAGCTGCACCTATTTGGAAGGAGTGTGTACCGTACTCAGAAGCCCCCCCCCCAACCACCACCAAACACTTCTTAAAAACAGAATGAAATTGGAAGCGCGTGAGAGGGGCCCCATGCTTTCTATAGTTTATACGAACTGAGTCACTGCCAACCGAAACATTAGACTTCAGTATACCACCTGTCACGGGTCTCAGATCGCGGGTGCACCCGTGCCGCTCTAGGGTCCGGTTCCCGGCTGCACTCACCTCCCCCGGCTCCAGCGGCGTCCTCCACAGCTCCCGCGGCTCGGCGCGCATGTCCCCGCCTCCTAGGGCGCGCTCGTGCTGGCTTGCTAAGATTTAAAGGGCCTGCGGGCAAATAATTGCTGCTGGCCTAATTTAAATTCCAGCCCCTTCCTATTGCTCTTGCCGGATCTTCAAACTCCCTGAAGAGAAAGCTCCTGTGATTCCTGTGATTCCTGCGTTCCTGTCCGTTCCTGTGGTCCTGCGTTCCTGTGTGCCAGTCCGTTCCTGTGGTCCTGCGTTCCTGTGTGCCAGTCCGTTCCTGTGTGCCAGTCCGTTCCTGTGGTCCTGTGTTCCTGTGTGCCAGTCCTTTCCTGTGGTCCTGCGTTCCTGTGTGCCAGTCCGTTCCTGTGGTCCTGCGTTCCTATGTGCCAGTCCGTTCCTGTGGTCCTCCATACCTCTGTGCCAGCTCCTGGGAAACAGCTCCAGAAGCATCATGTTGCAAGATAAATCAGAGCTCACCCAGTCATCCGACCAAGCAGCCGCACACCTCTCTACCCCAAAAATTGCACCGAAACCACAGCTCCCTGCAGCATCTGTGAATAGAGACAATACCGAATTAACAATATCCTGTGAAAGCCAACAAGCAGAGAGAAAAGACAGTAAAAGAGACCTCAACCTGTCCAACTTATCCTGAGGCAGACGGAAGACCATCTCCAAAGAATCAAGCTCCACTCCCAAAAAGGTAATTGTCGTACAAGGACCCACTGTCTTTTCTGCTGACAATGGGACCCCAAATTTCTGCATAAGTAACTGAAAAGAACCTAAAAGAAAGGAACAGACTGGGCTGGAAGAAGGGCATATAAACAAAAAATCATCCAAATAGTGAATAATGGAATTACAACCTGTCTCATAACGAGTGGACCATTCCAAGAAGGAACTGAAAATCTCAGTTACCTACAAGAAATGGAACCTCCCATCAGAAGACAGGTGTCATAATAAAATAAACCATCGACACAACAACCCAGCAGATGATAACAGTCCGTATGTATTAGAAGAAGACGAAAAGCAGATTTGATATCCGACTTGGCCATAAGTGTGCCCCGACCAGCTTTGCAGAGTAAAACTATTGCTCTGTCAAAGGAAACAGCAGCCAGTGAGCTAACCACTGGGGTGTTCTGGCCCACAAAAAGCTTTGAAAGCCATCCAGTTTCCTCCTGCTGAATAAAGGCTCTCAGGGCCGCCAGCAGTTGATCGCCCATCACAACACCTGGCGAGCAACCCAGGACACAAACATCCTACACGCTCACCTGACAACTGATTACAGGCACGGGCAAGAGGCCTGGAAGGAAGGGAGGAATTATAAGGGCTGGGGAGGAGAGAGGGAAGAAGAAGACAAAATTCCCACCCCTCTTAAAGTGCATTTATATCCTTTATTTACATGATCGAAACACATGCCGCCCCCAGTCAGTGGCTACCCTCCTTATACTGTCAGAGGTCTCATTCGGCTGCTTCTGTAACACATTTATCAGGCGCATAGGAAAAAAAATTTAGAAGTTGTTTTCAAATCAGTTATGAAAAGTCACAGTGCTGAGCTCAAACTCCCCTTGCCTTAAAGGGCCCCCGCTGCTCGGTGCTTTATAGAGCACCAATAATTCAATGGTGCTGATTCACATACATTACAACAAGGCAAGAACAAATGCAAGTACAAAATGTAAAAACTACTGAAATGTGAAAAAGTGGCAGGAGGAACCTGCTCATTAGGGCTCATGTTACTGGTGAAGGTGCATGTCTGGGTTTGGAAATGAAATGGCAGCAGGGGGTTGAGCCAAATCCAGACCCAACCTAATGTAGTTCATAGTGAGGCTCATGGACTTGCTCAGTTCTATACAAACTAGCGTTGCAGTTCGGATCTCTTTGGCTCTGTGGTTTTATTCAACTACCGTAATTTTAAAGTATCTTTTCTTGGTAATACCACCATGCTATGCCATAAAAAGAAATAGTTAATAAAGATTTTTCTCTGCTTGATAATGCACTGCTTAACCGAGCAAAACAACTCTGATTTGTTGGTATTAAATAAAGTGTGTCAACCTTAGAGAAACCAATATATTACCAAGAAAAAATAGGCTATACAAACAAATTTGCAAATAAAGTTTGTTGAAGTAAGCAGAAAAGATATGATTGCAACAAGAAAACAGCATCCAGGTGTACCCTGACACAAAAGATGGTGGCTGGCAGCAATTATATACAACACATATCATGAGGTAAAGTTTCAGTGCAACTTAAGATTATTATACATACAGGTAGTAAAATTTACAATATTAGTGTCACAAGCGTGAACATCCTTACCCATGAGTCTCTGCAATGTCAGCCACTGCTCCGATGTACATATCAGCAGGTCTCACCTTCATCTGAGTTAATTCACCTTAACTCTACCTACTCTGCCAGCCAGGTCTTCTATAGACTGATATGTATAAAAACAAATAGAAACAGGGAAATATATGCAGATTCATGCATAAAATGCATTATAATATGACATATGAGAAATATTGTACCATAAACTGTGCATTATACATATGTTTTAGCTTGATTTGGTATGTACCTTATCATCATCTCCGGATTTTATGGATATCATGCAGAAGCTCTGTTCCTACGTGTGCATCTATTCAACATTTTCAGGTTGTGGCTAAATGTATCAGTGCTGTTGGTAGTAGTTTGAGTTTTCTAAGTTTAGACATAATTTCATTTACTCTTCCATGTCTTTACAATGTCACAATATTCTAAATTATATTAAATGTGCACTATATTAAAATTTCACCTACCAAAGCTGCAACAATAACAGTGGTTATAGTTGTAAAAAAGTTAAATGACATTATTCACTGTATTTCTATTTGTCCTTCCCAATTTTATGCTATTTTTTGTTTACCATTAGCTCTCTGATCTTCACAATACTTCTTATGCCAAGTATTGATCAATGTTTTAATAGAGAATGATTCCCGCAGGATTTGTGAAATGATAGTTCAATTATACCTCTAAATGACATTCTAACTAGATGGAGAAACTATTGGAAGCACATCAGTATCTAATCTTATTTCTGAGTAGATCACATTTTCTACTTTTTTTGAAATCATTCAAGATTAATATAACTATTTCATTTCAATTTATATTACTGTAGCTTGATGCAGAAAATACACGGTACGTAAAAATAATCGTCTAGGAATGTTTTTTAATTTCACAACCACTATTGTTTAACAGTTTAAGATCCATTTATTAAAACCAAACTATTCATTTGGTGCTAAAAATCCTACAGCTTTAATTATTGTATGCATACCATCAGATATAAAGTCAGGTGCAGTCTCTTTGTGTAGCCTTTACATGAAAATTTTAGCAAATTAGTATTCCTTTACAGGTTACTGGTATAAGGAGTAGAAAGTTACACATTTGCCCAGATTGATTAAAGGCTCTAAGCCTGTTTTCTGGTACAGCTTGCGCAAAAATATATATATACTGTTTGCACATATCTTTAAGTAGTGCTTGCACCAGTTTTGTGTTGTGGCTCTACAATGTCCACCAAAACAAAAAACTGTGCACCTAAAGGGCTCTTTCTGGTGCAGATTTACACCAGCAGAGACATTTTCCAGGATTTGAACCTGCTCAGCAAAATTCTGTACAATATGAACTACATTCTGCAACTGACTACTAATTGTCATCATGTTATCAAAACAGGAAAATACAAGTTTTGGACTGATTAAAATGTAACTGGAACTCTGAAGTTAGAGACGACACTTACAACAGTGCATCCTTAGATTCTCGAATAGCCCTGCCTGCTTGCCTCAGCATATCCTAGGCAATACAGGACAACCACTAAGATAGTCCCTCCTTATGGTACAATTCAGACACAAAACAAGACAACCAAATAAATTAATACATTAAGGGTGATAAACAATGTGGGTCATCATTGAGATAGCATGTAAGGTACAGAATTGCATACACAAAAGGATAGTCAAGAACCAGAGCTAAATATCAGAAACCAGAAGTACAGATGTAAAAGCACTGACAAAATAGCTAGTAAAAAATCTTTAACTAGGATAGAGGAAACCGCACATGGGTTATTTATGAGAGTATGACATGTTTCAGGCGAGAGGGACAGAGCTCTGAGAGTGTGAACGTGTTATACTTTTCGGGATGAGAGTGCAGTTTGCAGATAGCCAGACAATCAATCAGCAGTCCAGCCCCAATAGCACTGTCCAGACTGCTGACTGAAATGAACCAAATAAAATTCACCATCTTATCAGCCTGATATAACAAACTGCAGCAGACATTGACACAGATGTAACAGTACCCAAAATGGGTAGTATACACCTGCACTACAAAGTCATAGGAGGTGCCATATTTGTTAAGTATCAACCACTGAGTTTGTCCAAGTATTAATAAACATTAGTTAATCTTTTGTCTTTTTCCTTGACATAAGATTTTAATAAATGCAATAAGGACTTTACTGATTTATTTCCCTAAAACAATGAAGCACTGCCAAGATGTAGGAAGAAACATGCATTTACTTGTTATTGCAAAAAACATTTCCCCACTCAGAAGGATAAATTATGTTTTCTCTAACATAATCATAATTACTCAGTAAATAGGAAGCACAACAATTGTATCCATTGATCATCATGCCAGTACTTTAAATGAAAATGCTGGTCTGAGAAAATATATTAATCAACTCTACTATTAGTTCCCATTACTATATTGTTATGAATTTCTTGTGACAGAAGGGTACAGCATATTTCATTATAATGATTATAAGTGCAGAATATTTTTTCGTATAAATAATTCTACCAATACATACCAGGTGAGTTAACTTTCTGTTTCATTCAATTACTTACCATATATGTTTTGCTTTATGAGGTAACAAATTGTGCAGAAGACAAAATATGACACATTAAAATATTATAAATAGAGATGAGCGAACATGCTCGTCCGAGCTTGATGCTCGGTCGAGCATTAGGGTACTCGAAACTGCTCGTTACTCGGACGAATACTTCGCCCGCTCGAGAAAATGGCAGCTCCCGCCATTTTGCTTTTTGGCGGCCAGAAACAGAGCCAATCACAAGCCAGGAGACTCTGCACTCCACCCAGCATGACGTGGTACCCTTACACGTCGATAGCAGTGGTTGGCTGGCCAGATCAGGTGACCCTGGGATAGACTAGCCGCTGGCCGCGCTGCTCGGATCATTCTGTCTCTGGATGCCGCTAGGGAGAGAGCTGCTGCTGCTCAGGGAAAGCGTTAGGGTGTTCTATTAGCTTACTGTTAGGCAGGAGTGATTCTCAAAGAACCCAACAGCCCTTCTTAGGGCTACAATAACGTTCTACTTTTTTTATTTTAATTTGCATCTTTTACCATTTTGTGAGGAATTAGCAGGGGGACTTGCTACCGTTGTGTTTAGCTCTTAGTGGCACACATATCCATAGCAAAGACCGAAGTGGGAAAATTCAGTAGGGGTTGGATTTCTATTAGGCAATAACTCAGTGTCATCTCATCTGGCATAGTAGTGTGCTTCCTTTGATACTTGGCTAGAAAATAGCCATAGGAGAATACAAACAGCTTCTTGAAGCCTACAGTAGCGTTCTATATATTTGATTTCTGGTTGATCTGCTGGTGGCTGTAGTTTCTGCAGTGCATGTACTTGCCAATTCTGAGCAATTTGTAGTGAGACTTGCGACCGCTGTGTTCTGCGCTTAGTGGCGCACATATCCATAGCAAAGGCTGAAGTGGCAAAATTCAGTAGGGGTTGGATTTCTATTAGGCAATAACTCAGTGTCATCTCATCTGGCATAGTACTGTGCTTCCTTTGATACTTGGCTAGAAAATAGCCATAGGAGAATACAAACAGCTTCTTGAAGCCTACAGTAGCGTTCTATATATTTGATTTCTGGTTGATCTGCTGGTGGCTGTAGTTTCTGCAGTGCATGTACTTGCCAATTCTGAGCAATTTGTAGTGAGACTTGCGACCGCTGTGTTCTGCGCTTAGTGGCGCACATATCCATAGCAAAGGCTGAAGTGGCAAAATTAAGTAGGGGTTGGATTTCTATTAGGCAATAACTCAGTGTCATCTCATCTGGCATAGTACTGTGCTTCCTTTGATACTTGGCTAGAAAATAGCCATAGGAGAATACAAACAGCTTCTTGAAGCCTACAGTAGCGTTCTATATATTTGATTTCTGGTTGATCTGCTGGTGGCTGTAGTTTCTGCAGTGCATGTACTTGCCAATTCTGAGCAATTTGTAGTGAGACTTGCGACCGCTGTGTTCTGCGCTTAGTGGCGCACATATCCATAGCAAAGGCTGAAGTGGCAAAATTAAGTAGGGGTTGGATTTCTATTAGGCAATAACTCAGTGTCATCTCATCTGGCATAGTACTGTGCTTCCTTTGATACTTGGCTAGAAAATAGCCATAGGAGAATACAAACAGCTTCTTGAAGCCTACAGTAGCGTTCTATATATTTGATTTCTGGTTGATCTGCTGGTGGCTGTAGTTTCTGCAGTGCATGTACTTGCCAATTCTGAGCAATTTGTAGTGAGACTTGCGACCGCTGTGTTCTGCGCTTAGTGGCGCACATATCCATAGCAAAGGCTGAAGTGGCAAAATTCAGTAGGGGTTGGATTTCTATTAGGCAATAACTCAGTGTCATCTCATCTGGCATAGTACTGTGCTTCCTTTGATACTTGGCTAGAAAATAGCCATAGGAGAATACAAACAGCTTCTTGAAGCCTACAGTAGCGTTCTATATATTTGATTTCTGGTTGATCTGCTGGTGGCTGTAGTTTCTGCAGTGCATGTACTTGCCAATTCTGAGCAATTTGTAGTGAGACTTGCGACCGCTGTGTTCTGCGCTTAGTGGCGCACATATCCATAGCAAAGGCCGAAGTGGCAAAATTCAGTAGGGGTTGGATTTCTATTAGGCAATAACTCAGTGTCATCTCATCTGGCATAGTACTGTGCTTCCTTTGATACTTGGCTAGAAAATAGCCATAGGAGAATACAAACAGCTTCTTGAAGCCTACAGTAGCGTTCTATATATTTGATTTCTGGTTGATCTGCTGGTGGCTGTAGTTTCTGCAGTGCATGTACTTGCCAATTCTGAGCAATTTGTAGTGAGACTTGCGACCGCTGTGTTCTGCGCTTAGTGGCGCACATATCCATAGCAAAGGCTGAAGTGGCAAAATTAAGTAGGGGTTGGATTTCTATTAGGCAATAACTCAGTGTCATCTCATCTGGCATAGTACTGTGCTTCCTTTGATACTTGGCTAGAAAATAGCCATAGGAGAATACAAACAGCTTCTTGAAGCCTACAGTAGCGTTCTATATATTTGATTTCTGGTTGATCTGCTGGTGGCTGTAGTTTCTGCAGTGCATGTACTTGCCAATTCTGAGCAATTTGTAGTGAGACTTGCGACCGCTGTGTTCTGCGCTTAGTGGCGCACATATCCATAGCAAAGGCTGAAGTGGCAAAATTCAGTAGGGGTTGGATTTCTATTAGGCAATAACTCAGTGTCATCTCATCTGGCATAGTACTGTGCTTCCTTTGATACTTGGCTAGAAAATAGCCATAGGAGAATACAAACAGCTTCTTGAAGCCTACAGTAGCGTTCTATATATTTGATTTCTGGTTGATCTGCTGGTGGCTGTAGTTTCTGCAGTGCATGTACTTGCCAATTCTGAGCAATTTGTAGTGAGACTTGCGACCGCTGTGTTCTGCGCTTAGTGGCGCACATATCCATAGCAAAGGCCGAAGTGGCAAAATTCAGTAGGGGTTGGATTTCTATTAGGCAATAACTCAGTGTCATCTCATCTGGCATAGTACTGTGCTTCCTTTGATACTTGGCTAGAAAATAGCCATAGGAGAATACAAACAGCTTCTTGAAGCCTACAGTAGCGTTCTATATATTTGATTTCTGGTTGATCTGCTGGTGGCTGTAGTTTCTGCAGTGCATGTACTTGCCAATTCTGAGCAATTTGTAGTGGGACTTGCGACCGCTGTGTTCTGCGCTTAGTGGCGCACATATCCATAGCAAAGGCCGAAGTGGCAAAATTCAGTAGGGGTTGGATTTCTATTAGGCAATAACTCAGTGTCATCTCATCTGGCATAGTACTGTGCTTCCTTTGATACTTGGCTAGAAAATAGCCATAGCAATAGGATAGCATTGTTTGGTTTTAAAAACTCAAAAAAAAACAAAAAACACAAAAAAAAAAAAAAAAACACAAAAAAAAACAAAAAAAAGTAAAAAAAAAAATAAAGTTATAACTCTCATTTTAAAAATGTTTAACCCGAGGGCTAGGGGTAGAGGACGAGGGCGGGGACGTGGGCGTCCAACTACTGCAGGGGTCAGAGGCCGTGGTCCTGGGCGGGGTGAGACACCACCTGCTGATGATGAAGGAGCAGGGGAACGCCGCAGAGCTACACTCCCTAGGTTCATGTCTGAAGTTACTGGGACTCGTGGTAGAGCACTGTTGAGGCCAGAACAGTGCGAACAGGTGATGTCGTGGATTGCTGACAATGCTTCGAGCAATTTGTCCACCACCAGTCAGTCTTCCACGCAGTCCACCCATGTCACCGAAATCGCCACTCCTCCAGCTCCTGCACCTCAGCCTCCTCCCCCCCAGTCTGCCCCCTCCCAGGAAAATTTGGCATTTGAACCGGCATACTCTGAGGAACTGTTTTCTGGACCCTTCCCACAGTCACAAACCACTTGTCCGGTTGCTGCTGAGCAATTTTCCGATGCCCAGGTTTTCCACCAGTCACAGTCTGTGGGTGATGATGACCTTCTTGACGTAGTGGAAGTGTGTAAAGAGGTGTCCGACGATGAGGAGACACGGTTGTCAGACAGTGGGGAAGTTGTTGTCAGGGCAGGAAGTCCGAGGGGGGAGCAGACTGAGGGATCGGAGGATGATGAGGTGACAGACCCAAGCTGGGTTGAGAGGCCGGGTGAACACAGTGCTTCTGAGACGGAGGAGAGTCCTCGACCTGAACAGGTTGGAAGAGGCAGTGGTGGGGCCAGACGGAGAGGCAGGGCCAGAGCTGGTGCATCAGCGCCACTGTCAACTAGTGAAGCTCCCGTGGTGAGGGCTCTTGCGGCGAGGGCTAGATCTTCAGAAGTGTGGAGGTTCTTTAAGGAAACACCGGATGACCGACGGACTGTGGTGTGCAACATTTGCCAAACCAGGCTCAGCAGGGGTTCCACCACTACTAGCTTAACTACCACCAGTATGCGCAGGCATATGAATGCTAAGCACCCCACTCAGTGGCAACAAGCCCGTTCACCTCCGGCCGTGCACACCACTGCTCCTTCCCCTGTGTCAGCTGCTAGTCAGCCCCCTGCCCAGGACCCTGCCACAAAAACCCCATCGTCGCCTCCACGATCCTCCACAGCATCCACCAGCGTTCAGCTCTCCATACCCCAGACGCTGGAGCGGAAACGCAAATATAGTGCAACCCACCCGCACGCCCAAGCCCTTAATGTGCACATCTCCAGATTGCTTAGCCTGGAGATGCTGCCCTATAGGCTAGTAGAGACCGAGGCCTTTCGCAACCTCATGGCGGCGGCCGCCCCTCGGTATTCGGTCCCCAGCCGCCACTACTTTTCCCGATGTGCCGTCCCAGCCCTGCACCAGCACGTGTCAGACAACATCATCCGTGCCCTGACCAACGCCGTTTCTGACAAGGTCCACCTGACCACGGACACGTGGACGAGTGCTGCCGGGCAGGGCCACTATATATCGCTGACGGCACATTGGGTTAACTTGGTGGAGGCTGGGACCGAGTCTGACCCTGGGGCTGCTCATATACTGCCGACGCCGAGGATTGCGGGGCCTACCTCGGTCCAGGTGTTTCAGGCCTACTATGCCTCCTCCTCCTCCCACCCCTCCTCCACCTCCTCCTCCGAACTACCATCCGTGGGCACGGCGCCATCAGTCGGTAGCTCTAGGCACAGCAGCAGTGCCGTCGCTAAGCGACAGCAGGCGGTGCTCAAACTGCTGAGCCTAGGCGACAAAAGGCACACCGCCCAAGAGCTATTACAGGGCATCACGGCGCAGACTGATCTGTGGCTGGCACCGCTGAACCTCAAGCCGGGAATGGTTGTGTGTGACAACGGCCGTAACCTGGTGGCGGCTCTGCAACTCGGCAGACTGACACATGTGCCATGCCTGGCCCATGTGTTAAATCTGATAGTGCAGCGTTTCCTCAAGACATACCCCAATCTGTCTGATTTGCTCACGAAGGTGCGCCGCATCTGTGCGCATTTCAGGAAGTCCAGCCCAGATGCTGCCACTCTCAGGGCAGCGCAGCGCCGCCTCCAACTGCCCGCTCACCGACTGTTGTGCGACGTGCCCACGAGGTGGAATTCAACACTGACCATGTTATCCAGAGTTTACCAGCAGCGCAGAGCGATTGTAGACTGCCAGATGTCAACTTCCACCAGAACTGGTAGTCAGGTCAGTCAGCTTCCTCAAGTCTACAATGAGGAGTGGACGTGGATGTCTGATATCTGTCAGGTGCTGAGTAACTTTGAGGAGTCAACACAGATGGTCAGTGGCGATGCCGCCATCATCAGCCTCACCATCCCGCTGCTTGGCCTGTTGAAAAACTCTCTGGTCAGCATGAAGTCGGAAGCTTTGCGCTCGTCACAAGAGACGGGGGAAGAATATTCCCTTGTTGATAGCCAAAGCACCCTGAGGTCTGTTTCTCAGCGCATATCGGAGGAGGTGGAGGTGGAGGAGGATGAGGAGGAAGAGGAGGAGAATGTTGGCGAGACACAAGAGGGGACCATTGTTGAGTCCTTCACTGTTCAGCGTGTATGGGCAGAAGAAGAGGAGTTGGAGGAGTTGGAGGAGGAGGAAATGGACAGTCAGGCCAGTGAGGGGAGTGAATTCTTACGCGTTGGTACTCTGGCGCATATGGCAGATTTCATGCTAGGCTGCCTATCCCGTGACCCTCGCGTTCAAAGAATTTATTCCAGCACCGATTACTGGGTGTTCACTCTCCTGGACCCACGGTACAAGCAAAATCTTCCCACTCTCATCCCTGGAGAGGAAAGGAGTGTGAGAATGCATGAATACCAGCAGGCCCTGGTGCACAAGCTGAAACAGTATTTCCCTTCTGACAGCGCTAGCGGCAGAGTGCGTAGTTCTGCGGGACAAGTAGCGAGGGAGAGTAGGCGAGCAGGCAGCTTGTCCAGCACTGGCAAGGGTACGCTTTACAAGGCTTTTGCCAGCTTTATGTCACCCCAGCAAGACACTGTCACCTGTCCCCAGTCTCGGCAGAGTAGGGCTGATCTTTACAGAAAGATGGTGAGGGAGTACGTAGCTGACCATACCATCGTCCTAAATGATCACACAGCTCCCTACAACTACTGGGTTTCAAAGCTGGACATGTGGCACGAACTGGCGCTGTACGCCTTGGAGGTTCTTGCCTGCCCTGCCGCTAGCGTCTTGTCCGAGCCGGTTTTCAGTGCAGCTGGTGGCATCATCACCGATAAGCGTACACGCCTGTCGACTGACAGCGCTGACAGGCTGACGCTTATTAAAATGAATAAAGGCTGGATTTCTCAGAATTTCCAATCTCCACCAGGTGAAGGAAGCTCAACCTGAATAATTGATCCACTCCTCCTCCTCCTCCTCATTTTCCTCCTTCTCCTCCTCTTTGTACAGTAAAGCAGAGGAAACTGGCTATTTTTTGACAGGGCCCACTGGCTCTTGCTATAGTACTTCATGCATTTAATTTTTCTGGAGGGCCACCTACCCGGTCCTCTGTTTGAAACAATTTTTGTGAGTGCCACATACAGGCACTCAATCTATTCCATTTTACTGCAGGGCCACCTACCTGCTCCTCTGGTTTGAACAATTTTTGGGACTGCCACATACAGGCACTCAATCTATTCCATTTTACTGGAGGGCCACCTACCTGCTCCTCTGGTTTGAAACATTTTTGGGACTGCCACATACAGGCACTCAATCTATTCCATTTTACTGCAGGGCCACCTACCTGCTCCTCTGGTTTGAACAATTTTTGGGACTGCCACATACAGGCACTCAATCTATTCCATTTTACTGGAGGGCCACCTACCTGCTCCTCTGGTTTGAACAATTTTTGGGACTGCCACATACAGGCACTCAATCTATTCCATTTTACTGGAGGGCCACCTACCTGCTCCTCTGGTTTGAAACATTTTTGGGACTGCCACATACAGGCACTCAATCTATTCCATTTTACTGCAGGGCCACCTACCTGCTCCTCTGGTTTGAACAATTTTTGGGACTGCCACATACAGGCACTCAATCTATTCCATTTTACTGCAGGGCCACCTACCTGCTCCTCTGGTTTGAACAATTTTTGGGACTGCCACATACAGGCACTCAATCTATTCCATTTTACTGCAGGGCCACCTACCTGCTCCTCTGGTTTGAACAATTTTTGGGACTGCCACATACAGGCACTCAATCTATTCCATTTTACTGGAGGGCCACCTACCTGCTCCTCTGGTTTGAACAATTTTTGGGACTGCCACATACAGGCACTCAATCTATTCCATTTTACTGGAGGGCCACCTACCTGCTCCTCTGGTTTGAACAATTTTTGGGACTGCCACATACAGGCACTCAATCTATTCCATTTTACTGGAGGGCCACCTACCTGCTCCTCTGGTTTGAAACATTTTTGGGACTGCCACATACAGGCACTCAATCTATTCCATTTTACTGCAGGGCCACCTACCTGCTCCTCTGGTTTGAACAATTTTTGGGACTGCCACATACAGGCACTCAATCTATTCCATTTTACTGCAGGGCCACCTACCTGCTCCTCTGGTTTGAACAATTTTTGGGACTGCCACATACAGGCACTCAATCTATTCCATTTTACTGCAGGGCCACCTACCTGCTCCTCTGGTTTGAACAATTTTTGGGACTGCCACATACAGGCACTCAATCTATTCCATTTTACTGGAGGGCCACCTACCTGCTCCTCTGGTTTGAAACATTTTTGGGACTGCCACATACAGGCACTCAATCTATCCCATTTTACTGGAGGGCCACCTACCTGCTCCTCTGGTTTGAAAAATGTTTGGGACTGCCACATACAGGCACTATCCAAATTAAATTGTCTCCATAGCAGCCTCCACACGTTGTCTCCATTGCTACCTCCAAAAGTCGTCCATATAGCTGCCTCCATACATCGTCCCTTTATCAAACGAGGTGTGTCAGGCAGAAATTTGGGTTGTTTTCATGGATTCCACATCAAAGTTGTTAACTTTGTCGCCACCCTGCTGTGTTATCCACAAAATATACTGGCAAACTTTTACCATTTAGGGATATTATTTCAGCGCTTCTTGCGCATCTGTTTACATTCCCCTCACCCGGCATATCCTAAACTTATAAGAACGCTACTACACTTGATCTTATACAAAAGGTTCTTAGAAGTGCTGTTTGGGGAGTAGCCTAGAGACAGGGGCTTGGATTGGCGAAAGCTCGCCTGGCAGCGGAACGCCAGCTCCATGCGCATCATGCGCTTCTTGCGCATCTGTTTACATTCCCCTCACCCGCCATATCCCAAACTTATGAGAACGCTACTACACTTAACTTGGTGCAGGCTGGGACCGAGTCTGACCCTGGGGCTGGTCATATACTGCCGACGCAGAGAATTGCGGGGCCTACCTCGGTCCAGGTCTCAAAGGCCTACTATACCTCCTCCCACCCCTCCTCCACCTCCTCCTCCTCCGAATTACCATCCGTGGGCATGGCGCCATCAGTCGGTAGCTCTAGGCACAGCAGCAGTGCCGTCGCTAAGCGACAGCAGGCGGTGCTGAAACTGCTGAGCCTAGGCGATAAAAGGCACACCGCCCAAGAGCTATTACAGGGCATTCCACATCAAAGTTGTTAACTTTGTCGCCACCCTGCTGTGTAATCCCCAAAATATACTTGCAAACTTTTACCATTTAGGGATATTATTTCAGCGCTTCTTGCGCATCTGTTTACATTCCCCTCACCCGGCATATCCTAAACTTATAAGAACGCTACTACACTTGATCTTATACAAAAGGTTCTTAGAAGTGCTGTTTGGGGAGTAGCCTAGAGACAGGGGCTTGGATTGGCGAAAGCTCGCCTGGCAGCGGAGCGCCAGCTCCATGCCAAGATCCAACTAACATAGTTTTAACTGCAGCACCTTTAATCTACTACTAGTTCACTGCCTCCATACATGGTCCCCTTATCAAACGAGCTGTGTCAGGCAGAATTTTGGGTTGTTTTCATGGCTTCCATGTTAACTTTGTCGCCACCCTGCTGTGTAATCCACAAAATATACTGGCAAACTTTTATCATGTACCGATATTATTTGAGCGCTTCTTGCTCACCTCCTTTGGTTCCTCTCTGCCACCCATTGGTTTGAAGCCTGAGTCCATTTAGGGTATGTCGCCATGACACTCTCTAGCCTGCTGCCGCTGCCTCTGCATGCCGTCCCCTATAGTGTCAGGGTCAATTATTGGATGTTTTAGATGCTATCTAGCTTCATTCTGTCACTCTGTCATGGCCATGCTGTTGCCCATAATTTTGGCATAATGGTGCGATTATGCAGCCTCAGAGGCATCCATGCATGCTGCCCCTGCTGTTTCCTGTCCATTTCCGTGGTGTTTCCATCCTTTTCTGAGGTTCCCAGGTGTTTGGCCAAGCTTCCCTGTGCAGAGCCTTGGTCCCCTTGAAAAATGCTCGAGTCTCCCATTGACTTCAATGGGGTTCGTTATTCGAGACGAGCACTCGAGCATCGGGAAAAGTTCGTCTCGAATAACGAGTACCCGAGCATTTTAGTGTTCGCTCATCTCTAATTATAAATAATAACAACAACAAAAATAGTCACATTTTAATTGTAATATTTTTCTTACTTATCCTAAAATAAATGACATTCAAAAACATTTGTCATTACACACATATTAAGTGAATGATATGCTAATACTTCCAAGTTTTTTGCGGTCTAATTGGCAAATTAAATTTTTTAGGTGTTTTGTTATCAATATTAAAATTATTTTTGCGAGGGTAAAGATTGTAAAGTACATTAAAGTTACCAAAACCTGTTCCAAAAAAATAACAATAAAATTAAAAAATTGTATATCAAGTTTACTTGACAGCTAAATAGTCATCAACAGTCTTAAAGGGGCTTTTCAAGGGAATACATTTAGAGTATGATATGCCATAAATGTCTGATAGATACAGATGACTATTTATTACTGCTTCTCCACTCCTCACTGCAATGTGATGCACAGAGGAGGACCGCCTCCAGCTCTATAGACCCAGTAGTCCTTCGACAGCCGAGTGTATAGTGGTCAGAGTTGCTGGGTCTGAACAGACCCAGTACAGCTCTGATCGACATCAGCAATCACAGGGAGTAGATTCCCCCTGTAACTGGGGCATTTATAGATGTTTCAATTACAGGGGAAAACTTGTGAAAATGTCCCACAGGTTTTTTATGATGTCATGGGGGACATATAAAGTAAAAACACACATACACAAAAAATATTAATAAATGTTCATAAAAATGCATTCACATTCACCAATATAAATCCCCCCCACTATACAAAAAAAACATTGCCATAGTTGAGCCCCGTTTTCCCGAGACTATACATAATATGTTTAATCACTTTATTGTTTTTTGTGAGCTACGTGTTATTGGGTGTATTGGGGGATTACATTTAGCTTATACCAAGGATATCCTTCAATTCCTGGGACTTCTGGAATGTTATACATGATTGCTGCAGTTTTATAAATTTTTCAGTGTCTGTGACATCTGCAATGGCCTCCTCCATTCTAAAACATGTAGCATCTCCTGGGCCCATTCCGAGGCAGTGGGAGGAGCGGCCAAACGCCATTTGCGAGGAATAACTGAGCGGGAAGCAATGAGAGAAAATTGTAAAAGATTGTTTTTCTGTTTTTTAATGGAGCCCTGTAGTACTGAGAGTAGGGCTACCTCTGGTGTCCTGGGAGCTATAACCCCCGTAAACTCTGACGTCACCTCAAGCACCTGATTCCAAAAAGCCGAGACTCCTGGACACAGCCACCGTATGTGTGGCATATCTCCTCCATCATATCTGCCCCACATCTCCAACACGTATCCTGGATTGAGGGATATAACGAGTGTAGGGGGGTTGGTACCCTGTACCACCTAGAGAGAATTTTGTAGATCCATTCCTGTGAGAGTTTGTGTGTGAACATAAATGCCTTATCCAAATCCTCAGGGGACAGGGGTGCACTTAAATACCTATCCCATCCAGCTTGAAAGGGTAAGGTTGAGGAATCAGACTTTATTAAGAAGCCATAAAGCCATGGGAGATGCAATGTTCCGGAGGGGATGCTGAATGCATGTTGCACATATGAATGTCTTCGTGTTTTGAGTGACCTAAAAAGTCTGTTCTGGTGAAGGCTGGCGGAAAGTTAGGATTATGAAAGAGAGGTGTAAGAGGGCTGAATGGTCTGGATAAGATCTTACGCTGAATTAGGAATCTCCATAATTTCAACGTGTGGGCCAGGAATCAGTGACTTTGTGACTTCTTATTATGGGGTCGCCCTCTGTTTGGGATGTCATGGATGGGTATTTTAAATGGTAACATTACAAGATATATGATGGATCAAGAGTAAGACGCTAGGCGTCAAAAAATGTTGATCTTATGGCATCTGTTAATTTGTGTAGCATGTATTTTATCTACAATAAAGAAGCCTTTCTTCAATCCCTGAGTGCCGGATACTTGTTGTTTCTTGCCAAATTTGGTCCGTGGACTTCGGACGGTAAAGCGAGCATCATTCGCAGTGTGAGAAAATGGTGAGCTGGCATAAGCTGCTTTTTTATTTAATACTTACTGGTACAAGCTATGCTTACTAATAAAGTGTTAATAACTAATAATGTACTAGTAAGTTAAAACATTGATGAGAGATGTCATGCTCCCTTTTTATTCATACAGTCTTATCTTAGATAAATTAAATAGAAAAAAGTTTACTCTCCTTTTCCCTACAAAAAAATGTAAATTGGACTTTTGCTTTAATAAAAGATGTACTTAGATGTCTGCTCAATCAGATCCAAAGTTTAAATATCCATGCATTTTTCCTGTTCATATTTTAATCAGTTTTGCTGATCAAGACGTGGAATTTTTTTCACTTTCAATTCCCTGTTGCTCTTCTTATCTAAGGTAGGAAAATTAGCAATTAATGCACATGGCAAATGCATGTAGCTTTATGTTCCAGCATTATATTTAGTTAAAAAATACATCCTCAAAGTATAATCAAATGTATCTTGCTGTCTATTCATTCATTTATAATTATGAGTCCTTGAAATAAAACAGTGGAAGATATTTTTCCAGCTGTGGCAACTGACAGACCCACAGGCAAATTCTTAAATGAGCTCTGTGGGCAGTTGTACTGACATATCTCAAATAGCCTCTGGGGTTGTCACATGGCTGGGTTGCTGACTAGTTGTCTTATCTGTTCTAGCACAGTGTTCTTATGATTACATAAACTGTTATTTTTACATATTCTTTGTTTAAAATAGAATTAAAAAAAGCAACTCCAGATTCTTGGTCATTTCTTCAATGAATTGTATTTAAACAGAATTTATCATATTTTCTATTATTTTTTTTTACATACACATACCCTAAAATCCAATATTGTACTATGAAGTCTTATTCTTTATTTGGCAAGTGCATAATATTATCTTATGCAAACACTGATTTTCATGGTGGTTTATTTTAAACATCTAAACTTAATTTAAAAAAAACATGACAATGGAGGTCAAACCTCAGGTAGGTAAAAGCTGCAGTTTTCACAGTAGGTAAAAACTCACTTTTCTTCTAATGGGAAAGAAAAGGGTGACAACAGTGTCTGTCATAGTAACACATGCAAAATTGGATCTAAAATGTGTCAATATTTAAAAAATGTAATTCTCTTTGCTTCCTTTCTGTTTGGCTTTCCTTCTTGCACTACAGAACAATGAGTTGTAGTTCAGAAACTTGAGAAAATATTAGGCCAGATAGAAAAGACAGTGTGATTATTCCTTACTATTTTCAGAGCAGTAATATAATATTTCTGCTTAGCCTTGATACAAGTTAACCTCAAATGGCCTTGTTGTGACTTTTAGCAACATATGTTATCACATTCAAGTCGCAGACTGCTGTATAATCAGGGGCATAACTACAGCCGTAGCAGCAAAAGCGTATGCACAGGTGCCGACGCTGCTCAGGGGCCAGGAATGGACTAAAATTTTGTGCCATTCTCCAGGGCCCATCCCTTCCTGCTTGCAGGTGCTACCGAGGTCAGCAACACCACAGCAGTAACAAGGGCAATGTAATGGGGATGACCAGGCCCACCTGCACACCTCAACTGTGCCCATCCCACCTGCCCATCCTGCATGCCAATCCCTGATGCCATTGCCAGCTTCCGGCTTGCTACTGAAGACACCTGTCCTGCCTGCCCGACTCCAAGGCAAGCTACTTGCCTGTGGTGTTTTCACAAACACCTGTCCTGCCTGTCTTCATGGCCAGCCACCTGCCCACTGCCACAGATACCAGTCCTGCCAGCCCCTGATGTGATGGTCATCCAGGCACCCACCCCCCAGAAACCCGCTTGACGAAGTTCCTCTATATGCATGTATAGTAATATAGTGTATATGGTGTTTATTTATGTACTGTATAAGTGTATATGGGGTTTGTGTATATGCTGTATATACTGTATGAATGTGTGTGTTAGTTTTGTGTGCGTTTATATTTTGTATACAAAATTGTAGATTTACACTGAAGGCATCAAAACTATGAAATAACACATGTGGAATTATATACTTAACAAAAAAGTGTGAAACAACTGAAAATGTGTCTTATATTCTAGATTCTTCAAAGTAGCCACCTTTTGCTTTGATTACTGCTTTGCACACTGTTGGCATTCACTTGATGAGCTTCAAGAGGTAGTCACCTAAAAAGGTTTTCACATCGCAGGTGTGCCTTTTCAGGTTTAATATGTGGGATTTCTTGCCTTATAAATAGGGTTGGGACCATCAGTTGTGTTGTGCAGAAGTCAGGTGGATACACAGTTAATAGTCCGACTGAATAGATTTAGTATTTGTATTATGGCTAGAAAAAAGCAGCTAAGACAAGTGAGTGGCCATCATAACACATTGGGGGTCATTTACTAAGGGCCCGATTCGCGTTTTCCCGACGTGTTACCCGAATATTTCCGATTTGCGCCGATTGTACCTGAATTGCCCCGGGATTTTGGCACACGCGATCGGATTGTGGTGCATCGGCGCTGGCATGCACACGACGGAAATTGGGGGGCGTGGCCGAACGAAAACCCGACGTATTCGGAAAAACCGCCGCATTTAATAACCGAAAATGTGTCGCTTGGGAAGCGCTAACCTTAACCTGGTTCAGCTCGGTGTATTCCGGCGCGTGCAGATGCTTTTAAGCGCAGCATCGCCACCTGGTGGATGGCAGAGGAACTACCTTCATAAATCCCGTCCAGACCCGAATCCTGTTCAGAGAACGCGCCGCTGGATCGCGAATGGGCCTGGTAAGTAAATCTGCCCCAAAGTGTTTGATAAGATGCCAAATAAAGCAAAGTAAAGTCAGCAAAGTGCAAAGTAACAAAAATAAGATTATATTACCTGATATCAGAAACAGGGAGTGAACTAGGTCCCCTTAAGGAAGCCTGGATAATGGGCTATATGCGCGGGGACTTAGTCCACCCACTGTTTCTGATACCCAGTAATGTTGTCTCATTTTTGTTACTTTTCTGACATTACTTTTTTCTTATTTAGCATCTTATCCAGCACTTTAACATGGACTTTTTTTTAGCAGTAAATATAATGACTCAGTATATTGAGCTTATTCTTTACATTATATTAACATTATAATGTAGTGATTTTCTCTTGTGCACTTGCTCCCTGAGTATCCAGCATAAATTGCAATTAGTTGGGGAAATAAATCAATTTTGAAACTTTTTTGATGTATTTAATTCACATTTGCGTGTTTTTTAGGTTAATACATCCTGGAGACACCAGATTTGTATAATCTTTCTCACAAGTTTTTATTTAATGTGTGTATAATGAAACCGTATTTGTGCCACCACATTAGACACAAGACAAAGATTAATTATATTTTTCCACCTTCAGGGCTGTTTGGTCCTGCTCTTTGAAGGACATGTTTTAGTTTATTGGTCCCATCAATGGTCCTATTTATTGTTCCCGGGAACACATTAGGTTACCAAGTTCACTATGAGATAACTTTGAGGTCAGTGCTCCTTCCCAGCTCTCTGCAAGCTGCTAGCATAGTGCCAGCAGCTGGTAGGATTTTAGGTAGTAAGGGATTTATGATCCTGAGGTGTACTGTATCATACACTGCATTTTCAACTCCTAATAGGTTTTAAAATGTAGCCTGAAAATAAATTAGTAAGTGTTATACTAAGTTATCTGGAATTTCAACTCTTTCTATATAAAATTGTTAAATACACGTTACAATGGAGGTATTTATTTTAGTGTCTTATGTAAAAAAAGACACATTTTGCTTAGTTTAGACCAATATCGGAGGATCTAATTAAATGTGGTCTTTATGCCTCCTTTTAGGGACAAAACAAAACATTGAAAGGATCAAAAGCATAATTAATTTGGCACCAGTCACTGATTGCCAAAATTCTTTTTAGATGTGTGCACCATTATTTAAGTTTCCAATTTATCATAGACCCTATTTCATAAAACAAATGACATGCTGCAAGTTATTTTTCTGACTCACATATTTGTACTTATCCATCAAGAGGGTGGATACAAAAAGATACATACATAAAATATTTATTTTAATGTGTGGCCATACAAACTGTGAAACAGACTTTACAGGTTTAGTTTATGGGGCATGTTTATCAGGACAGGACACCAGTGGTGCAGAGGCCCTGAAATAATCGCAAATGCTAGCTTATTGCTAACTATTAATTATTTGCCCCAATCTGCCACCAGTGGGTTATGAAGGGGCGTAAAGGGGGAGGCACAGTCAGCTGAGCGGAGGGCGCGGCCAGAAGTGGGCCGGTGTGGGGACGCACTCACTGCTGATGGCGACTTTTCACATGTGCCTACCTGCCTGGCGTAGAATAAAAGCTGTGCAGCAGCCTGCCCGATACATCAAAGGTTGGAAGTACAAGTGCCAGCGGATGATAAATATCCCGCTATTTGTCAATTTGGGTTTAAAAATTTAAAAAATCTAATTAAAAAGAATGAAAATAAAAAAACATATACAAACTATTTTCCAGCACTTTAGAGGCATTAAAAATGTTATGCTGTTGAAAATGAAGCTTTATTATTGATTTTTTTTTAAATCTATGATAAGACACTTCATTGATAAATCCTTAGTTGTATTTTATTCTATTGTAAATTGTGATTTGGCATTACCTACAGCACATTTTACACACCAGTCCAATCCTTTTTTTTTTTATTTATCACACAAAAACACTTTATTACAGTTCCAAATATTATTGTACATGCATTTATTTACAGATCTAAAACGATCTGTTACCATATAAAAAAAGTTTAAAGATTTAAATACCAGTTATGTAAAGTTTAATAACATCCAATATTTTGCAGTTACTAAACTAATTAAACAAACTTGGCGCATTTTGTAAGTCTGCTTAGGTGTTTGAGTTTTCCATCTGTTCAGCTACAGCATAAATTCCCACCTAATCTATTTTACTTCTTTGATTTACTGTAACTTGAACATGCACACCATGCAGCTGCTAACTCTTAACAATACAAAAAAGAGTTATACAAGTTTTATAAAAAGTAAGATAAACTCCTAGTTTGAAAATAAAGTCAGATGTGCTCATACTGGAAAGTACAAATGATATGTCTTGTAGTTTGCTGGATAATTGACAGGTATCTGCTTGAACTATATTATGCAGTTCACTTTGACTGATGTGATATCATTTTAATTCAAGTAACAAGAAGAATGATAATTGATCTGCTGATTCTGTAGTAAGTGTCTTTTAGTTACAGATGCTTTAACTGAGAAAATATAATTGGGATGCTTGCAAAGTTTTTGCTACTTATAATGATTAGGGTAGAGTAGAATACACTACACTAGGTGGCAGTCTAATGTGTCTTAATATTTTCTGTAAATGGAAAGTTTAATTGCCCTTCTTTGCAATCTCAACCACATAAAGCTTACAGTATGACAGTTTACATAATTGTTGTAAACCAACTGTTTTCTATAGCCTGACAATAGCAGGGTTCTTTCCTCAGTAGGAATGCTGTATAGCTGTAACTCAGAGCCTCTGTTCTAGGTTCCACTTACAAGTATTTGATTGGCAAAGACTGACAATTTCACCTGGATTAGAAGCTGTTAATTGCATCCAGTATCAATACATTACCATATCGTAGGGTGTAATCAATAGGTCCCTACAGTTTTGTCAACAGATTAACCCCTTTGCGTACCAAAAGGGAGGATGTATGCAAAGAGCTCATGCGATGAGCTCTCTCCATACACATCGGCTGACACCTGCCGTTAACTGCCGCGGTTGGTGCTGGCATATTATATTGGGGTCACATTCCACTTTAGTTAGTGTGAAATACACTGCATTATCTGCTTGGTGCAATTGCTCCTTGAAATATGTCAAACAGGCAGAATTCTGTTTCCTCCATAGGGACAAGAAGTGGCAGAAAGGTTGATTAAACTGGCAGAAGAACGAGCAGAGTTCAAGGTGTTTCTAGCAGCCATAAAAATAGGCCACAGCTGCCAGCTATGTCCTGCATCCAATCTTAAAATTGTAGTATGATTTACATGATTGTCCACATCATATCAAGTGACATCTGTGTGGGATATCCATGAATCAATGGGTTCCCATACCCCACACTCACTTGACATACTTAAAAAGCTCTGGGCCATCAAATGGCCTCGATAGTAGTTATTATGATGCTCCTTCTACCAGGCAATTAATGGCTGCTGACACTGTCTCCTATTTACTTTACATTGAGAATGAGTGGATTGAGAAGAGTCATCAAGTCATGCTGGATTTGAAGGATAGGTCCGCCGCATCTTCCTTTACGGCAGAATCTACTGATGGTCTTGTGTTAGAAGGGATTTGGGGAATTTGCCACCAGACTGAATAAGAAAGAACCAATACATGTGTTAATCATAATGATATTACTTATCTTGCGATGGAGCCAAGTCAAGTTAATGCTTCATTATTACCAGGAGGTGAGGGTGGCAACATGTAGGTCAGCCAGCTCCAGTCAAAGTTCTGCGATAGACAATTGGGAAAGTGAAAGATGGTCCTCAAGCACTTGTGGGGTTAAATAACTTCCTCAACAGGACCAAATTTTGTAATATGCAGGATATACAGCCCTGTGTCAACAGATGCTTAGATACCATGTTGTTGTCTGGACTACTGTGGAAAAATGTAGTGGTGCATTCTGAGGCAGAGAGTGCTGCTCCTCTCATCAGCCTGTACCCCATCTCCAGCAGCCAAGGCCCTTCCCACTCAACATGCGAAAGCTGTGATTTTGTCTATTGATCTGCTGTTTGTGATCCTTCTCCTCCAACTACACTTGCAGGCAATATTACAAGGTGATTACTAGGATGTAACAGTATACATGCACCCATTCAATGGTATAGAAGCTGAATGTGCACCTGACCAAGTTGCTGGTCTTTCAGTCTTCCCCTTCCCAAGTCATAGCTTGTGCTGAGTAAACATGGAGAGTTCCAAGCCATTATATCTCTTTCAAAATTGTGCCAGCCCTTCATAAGCAGGTGTAGGAGAGGTTGTCAAGTCCTTGAACCTGTTGTTTCATATGCATCCTTTACTGCCCATTGGGTAATTATGATTGAGAAGCCTGAACAGCGGCAACCCTGCTAGGTAACTTTACTTCCACCTCCATGTTCTTGTTCTACATTTCCAGTGTTCATTAACTACTCATAGTCTAACATGTCCTCAGCTTCCACCGTAGCCACATTGAGAGTGGTTCTCTGGCATACCACCAATGTTAAGCAGATCTTCCCCTGGCTAGCCTGGGAGAGTTTGGGAGGACGTGCTCCATGGGCTTCACAAACAAATCCAAATCTGCCTGTCTTTACAACAACTAAAGATCGGAATCATAGTGACCAACAATGGGAAGAAGATTCTTCACCGCATCAAGGGGGGCTGACCCATGCCCCCTACATGGAGCACATTTTTAATCTGGTTATTTAGTGGAACATGTCATTAGGATTTCCCATTTGACCTAATGACAGGTTCCTAGAAACTTTTCAATACAAATTCCCAATATAATTTTATAATTAACATTACTGCTTCCAGTATTTGTCAGTTCCTAGGATTACAGACTGATGTCATTCGGCTGCTGGATCGCATGATTATGATGCTGATAAATTTGGCTGGCCAGAATGGACCACTGCCTTCCTTATATTGCTTAGGGTTTCTCACTGACAAAACAAAATGTAAATTCTGCTTCTAAACATTTGGTTTTATACTTAAAAGTCCATGTATTGTATGTAGGCGTTTTAGAAGGACAGTATATGTCTATATGTACAGTATTATATATTTACTTTTTCATTTAAAAATTTTTAATTATCTCCCACTGTCATCCTCTAGTAGAGATTACATTGTGCAGGGATATATTTTGGTGTCTATAATTAGAATAATGTCCAACCTGTCCGCATCTTGCTTTCATTTTGTGCTACCTACTACTGCTCTCACTTCTCCAACTAATGAGGTCTTGTAAGCAAAAATAATGAGCCATCCTGTTATACTGACTTTAGTGCGGTAATGTAAATGTTACATGACAGTAGACTGACAGGATATATTTGGTGAGAATGTGTTTTAGGTTTTTACATTATTTTCTCTTGTTCAGGAATAAGAGTAGTGAAACATTATAGATTGTCATACATGGTACAGTTTTTTCCTGCTGCGGTTTGCTTTTTCTATCATTTCATGTCAAGGAAAATGTCATTATTAGCATTTTATGTCTCACATCTTTTTTACAGCGCTCTTACATTCTGAATTTAACTGTAATATGAAAGTTTCAATTGCTACTGTGTGTATCAGTATTGTGTCCACACAGTTTTGTAAGTATTACAATATTTATTTCAATCTTTATTACTTGGTTAATTATTGTAGCTTATTGTAATTCAATGTGACATACACACAATCTATCAGTAAGATAGTGAGAATGCGATGACAGCTAACCCTTTAAATATCTAATACATTATTTTAGGTGTGAGTATTGAAAGTCATTAAACCTTCCGACACATACTGCGAGGTGCTAGCACAACACACTTGATAGATAAGCAAACTCAATCAGCATAAATATTATAGAGTTATATATAATCTTAAATGCTGTTATCAAAATATTCTACAACTATGTGTGACAGGATTTTATGGCAAGTCAGTAACAGAGCAAAAAAATTCAGTTAACCATGTTCCCATATACTTCTTAATGTATTTTTGGGGTATTTTACAACTGTACAATGAGCTACCATGCAAAAAAATCATAGCTCCAGCTATCTAACACATAGGAAAATATTGGTGTGCCAATGTATGGTGTAAACTCCACCTCCCGCATGACTCAGATATATTGAGTAGCTCCAGTCTTCTAAAATCAGTATATAAATTAAACCAGCAAATGGATGTGCTATCTTTCATAATTGTGGGTATTATCTGCATTAATATTTATGTACATGAAGCCAACATATTTAATAAACTAAGCCTTTTGGGGCCTAGGTCTGCAACTTAAGTAGAAGCCATGTTTTTTGCTAAAAAAAGGTTTTTTTTCTAAGTGAAGAGTTTTTTCTCCCCCCCCCCCATTTACTAAGCCTATGTTTTCAAAGTGTACATTACAGTGCTTAGTGTGCAATGGTAAGTAGAAAAAAAAACTATTAAAAACTGTATTTCTGAGTGTTATAAGGTGCCATGTAATATAAACCAGGGTTTAGAGATGAGCGAATCATCCAAAATCTGTTTCAAAGAATCTTTGAAAATTTTCATAAGATGTTCCTCCAGATGTCCTTGAAATTACTATGTAACTGCATCAAGTCTTCTAAAACACAGATTTTTCACCAAAAACTTCTCTTATTTTGTTTTTAATAAATTCTGTCTTTTTGCCTTTTCTATCCTCCTTCACTTAGCGCTGGAATGTTAGCAGTATTTTACAAGATTCACCCAAGGCAAATCAGGGAAAGATATGGACTCTATTTGGTGGCCAAAATCAAACTGATTAGAAAATTTGGTAGTCTAATGTGCCAATCCCTGTGTCCTTTAATCGTTTCATTAAATTATCCAACAAAAGTAATCCCTCGCTATTTACCACCTGATTAATAACTTTTACCCCCCTTCTTATCCAATATGCCATGTCAAGAATAGTGTCCACTTCTAGAAAATGCACAGTGTGCCAAAGTGGAGTAAAGCTCACAACCCCAGTAATCTCTTCAAATAAAATGGTTCAACAATTCACTAACAAACCATTGTACATGCTCACGTACCCTGAGTTTGAATTCACGTGTTGTCATGCCCACATAAATCTTCTTACATGGGCACGTGGCATAGTAAATTACGCCCAGAAACCTCCGGTAACGCTATCTAACACTGCGGCAGGGTATAGTGTAATTGTCGGACAGCTCGCAAAGCTGTCCGACGTATTCATGAGGGGGCGTGGTTGGGGCGTGACTAGGGGCGGCGACTGCCGCCTAGCGCGCGGCAGTCAATGCCAGCCTATGGAGCAAGCGGGGTGGTCCGGGGTAGAGGCAACGCCTCAGATCGCCCCCTCATGAATACATCGGACAGCTTTGCAAGCTGGTTTCTGGTAACGCTATCACTCTAACACTGCGGTGTTTGATCAAGCACTAGGAGCTGCTTACTTAAGTAAGCAGCTCCTAGTGCCGATAAATGGGGTGACAGGTCCTCTTTAAGTGGAAGTAAGGTAAACGTTTCCCAACTGATTAACAAACATGAGAGTGTCCCAAATTAACATCCAGATCTAATATCTGCAGAACAACTTTGGGAGTATCCTATACAGTAAATAAAATATTGTCTGCATACAGGGATATCTTATCCCTTTCACCAACAGTCCCACACCCCCATATCCTGCATTCCCCCTTTGCTAATATAGCAAGAGGTGGGGAGAAGAGATATCCTTGTCGCATACCTCTTGAGATGAGAAAGGCCACAGAATCAACACCCTCTATCCTTATTCTAGTTACTGGCTCTTGATATTATATTTGTATCCATCCAATACATTTGTCACTGAATCCAAATCCCTCCCTCCAAGGAACCACCACTCTAGCCTGTCAAATGCTTAGCTATATGGCCCATGCTCATGGATTTGCTTAACACCCTGGACAGAATGGACACCAGAATTTTCCCATACTCTCTGTACAACCTAAAGGGGAATCCATTTACTGTAGCAGATACCACATCCATTAACTCCTCAATTGTTAAGGGAGTTTCCAAGCCCTGGATTTGTTCCTGCAACAATCTGGATAACTATATTTTTCTCATGAATTCTTTTTTCTTATCAGAATAAAGGCCATATGAAATACCACTAACTGATGGAATCCTTATGAACTCTGACAGATACTGAATCCTGAATCATTTCTAGCCTACAACTTCTAGTATTATAATTGATTATAGAAGCCAACAATTTAACAGGTTTTCCACCTTTCAATAAATATGTTCTCCAAACCCAACCTTCTGCTGGGCCTTCTTCTGTAAACATTGCTCATAAGCACTCTGGACCGCCAACAGAGCTAACTTATTTTTTTCCAAGGGAGGAATGTATAACAGATACAAATAGGGCATGTGAAGATCATAAAGGGGTGTACCACAGTATAAACACCCTCTGTAGATTTATATACTTAAACAGACTAAAATGTTAGTGCCAAAGCTCACCATAACATTCAGATCTTGTGGATATGCTGCTAAATTGTGTCTGCTGTTAACATGCTTTTATTGATTGATATTTAAGTAGAAGCCACATACTCAAGGCCTGTTTTTGCAAGAATATTGTGGTCCCATTCCAAAGATTTGTAAATAATAGTATTAATAAATTATTATGTATTTAAAAGTTTAGGCAAAAATTAAAACTGCTAGTATATTTCTTTTCATTGAAAAAACAGGAAGACACAATCAGATTAAATGGGCTAGCCACTTTTCAATAAACTGTTCCATTAAACATGTCTCTGCATGTATATGTACAGTACCTGTTTCTTGCCTCCTTTGATAGCTTTAGCCACTCTCTGTTCTCACTATACTGCCCTCTGCTCACTCTCTAGGCTGTCCTTATGGCATCACCCAATTTGTCTTTTCACTGTCCGTCCTCACTAACAGAGACTGGAAGAAGGCAAAAGAGGGAGCATGAGAGTAAAAAGAGCTCAGACTTGTAAACAAAAAATCACAGAGAGTCTGCACACAGCACAAAATTAGGTAGCAGGAATTATGAACATTCAGGGATTATCCATCAAAGAGTTGCCAAACCCTTTAGGTATGCTCCTGCTTATCAGGAACATCTCTAGGGGTCTTATACTCAGCATCTCACTGAGCAGTATATAGTCGTACAGCATTAAAAAGTGATTTTAAAAAAGCTTGCCCCGCTGAGCCCGCCTCTTCACGCGCATAGGCCCAGATAAATATGCCCCATAACCAAAATTAGTCAAATGGTAGATTCTAAATCTGTCAAATTGTTTGCCAAAAAACATTTCAGTGTTCAGTACACCAATTTTGTGTGACCAATCCCACAATTAATGGCTACTAAGGATTATTAAAATCAGATAGGTGGGTGTTCAGCTCTCACCATACACAAGAGTCAGTTGTTTGAAATAGTTGCAGAAATTTGGAACCTCTGCTTACACCTTTAACAGAATACCTTAGTTACCTTGATATTGCCTTGTTGAGGTCTGCTGTTTTATTATTATTTTAATGTACAGGTGTGTTACAGATCACAATGTTAAACTTTGTTCTAATGAATAATATTTTCATGGCATTCAACAAAAACAGTCAAGTAACATACTGTATTTTTTTATTTTATACTATATATTTTTTCTTTTTTTAAAAAAATATTAACCTCAGATAAAGCCACATTTATTTGTTATCATTTCCATGTTCTTATTTTTCTCTGCAGTTTTTTTCCTTTGCCTCTTATTACTGTACATCTGCAGCAGAGATTGAAAAGACTTGTGGACAGAAGGGGAGATATTGCCATTTGAAATTTAACCTAGGGGCAAGAATATCTTGTTTTTCTTGCTGCTACTTAATTTTGCCACCCCCATGCTTGTTTACTATAACTATAGGATGTGGCATTTCTTCCAGCTGTCTCAAGCAGACTTCTTGGTAATACATGGTTCTTTAATAAGCAGGCAGTGTCCAAATTGGACATAGATAACAGTTTGTGAATTTTAATTAATTGCATTGGCAAACTTTCCTATCAGCTACTCATATTACTCAAATACCTTTAAATTCACAATGATTCTCCTTCACAGACAAATCGTCACATGATGCATGGTACCTGTTACATGTGTGTATCATCTTTAATATAAAATATTTACTATTAGTTCCCTGTATGCTGTAGTATACTTAATACATTATGTATATAAGTAGTTTTAATGTGCCATGTGTTTTATCCTGGCATTGCCAATTGTTCCCACATAGAAACAATAAATAATACTGTGAAATTTTGGCTTCCTAAATGTTTTGCAAATTCCCAGATTCGCAAAGCAACATTAGTTTATGTTGCACTTAATACATATGGAGAATAGCTTTTGTCTATTTATAACATAATATCGGCTCAACACATACTCAATGCTATATAAAGTTATTATTAAAGCATATATATATAAATTTAGAGCCTATGTCCTCCATATAATCTGTTATTGCTTGTACACATAGCTTATATTGCAATGTAATAAGAACTATGGGCTGGGTGGATTTATCACGGCTTGTACAGTATGCCAGCAACGTGAAATAAAAGCCTTGACATTGCAGTTGCTGTATTTCAAGTACTGTATATACTGGCGTATAAGACTACTTTTTAACCCCTTAAAATAATGGCTACAGTGGGGGGTCGTCTTATACGCCGGATATACGGGGGCCGCACTGTGTGAGGTGTTTTTTTTCCCCGTCAGCGCGCAGAGAGCCGCTTCCTGGGACCGCCGCGCATGCGCGGCAGTCCGCCTTTCACAGTCATTAGAAGAGGCTTAGTAAGCGCTGACGGGGCGGCGCGCTGTATGCTAATGCAGCCGCCCTGTCACAGCGGTCGGCGTCACAGAGCTGGGGGTCACATTCGGCACTTACAGAAGCATGTCGGATCTTCATTAATATCGCAGCTTACAGTTATGATCACCAGGCACTTGCTCTCTTGTTTGTCTTGCAAAGTTTTAAGCAGACTTTTTTTCATTTGGGAGAGGGGTAGTCTTATACAGTGAGTTTATACCAAATTCTATATTTTTAGGGCAGAAGTTGGGGGTCGTCTTATACGCCCAGTCGTCTTATACGCCGGCATATACGGTAGGTGGAGCTGTCCTAGGCTTATTGTGGCCTGATTCTACTCCAGGCAGGATCTGGTATAGAACTGTGGCAGCTTATATCGGGAGTGACCGAGAGCGTTGGCCAACATAAAGCACTGATGCACAGAGCAATAGTACTTGATAAATCTGCCCTTATACATCCATGATGTGCAAATATTGTATGCAGACATTCTCTGAAGGTTATGTGTGCACAGAGTACAGCTAACATGTTGCATATACTGTATATCTATTTAGTATTAAATATACATTGTGTTTGGGTAAGGTGGGGCTTTACTTACTGTATTTACAGTAGGCAGGAATTAGTTTTGCATGCATTTCTTTATTAAAAATTGGGTAGACAAAAAAGTATGGGAATTCAAAACTAATAAATAAAAAGAATATTTTTTTTTCTGACCTGACTTAGATCTATACACATCGGTGCTCATTAATTATTAAAACCTTCATTAATTAAAATCTAACTTAAGCCAAGTCAGTACTCCGACCTAATAATAATCACACTATCACAGATGTAATGAAACCTTTATTATTTTCTTCCATCAAAACAATCATTAATTATACATAAACTCTGCCAGCAAATGTCAACATATTTTATAAAATTCTTAAATGCTATGTGATTTGTTTTTGTTTTGATAGGTCAATAATAATGCATTTTCGTACAAGTCTCAAGTTTGAGAAAACATAGAGTAAGATGTCAAAACAGAGAAGAAACATGAGCCTAGTAAGCCTAGTATGTTGGTAAGAGAAGCAAGAAGAATGGAAGCAAGAGAATGGACAAGAAACAGGCAAAAGTTAAAGTACAGTAACTGTAACTGTACACTACAGAAGTGGGATGCAGAGTTCACAAATGAGCCAGAAGATTACATCATCAGACACTGAATGAAAACACAAGTGAGTTCAGGATAACTACAGATTACATTCATTGTTACTTTAGGACATGGCATTTAAAAGGACATCCACAAAAACAAAGAAAACTTTCTGAAGTGTTGCCGGTCACCGCGGACCCTTTGTCATGGATAATGATATTAACAATTGTTAAAATCCAAAAATATAGTTAATAATTTTTTATCAGATCATTACGTACATATAATCCTTTTGGAACAATGCAATCCAAACAAAATCCAATATCCTTCTCTAGTGAGAGGGAGACATCTGAGATTTCCTCCTCTCAAAGGTGTGTTAACCCTTTCCAGACCTCATGTAAGTCAAATCTCCTGCATGAAAATTACAAAAGTGTTTTGAAACTTTGAAATATTGAGTACACTTACTTACCCGGTCCAGTCGCGATCCAGCGGCGAGTTGTCCAGCGCTGATTCGGGTCTGCCGGGATTCACTAAGGTCCATGCGCCTGATATCCACCAGGTGTTGCTGCTGCGCCAAGGTCCGCCGGAGTTCACCTGCTTCGTCCCGGTGCATGTAAGTGGTGATCTTGCCACACAAATTTTTTTTTAAGTTCTGCGGTTTTTCCGAATCCGTCAGGTTGTCCAAGGCCACGTCCCCTGGTTTCTGTCACGCGAAAGCCCATGCCGATGCGACACAATTCCATCGCATGCACCAAAATCCTGGGGCAATTCAGGGCAAATCGTAAATTGTCGGGAAACCTTATGAAAGTGCGCGATTCAAACCCTTAGTAAATGAGCCCCATTGTCTGCTTATGCATCCTAGTAATAGACCTAGTTTGGAATACATGTTGGCAACACATACAACGATTTTTGCCACATCAAAAGAATCCCTTAGTATCTAACCAAGTTCACCCACCAGAAAAAGTTTGTGGGCAACTTGGAGACAAAAGGGTTTGGTGTTTTTTTTGTAGAAACCTACTTGTAAGCATTTAGATAACGTATCATCTTTATAGAGTAAAGTTAAACATTTTTGTACTATTTCCCTTACTTTATGGTATTCCCTGCTATACGTAGTAACGAAAATAGGTCCTGAACCACTGATAATCTTATTTCTTTTTAGACTCCATTGTGGATAGCTTCGAGCAGTATCTTCTGCCTACGTGGTAGAACAGTTAAATTTCACACAGAGAGTTTCATCCTGAAGACATGATTGAAAGTTTTACATTTTTTTGCACAATTCGGATGGAAAGAAAACAACAATTCTACTACTTGTTTTTGTGTTTTGAATTCCGCGCCATATACGGTTTGAAATATATAGCATATTACCATTGTTAATAAGCCTATATAGTAATATAAAGCTTTTAAGGTTTTCAACTTTTTGAACACTAAAATATTGATTTATGCTCCCCCAAAAATATATAACCTGATTTTACTTATACAGTAATAGTATAGTTATATTATAAATCAAAAAAATAAACCAAAAACAGAACTAAAAATCCTAAACCCAAAAATGATCAATACTTCCTAAGAGCCATTTAGAATGGTGGAAGAATATGAGTATTTTATGGTAAAGGGTAAGGATTTTAGGTGGTTTTAACTTGTTTTATTGAAAGGGATAATTAATAAAATTTTTTATTGATTTTTAAATGTTTGTGTTCATATGTGTTTTTACAGAATATATTTCATTTTAATTGCACTAGGACGTAATAGTACGTCCTTGCGTGAAGATACTTCCCATATGGGGATGTTCTATTACATCCCGCTTCTGGCACCGGCTCGATAATGGAGACGGCACCAAAAGAAGTTTAAAGCATTAAAATAAATAAAAAAATAATAATATAAGCCCTTAAAATGTCACTTTCCCATACAAATACCTAATAAAGTATAAAAAACTCAAATACACCCAAAATCCCCACATATTTGGTATCGCCGGAAACCCCCCCAAAAACATTCCCAAAATAGATAATTTATAATTAATACCCTTAACAAAATGCTCTAAAAGTGATTAAAAAGTGTTATGCACTCTAAAATAAGAACACTAAAAAGAACAACTCAAATTGCAAAAAATAGGCCCTTAGATTTGTCAGCTGAAAAATAGTTATGCATCTGAAAAGATAGTGATGCTAAAATGAGTTAAAATTGAATAAAATACACAAAACCATCACATATTTGGTAGCGCTATGTCAGTGACAATCTGTACAATAAAGTAGAATCATTACTGGACCCGCACAGTAAAACCGATAAGAAAAAAAACAAAAAACAAAAAAATGTTAATTAATACCATTTTTAAAATACTATAAAAAGTGTGTTAAAAATGTTTCTTACTCAAAATAAGGCCATTAAAAAGAACAATGCTTCTCACAAAAAATAAGCCCTAAAACAGATTTGTCAGCTGAAAAAAAAAAAAAAAAATATGCATTTGAAAATATGGTGATGCTAAAATAAACAACATTTTCTCCAAATTAGTTTTTATTCAGTAAAATTGGGGAGAAAATTTAAAATCTATATAAATGAGGTATTTTGTAATCATGGTGACCCAAAAAATAAAAATAATATATTATTTGTATGGTATGGTGAATGGCCAAAAAACAAAATGAAGAAATCTTACCAAAAATTGATGATTTTTATTTTCTCCACCAACAAAGAGTTAAGAAAATCTTATCAATTAGCTCTAGATGCCCCAAAATGATGTACCAGAAAAGTGCATCTCATGTGGGAAAAAAATAAGCCTGTACAAAAAGCCCATACAGCAGGTTACCACCACAAAGTATCAAACTTTGTGGAGCTTTTTTCATTTTCCACCCAAAATGAATATTACAATTGTTACAATTTGTAAACTGAACCTCCATTTTGTTTTAACCCCTATAAAACACCTAAAGGGTTAACAAACTTCTTAAAAGTGCTTTACATATGTTAAGGTGTTTAGTTTCCATACTGGTATAATTTACAAGTCTTGCTATTTTTTAGGCCTCTCACAGTCATTTCAAATTTGAGTATGTCCCTATAAATACGGGGTTTGGAGATTTTCCTAAAAAATAAATATGGCACCAAAATTCTAAGCTTCGTAACATTCTAATTAAATACATGGAATGTTAAAAAAAACAATGGTAACATAAAGCAGACATTTGGGAAATGTCTGTAATAATTTGGGTGCTTGAAAAGTAGAGAATTTAAAACTTTGAAAATAAAGAATTTTGCTAAATTTCCACTTTTTCATAATTCAACACAAAAGATATCATCCAAATGTTTAAACTAATCTGAAGTACAATATGTCACGAGAAAACAATCTCAAAATCCCCTGGACTTTTTATAGCAAAGGGCAAAAATAGGCTGAAAGTGTTAATGTAATTTTAATTGTTTGGGTTGTTATAGTTTCAACAATTCCACATATGTGAATAATTGAAATTTTTTGTTAGTTACTCTTTTTTTTTAACATTTTATAAACTGTTAATAAACTGTTTATAAACTGTTCATTTCTCACTTAGCTGTAAGGTTAATCTGTGAGGTTGTAAGGCAGTTGGAAACTTATATGCCTAGCAATTTTAAACTATCAAACTTAATTGATTTTAATATGTTATGATTAGTGTTGAATGTACCCTAACCACAAAGTTCAAGTTTTTTAGTAGTTTGTGCCATAATCAGCTTAAATCCTCCCCCCATGGTTAATATCCTGCAGGGCTCTAACTCTTAAAGGGGTATTCCCATCTGGGCATTTACATTTAATTGAATTAATGTGCCTTATATAAACATTTCTTCAATTGGATGTTAATTAAAAAAATGTTCCTGTGTGATGATAATTTCCCATAAATGTAGCCATGTTGTCCCTTAGAAACCAGATAGCTTCCTCGGATACGACCACGTCACACTCTGGCAGCGGTGGCCAGACATGTGCTATAGAGTCCTGCCGGACCACCAGGATTCAGCGATCATTACACCAGGGTGGCTGTGCGACATGTAGTAACTCCCTGACATTCTATATACAATAATCTTTTGTTTCTTTGTGCACTCAATCCATCAGAGGTGGCCGTATCCGAGGAAGCTATCTCGTTTCTAAGGGACAACATGGCTACATTTATGAGAAATTATCTTCACACAGGAACATTTTTTTTAATAACATCCAATTGAAAAAATGTTTATATATGGCAGATTAATGAAACTGAATGGGACTGCCCAGACGAGAATACCCCTTTAACCCCTTAACACTCTCCGCCGTAGCTCTACGGCGCAGAGGTATAGGGAATGTATGAAGAGGGCTCACGGGCTGAGTCCTCTTCATACAAAGGTGGGGGTTGTTGCATATTGCAGCAAACCCCCACCGCTAATAACCGCGGTTGGTGCTTGCACCAATCACTGCTATTAACCCTTTGATTGCCGCCGGCAAAGTCACCGCCATCTTTATTCCGATAGTCTCGGATCTTCGTTTGACCCGAGGCTTTATGGCTTCTGCAGATTCGTTACAATAAGCCAGTGGCTCATTGTAATGCATGAGCTGCAAAATTGCCATATATTGCAATACAGAAGTATTGCAGTATATGGTAGGAACGATCTGACCATCTAGGGTTAATGTACCCTAGATGGTCTAAGATATAGTGAAAAAAAAAGTTTAAAAAAAGTTTAAAAATAAAAAAAATTAATAAAATATTAAAAATTCAAATCACCCCCCTTTCGCTAGAACTGATATAAAACATAATAAACAGTAAAAATCACAGACACATTAGGTATCGCCGCATCCAAAAATGCCCGATCTATCAAAATATAAAAATGGTTAGGGCCGGCCGTGACCTCCGAGATGGGAAATGGCGCCCAAATGCCCACGAGGTGGAATTCAACATTAACCATGTTATCCAGAGTTTACCAGCAGCGGAGAGCGATTGTAGACTGCCAGATGTCAACTTCCACCAGAACTGTAGTCAGGTCAGTCAGCTTCCTCAAGTCTACAATGAGGAGTGGACGTGGATGTCTGATATCTTGCAGGTGCTGAGTAAATTTGAGTAGTCAACACATATGGTCAGTGGCGATGCCGCCATCATCAGCCTCACCATCCCGCTGCTTAGCCTGTTGAAAAACTCTCTGGTCAACATGAAGTCGGAAGCTTTGCGCTCATCACAAGAGATGGGGGAAGAAGATTCCATTATTGATAGCCAAAGCACCCTCAGGTCTGTTTCTCAGCGCATATCAGAGAAGGTGGAGGAGGATGAGGAGGAAGAGGAGGAGAATGTTGGCGAGACAGAAGAGAGGAGCATTGCTCAGTCCTTCACTGTTCAGCGTGTATGGGCAGAAGAAGAGGAGTTGGAGGAGGAGGAAATGGGCAGTCAGGCCAGTGAGGGGAGTGAATTCTTGCACGTTGGGACTCTGGCGCATATGGCAGATTTCATGCTAGGCTGCCTATCCCGTGACCCTCGCGTTCAAAGAATTTATTCCAGCACCAATTACTGGGTATTCACTCTCCTGGACCCACGGTACAAGCAAAATCTTTCCACTCTCATCCCTGGAGAGGAAAGGAGTGTGAGAATGCATGAATACCAGCAGGCCCTGGTGCACAAGCTGAAACAGTATTTCCCTTCTGACAGCGCTAGCGGCAGAGGGCGTACTTCTGCGGGACAAGTAGCGAGGGAGAGTAGGTGAGCAGGCAGCTTGTCCAGCACTGGCAGGGGTGCGCTTTACAAGGCCTTTGCCTATGTCACCCCAGTAAGACACTGTCACCTGCCCCCAGTCTTGGCAGAGTAGGGCTGATCTTTACAGAAAGATGGTGAGGGAGTACGTAGCTGACCATACCATCGTCCTAAATGATCACACAGCTCCCTACAACTACTGGGTTTCAAAGCTGTACAAGTGGCACGAACTGGCGCTGTACGACTTGGAGGTTCTTGCCTGCCCTGCCGCTAGCGTGTTGTCTGAGTGGGTTTTCAGTGCAGCTGGTGGCATCATCACCGATAAGTGTACACGCCTGTTGACTGACAGCGCTGACAGGCTGACACTTATCAAGATGAATAAAGCCTGGATTTCTCAGGATTTCCATTCCCCACCAGGTGAAAGAAGCTCAACCTGAATAATGTATGCACTGCTCCTCCTCATTTTTCTCCTTCTCCTCCTCTTTGTACACTAAAGCAGAGGAAATTGGCTATTCTTTGCCAGGGCCAACTGGCTCTAGCTATAGTACTCTATGTATTTAATTTTTCTGGAGGGCCACCTACCCGGTCCTCTGTTTTAAACAATTTTTGGGAGTGCCACATACAGGTACTCTATGTATTTAATTTTTCTGGAGGGCCACCTACCCGGTCCTCTGGTTTGAAAACTCTTTTGGACTGCAACATACAGGCACTCAATCTATTTAATTTTTCTGGAGGACC
Source organism: Engystomops pustulosus (assembly GCF_040894005.1). NCBI lineage: Eukaryota > Metazoa > Chordata > Amphibia > Anura > Leptodactylidae > Engystomops > Engystomops pustulosus. The sequence goes on from NC_092415.1 coordinate 70,069,543, forward strand.
ACCTACCTGCTCCTCTGGTTTGAAAACTTTTTGGACTGCCACATACAGGCACTATCCAAATTTAATTGTCTCCATAGCTGCCTCCAAAAGTCGTCCATATAGCTGCCTCCATACATTGTCTCCTTAGCAAACGAGCTGTGTCAGGCAGAATTTTCAGGTGTTTCCCCAGATACATAATGGAACTCGGCGCATCTGTTGCCGCCATGCTGGAGACCTGAAGTTTTAATCATAGCAGCGCAATATGGATGCCCCATACTGTCGCTCTTAATCATGGAAGTCGTCTCCATGGCTGCCCCCACATGTCGTCCCTTTATCAAACAAGCTGTGACAGGCTCATTTTTCAGGTGTTTCACCAGATATGTTATGGAACTTGGTCACTATGTCGCCACCATGCTGTGTTATCGACTACATATACCGTCAACCTTTTGTTCACATAGGAAATCATTTCAACGCTTCTTGCTCACCTCCTTTGGTTCCTATCTGCCGCCTTAACCAGGCAAAATACTGATACATACAGTGCTACACGTTATCCTTCGCCAAAAGGAATTTTTAAAATTGGTTTGAAGCCTGAGTCCATTTGGGGTATGTCGCCATGCCACTCTCTAGCCTGCCTCTGCTGCCGCTGCCTCTGCATGCCATCTTCTATAGTGTCAGGGTCAATTATTGGATGTTTTAGATGCTATCTAGCCTCATTCGGTCACTCTGTCATGGCCATGCTGTTGCCCATAATTTTGGCATAATGGTGCGATTAAGCAGCCTCAGAGGCATCCATGCATGCTTCCCCTGCTGTTTCCTGTCCATTTTCGTGTTGTTTCCATCATTTTCTGATTTTTCCAGGTGTTTGGCCAAGCTTCCCTATGCAGACCCTTGGTCCCCTTGAAAAATGCTCGAGTCTCCCATTGACTTCAATGGGGCTCGTTATTCAAGACGGGCACTCGAGCATCGGGAAAAGTTTGTCTCATTTTAGTGCTCGCTCATCTCTAGTTATGATGTGTCTGTGAAAGTTTCCAATATGCTTTTACTAATGGCAGATATTGGGGGTTTTTTTAGACTTAAAATTGCCATGGCTACCGTTGTCATTCTCAATTCATAATGCCAGGGTATCTATTGTGAAGAAAAAAGTCCCACTCCTTCATCCCCTAAAATACTGCTGTCAGCTTTGAGGTGAAACACATGATCAGTGTTAACACTGCTTGACAGGCTCCTGTAACCACCATGCCCTTGAGATTACCGTAAAATAAATGTATGTTGAGGTGTTTGAAATACTTTCTAAACTTATCAGACAGTTACATGCAAATACAGGAAAGGATTAAAAATGAATAAATAAATACATTTACTGCTACTAAGTTTCCTCTATTAATGTCTCTCTCTTTGGTCTAGCTTAAATTCAATTTTATAGAAAGGCATTGCTCTTAATTACCACCAATGAAAAGAACATCCAGGACTGTGTAGATTTCTGAATGTCGCACATTTCATTTTTTATCTGACATTGTGACATAATATGACAGGATCCATGAAAACACAATTAATTCTACTCTAGGAAGTGATAATAAAAATAGCCTATTCTTACTTAGTCATTCTAAATATGATCATTATCACTTTGAAAAAGAAAGAGACTGTTGATTGTTGGCAAATTCACAACTTATTCCTTGCAATATTTCTCACCTATTCAACTTTGCTAGAGATTACGAGTGGAAATGTGACAATTCTAAATTTTCAAATTTTATTCTGATTTAGTTGAATACATTTATAAATGATTAAGGGTATTTCATAGTTACAATCCTTTGTAATGCTGATGAATTCATTTAGAGTGAAAATTGGATTTTAAAAATTTTGGGCTATCCAGAGAACAAGAATGAACAATAGGACGTTATTGCCAACACTTTCAGCCTTGGGTTAAAGTTCAGTAAATAACTAGCATACAGAGAGCTTTATTAGAGGTCAAAGTGGGCACAGATGTCGGGCAATCTACTGCCTTTACATCCAGAAATGTTTGGCCCAAAACATAATGGCCCACATTTATCAAAGTCAGTGCAAACTGCACTATTTGCAGTTTGCCTGTGGGGTGTGCAGAGTGCGCCAGATTAATAGAAACTGCCAAGCGGTCTTCATTAATATGGCGACCCCTGCACTGCTCTGGAAGTGTGCACCAGTTTTTTGTGCACTCTGTTCTTGCTGCAGAATTATAGTGCAAACAGAATAAATGTGGCGCAAGCTCCGACTAAGCTCTTTCATGCCCCTCTAGGTGCATATTTTTTCGATTTGCAATAGATTGATGTTGTGCAGAAATAATCACTCTGGGGCACATTATACATTTTTAACCATCAGGGTGCTACTCAGGAAGCCATATACTGTAGAAAGTTGTGCTATCTGGGCTGGTTTATAGTATAGGATAAAATAAGTCAATGGCAGTCCCCCATAATATTTGTAAAGTGCCGAAGTTTTCTGTGAATTCCAAACGAATTATGAAATACGGGAATGTATCATTTTGAATGTCCTAGCAAGATTTGCAATAGGCAGGGAGCCGAAAAGGAAGAGGAAGCAGTGGAGAGTAACCATATTGATGGAGTGCAACCAGGCAAGCCAAAGGAACAAAAAAAATTCGTAATGTGTAATTCTGTAGAACAAGTCAAACATAAATAAATGGGATATCACCTTAATAGTACTCAACCACAGGACCTAAGTAACATCTTATCTATGCTATTTGGTGTATAAAACACAAAAAAGATAAAAATAAATGACAGAATAGATTTTTTTGCATCTTCCCCCATAAAAAGCCACTAAAAGTTAAATAATGGTGTATTGCATCCCCACATATAGTGTTACTGTATTCCTCAAGGGGTCTAGGTTTCAACATGGGTTCACTCTTTTGAGGCCTACTATCTTAACCCCTTAAGGATGCAGGGTTTATTCGCTCATTTCTCGCTCTCCACCTTCAAAAATCCATAACTTTTTCATTTTTACATGTACAGACCTGTGTGAGGGCTTATTTTGTGCGTAACAAATTTAACTTTCAAGTAATGTTATTTATTTTAACATACCATGTACTGCGAAGCTGAAAAAAAATTCCAAATGTGTAAAAATTGAAAAAAAAAACCGCACATGCGTCACATTCTTGTGGGCTCAGTTTTTACGACTTTGACTGTGCACTCAAAATAACACCTCAGCTTTATTCTTTGGTTTGGTGCGATCGCGGTGATACCAAATTTATATAGGTTTTATTGTGTTTTAATACATTTTAAAAAATTAAACGAATGTGTACAAAAAAGAAAAAAAATTGCCATCTTCTGAAGCTAAAAAGGTGTAAAAGTCGCATTTTGGACATTTGAGCGCCATTTCCCGTCTCGCAGGTCACCGCTGGCCGTAACCGTTTTTATATTTTGATAGATTGGGCATTTTGGGACGCAGCGATACCTAATGTTTCTGTGACTTTTACTGTTTATTATGTTTTTTATCAGTTCTAGCGAAAGGGGGGGATTTTAATTTTTAATATTTTATTAATTTTTTTATTTTTTAAACTTTTTTTTTCTTTTTTTTTTCACTAATTCTTATATCATCTAGGGTAAATTAACCCTAGATGGTCAGATAGTTCCTACCATCTACTGCAATACTTCTGTATTGCAATATATGGCATTTTTGCAGCTCATTCATTACAATGAGCCACTGGCTCATTGTAACGAATCTGCAGAAGCTAGATAGCCTCGGGTCAAACGAAGACCCGAGGCTATCATGGCAACTGATTGCCGCCCCCCGATGACGTTCGGGGTCATGGCGATCGGAATAAAGATGTATGAAGAGGACTCAGCCCGTGAGCCCTCTTCATACATTCCCTATACCTCTGCGCTGTAGAGCTACGGCGCAGAGCGTTAAGGGGTTAAGGGCTCAGCAAATGCATTACTAAATTCCAGAAAAAATGGGTAGCAAACTATGTGGTGCTTTTTATACTTTGATACCTTCTAAAAACAAAAATTTATGGGCCAAAGCAAGGTTTTTATGAATAAGATTTGTACTTATATGAACCAATGTAAATATTTTCTATGAAACATCTGTGGTGGTAAAAGCTCAAAATAACCACTGAGTTGTGTAGTTTCAGGGGGGTTTAATGCATAATGGTACTAGAAAACAACGTCATCACAATCTGCCCTCCATCAATGGCCCTAAAGTAGTGAACATTCACATATTGTTCTACTCATTAAAAAAAATTGCACAACAAATTTCAGTTGTGTTTTCTCAACATGTATCCTGCATGAACGTGTAAATTTTAGGGCTAAAAAATAATTTTATTGTCAAAATTAAAAAAAATTCTAAATAGAACCTTCATTTTGTTTTAATTCTTGTGAGATGCTTAAAAGGTTAACAAGCTTACAAAAGGTTGTTATGAATCGTTTCCCTGGTGAAGCTTTAAAAATGTGATTTGTGGGGAGTTTCTATTACATGGAACTTTGAGAATGTGATGTGACCTGAGAGTGGGGGAACATCCCAACTGAAATCTGGAAGTTTTAATTTTTTATTTATTTTTTGAAACATTTTTTAAACTTTTGATATATAAAGCCATCGTGAAATCTAATGTGTGATGTTGTTCATCTGAGGTTGTTTCTACATTATTTTAAAATCATTTTGTGGACCACATATAAATTTCTTGACTTTTTGAAACATACCATTCAAGGAGGACATACTTTCTTTTTCTCAAAACTCTGCATTAGAAAAGCAAACTGTCTCTACTTGAACAATACAAAAATATATGAGCTTTTTTATGCCACAACATAAATATTCACTGAAAATGGCTGTGCTTCATCATGATGGCAGGATGCTGTTACTAGTCATTTTATATATCATTTTATTGATTGCTTGCTTTTCTAAATCTAGATAAACATTAAAAGTTAATGTATGACAGTATGATATCCAGGATATTTTAATGTGTTCTTTTTAAAGTTTGGTTATCTTAGTATTTAATAAATGTATACATTTTTTCATTGCTTGTGTTACATTTATGATCCTAATTTTATGGTTAAAACTAAATGCAGGCTCCAAAATCAATTTAAATTTAGGCTTATCGGTTGTTTAAGCTTCCTTTATACCTTTTATTGCTATGTTTTTTGCACATAAACAGCATTGTTGGCACATTATTTAAAGGATTTGTCTAACAATTAAAATGCCTAGTAAGTGCAATGTTAACGTATATACATACACATCACATTTACATTGTGTTTTGTAAACATAAATGTTAACAGTAATGTCTTTAGGCAAATTGCCTCTCCTCAGCTGTTGTAATTGTATGCTTAAAAGTAGAACATTAAAAGAAAATCTGTGTTTTTAACCCTTAAGCTATTTTAAAAATTTGTAATAGTCTGACAAAGTGTAGCCCTGAAAAAAGCATTTTACTAGTTTTTGGTACAATATCTTGTAAATTTCGATATATCACATGTCTCTTTTAGGGTAACTGCTTGACACTAATGACTCGTGCGGTGAACATAGTCTTTTTTATAGTTTTAATTTATTTATTTCAATTTTCTTTTCATCCTTCAAAGGTCGCAAATGACCTTTGGGAATAAGTAAAAATTTTTCTGAGTTTGTTCAGTGTTTTGGGTCAGTTTCTGTCAGTTTCTGTCAATGTGTTAGTTTTTGACAAAATGTTGAATGTGGTCTAGGATTTCTATGGCAATGGATCAGTGGAAAACACATTGCACTTGCATGTACCACAGAGTAATTTTTTTCTCATGTAAACAGGGTATGATCTCAAAGACATAAGCAGCACAGCAATATGAAGAAGCTACTGCAGGGGCAGGATAAACTGAGAACAATAAGAAAAGAAACTGCTGGGTACTGAAAGTAATAGGCAAAGTTGTCCTCCATCCCAATATTGATTTGTGGGGGGAAAATGTGCATATTTTCAAAAGTAGCGCATGCTGAAAGTTTTATATGCAATAAAAAAAAGTGCAAACATGCAATAAAATAATGAAAAAGAAGTAATATGTTTCTTTTGTAAACTGGGTATAGTCTCACAGGCATGAGCAGCAGAGAGAAGCAGCTACTGCAGGGACAGGCTTAACTGAGGATGATAAGAAAAGAAACTGCTTGGTACTGAAAGTATTAGGCAAAGTATTAGGCATATTGATATGTAGGGAGAAAATAAGCAGATTTACATTTTTAAAAATGGGTAAGCCAACAGACTAGCACTGCAGCCTCCTTAATTACAAGCCAATATGATTCCTTGCAATACCACAGAATCTGCTAGGTTATGATGCAGACATGTACATAGAAATCTGTATTCTTTCCAAAACTATTCATCCACCATAATCTACTATAAGACAAGAAGATGAAAGTTCCTAAATATTACATCTATTCTCTATAGATGCTTATCACTTCTAATGCTTCATGGTTGTACATTAATTAACATGCTCACAAGCAAATAAAAATAGATCTGATGACAAGCATTGTAATATATCATGTGTTAAACATATGATAAATAGCTCATTGAGCACTTTTGTATCATAAAATGCTCTCATGACTTAAGCTAACACTGCAGTATTTACTGAATAATTTAATTTTGTCATCTAGCTGAGTGGCTTTCAGAGCAATAAATTGCCAAAGCCGAGTTACTTATTTAATGTTTCTCTCTCAAGGGACTTTTGACTTCAAACAGAGTTTTGTCCTATTCCTAGGAAATGACAATTACTGGAATGCTCGTTATAAACTATTTTCTGCATATGGGGTTGGAGTAATTAGCAATTAATATAGATACAAATCCATCCAAGTATAGTATTTATGGACAGCCTAACAGGTGAATACTATGACAATCAATAAAACTTTTTATTGACTACTAAAATGTTGTAAAAGTCCAACATTTTTGGACAATGAAACTATTTTCATATGTTAACCCCTGAACACTATAAAAACAAACCTGAAGTGAGTGAGTGAGTGATTGAGTGAAGTGTTGACATGTAGATTTAATTCTATGAGTTTAACACAATATTTAGGTTTACTATTAAGGAATAAAAATTATTTTAAGTCCTCCATCAAGAAAGACTTTTATGATTGTAAATAAAGAAGGTTTATCTCAATATCCAGGCCACCCACAAAAACAGAATATCATTTTTTTTCTGTATTATATTATTAATAATAATGATAATTTATCGGCACTATTAGTTACATAGTGCTATTTATTTGAAAATGGGTTCACATTGCAGTGCGGTTATTGTTTATTTTAGGCAAGTCTGAACATGAGAGTTCACTTGGGTTAGGATTTAGGGTTAAGGAAGTTAAGGGGTCATTTGCTATGGGGGATCCACGAAGAACCCTTGGAGACAGTTAAGAGAAGAGCGGAAACTTGGTGAGTAAAAGCAGGTCTTGTTGGGGTCTGAGATGTGTGGGAAGTTATGGCCTGACTTGGTCACAGATGTATGACACACTGTGGTGCACACTGTAGGTAACTTTGTAATATGTATTAAGTATTTTTAATTTTTATGTTGTGGTGTTATGTCTGTAAATTCCAGGAGCAGCATTTAAGCCAATGTGACGCAGGCATGCAGGGACCTACATGCCAATAATTGTTGCAACACCATTTTGGGAGAATAGTTACTCCCCATGATGTCATTAGGGATCAATGACCCTCCCTATACAGGCGGCGCCCACAATACCGTTTTGATTTGAATATTGCCAGCTGCTTTACTGGCAGTATTTATCAGGTTAACACTTGTGATCAGTGTCAGCACCAATTTTGCGTGTTACTGGTACGATCTTGGTTCGTGATCAATTTTCAAGTTCTTTCCTCAGGGCCGCTCATCACTAGGTGCTATATTATATTCCTGGAAATGCCCCCTGACTGTCCCATTTTTGCAATAATTTGGGCACACCGCTCAAATGAATTTCACTGTATGGCAGTTGGACATTGTACAGAAATCACTTGCTTTCATTTCACGTGATTATGTAAATTTATCATATGGTTTTGAATATTGGACTCTATGCATTTGTAGAAATGTCACACTACATCTTCAGTATTCTACCATATTATTTATTATAAATATGGGTCCTGCATTAAAGATTGGTTGGGTTTGAATTGAGGTTGCTACTGTATTTTATAACTGTAAAAATAACTCGAATATAATTTCATCAAAGTTTTAAAACATGAAAATTTACGGTCACATCTGGTCAAATTGTGACTGCAATAATGTCTAATTCATGTTGCCTTCTCATTTCACCAAATCAACAGTTTTAACTAATAAATAAAATAAAGACATACAGCATAATGAGGAATCAATATGATATAACAAAAAGTTATGTAATATGACATATATATATATATATATATATATATATATATATATATATATATATAGTCATAATGATGTAAGCATGATAGCAATAACGTGGCCAAAATTAAGTCTTCCAAACATGGTATTAGTGATTTCCTTTTAAAGGCCTAAAGTACAATTTTCCACAAAATCATGGTGATTGAACAACAATTGTATTAGATAATTATTTCTTTTTCTAAAAGAGGACTAATGTACCAGCTTTATGTGTGATGCATTCTGCAATAAGTTATTTCCTCCACAAAATGAAAAAATAAAATCACAGTACAATTTAGCTTAGCCTAACACTCATTGTTCAGGGAATGGAGACATTGAACCAGATGGAGCTCTCTAACACCTGTCATGTTAAATGTACTCATTCCAGGTTAGAACTGACACGTTGACATTTTGTTAATAACATAATGTACTTTTATCACTCAGTGTAAATGAGCTTTAAAGAGCACTAAGTAAAGTCGAGCAAGTATTAACATTTCTCTGTTTATATGCATAACCTAGATGGCTTCTTCATTACGCCCTTCGTCGAAAAGATTGTGGAGGCATTGTGAATGTTTCATAAGAATAAATTATATAACCACCACTCAAGCTGTTATTGACCTATCTGTCTTGTGACTTTAATAAAAATACCAAGCCTGCCAGGCTGACGTACAGGTACATATTTTGAAAGATTAAAGTAAAATATTCTTACATACATTTTCACTGTATGGTTATAATAAAAAGGATTGATCAGGTCTTCTGCAAACACAGTGGCATGTTGTAAATTTGTCACAAGGTTATCAAACGATGCTTGATGCAGTTGCAAAAGGTCATCTTGAAATAAAATATGGCACAGGTTTCCCTGAAGTGTTTTTATTGGATTTTAATAGACTGTGATCAATATAGAGTCAGATTTTATTGTCTTCAATCCTTCTGCTAACTCTTTAAAACATGAGATGAGATTCTGTGTATACAAAAACACTGGGCAGTATTCTATTATATCTATGGTAAGGTCTTATACCTTAAACAAATAAGTCATATAATGTAGCCTGATGGACACATGTAAGGGTGTTAACCTTTCTGCTACCATTTTACAGTATTCTTATATTCTCCTCAGATACTGCCTGTGTTTTTGCTATGTTTTGTTTATCTAGTTAATGGCAAGGGGGTTTCTATAAAGGATGGTTCCACTAGATCTTGCCAGCATCACTAGTTAAAGAGTAATATTTCCTAGCCATGCGGTAATGGTTAGTACATGCCCCATGATATTGCTTTAGAGGGAGGGACCAAACAGAGGACTTAGGAGAAAGGACACCACTTACAATCTTTATGGGAGGGTAGATGGAGTATACATGGGTTTTCAGTTTATGTTAGAATGCTTGGAAGGTGGGGTACAGTAGATACATGTCTGTTGTGTGTTTTTTCAAATTAAGATATATCCCAAGAACAGGGGTGTCAAACTCATTTTTGAGAGGGTCAAATAAACCTTGTTGGATGCCTAAAAGGGCTGAATGTAATTGCATTACTATATAAATGTACTACTCTACTTCAGAAGGTACATTTATGCAACATAACCATTACAATCATTTAAAGAAGACCACAAATCTGAACATATTGTTAAATAACAAGAGACACTGACATGGCCAGTGTGTGTCCCTACAGTAATAGTCACATTGTCTCCACGCAGTTTCAACCAGTAGCCAATTGTGTTGCCCTTGTCCCCAATAATCACAATGCTCTTACAGTAACCAATAGACACAGTGCCCTCACAGTAGCCAATAGTTACAGTGTCCTCCACTATAGCAAGTAAAGTCACATCCAGAGGGGCATGATGTGCTGACATGATGGTACATCTTGGGGCGGTGTTGAGAAGAGAGCCAAGAGTAGTCGACCGAGGATTAATAAGGATGTCAACTTGGTCAAGAGTTGAGACACTGAATGGTGCTTTTTGGAGAAGTGATGCACAGATTAAATATTTCAGAGAGTGAGGAGAGCCAGGTGCTGTTGACCAATGCTTAGCAAGAAAGATAACTTGATGACAAGCAACTGGCAGCACAATAGCACAATGCCAGAAGACAAGTGCCACTTAAAATGGGGAACCCCCACAGAAATGCTTGGGGACGGAAGCTAGGGAGGCTAGGATGCAATACAACTGTTATTGAATACATTAAAGGAACATCGCCTGTTGAAGTCGTGAGTTGGTGCACTGCGCCATACACTGACAATTATATTAACAATTTAGTGGTATTGAGGCAAACCAACACATACACTAAATATAAGGGATGACAACTAAGAAACTCCAACTACTAGTTGTGCAGCCCTAACCAACCTGACCAAAGACCATCAACAACTCAGGTGCTGACAAGAAGAAGGCTATATTTTATGGGATATTCTAAGAAAAGCCCAACATATGCAGGAAAAATGAGATAATTTTAGGCTCCCAATTTGAGAACAAATGTCCCAACCCTTAACAAGCAGTCTTATACGATTAAATTGTGTGCATTTGATGTGAAGTATGAGCTATTTGTAGGTAATGCCCCATAGATCTCTGCTTTTGCTATTGCAAAAATGGGAATTTATAATCAGTCTACATCAATAAAAAACATGAGGTTTTAGTGAACATGGTTTCCAAAGGAAGTACCTTGACTTAGAGAATTTATAGAAGGGGGGGGGGGGGGGGGCATTTGTTATCGCTTTTCAAACTGTCAGACATTTTTTTCCCCTTTGAGTGCAAACTTGTGGCGTCACTTATGAATTCATTACTTTTCTGGTGCTTTTAGTTTTCCTGACTCCTTTTGTTGCGCAAAATTAGAGCACCTTAAAGCTCGTCTAGGGAGTCCCATTTCACCTTCATGAGCGGGGAGACATTACTAATCCTTTTTGTTATTGGGCCAAATCATTAATCCCTTAATCCGCCACAAATCCCACTAAAAATCACCTTCTGCCCCCAAACTAATGAGTGCCCCCCTTCCAAGGGGTCTAAAGCAGAACCACGATGTTCTCTAAGATTACAATCAAATGTAAAATGGGCTTTATTTTCTGCCTTGGGCATGTGTATCAGACATTTTTTTTCTATTATGTTTTGCCTATTATAGCCAAAAATGCATTATAAACATGTTTTCTTATTTAATACTTCAGACGGTATCGCAAAATACATTACTTTACAGAAAAAATATATTTTCGCATCATAGTATAAATTGACAACAATTGTTTTTAAAGTTAAAGCCTTGGATGAAGAAAGCATCAATCAAGCTCTTCTTAATTCAATATTAATCCACTATACATTTATATAGATTTTGCAGTTGTTCCAAGTTCTTTATGTACTAATTTGATATCAATGGAAATCTGAGTGCTTTTAAAACAACACACAGTAGGTTATGTACCAGGAATACATTTAGACATTTTACATTATCACAGAATAAGGTATCAGAAAAAAATTGCACAATTAAATTTGGCCATTCTCTTGGATAATGACTGGCAATTTCTTAAAGGGAATCAGTCACCAAGAGACCCATTTTTAGAACCCCCAGCGGAGCCAGCCGCTTCATCTGCTCATGTCCGGCCACACATTCTGCAGGATGCTGACTGCGCAGGCCGGGAATGCCTGAGGCGGTCAGCAAGAGTTTATGACAGTGGGTGGATCATCGATTGATGACGTTCTTAGAGGGGAACAAGGCAGGGGGCATTGATACACAAGGAGAGGGGCAGTTTTATAAATATGAAAAGGACACACAGAGGAGCTGTTTCCCAAGGGTGGGTGGGAAACTGCTCCACTTTAGCCACTCCCAGGGGGCAAAACGACTGCTCACATGGCATTGTAAGGTATATAGTATATAGATTACCTTTTTTTTCTATAAAACCAATTTTATATACAAAAAATGTGTGGCAGTTTATGTACTATGCTCTATTGAAACATGGGGGCAGCTAAAAAAAGAGTCTACTGGTAACAGGTTCCCTTTCAATTTTGTAATACTAGATATTTGTCACGGGTGTCTCTGCGTTCCCCGTCTCGGATCGCAGACACACCTGTGCCCCTCTCCATGGCAGCGTCCTCCCTGGCCCTTACCTCACCACGCTCCTGCTTCCTTCCTGGCCGGTCAGAGGGCAAGTGCACAGCTGAATGGCGCCAACCCTGACTATCTGGCTGTCCCCAACCTCGAGCCTGGATTGTGAATCTGTACCTCGACCTTGGCTGCTGCCACGGACTAGTCGCACATGTGAAACAACCTGGTGGCATCACGCCATCCAGCAATACCATCCTGCTTTGCGGCGGGTTCTGGTGAAGAGCCGGTTCCATTTAGATTCCGGTCCCAGGTGTAGGCTTGTGTGATGCCCTGTCAAAATTTTGATTAATTATCTGAAAAACAAGCATTCAGACATAAAAGATATTGATCAGTAATGCCTAATGTAAATGCTGCGTGTAATTGCATTGCACCAATATTTTTTTTATTAGGGGAAGAGATACTTGTGATACTTTCGCAATGTAGCATATAATGCATTAAAAAACTTTTTCCAAAACAGGGATCCAGTGTTTTTATAGCAATGAGAATTTAACTAGTCAATCGTTGTCCTTAACATCAAGATGCACATTCTAAATGTTTGTCAATTGTGGGCAAATATGTAAAAGTAATGTACTTGTACACTATAGATCCTTAATTGTGGTAATTAATAGTTGTGAAGTAGCCTAATGAAGGAATGCAGGCTTAAGGGGGAAGTTACCAACCAGAGATTAAAAATGAAGTAAAATTTGTTTCCAATCTTATTTAATCGAATTGGTATTGCACCATACACAACATGGTTTAAGCTTATTAACTAGAGATGAGCGAGCACTAAAATGCTCGGGTACTCGTTATTCGAGACGAACATTTCCCGATGCTCGAGTGCTCGTCTCGAATAACGAGCCCCATTGAAGTCAATGGGAGACTCGAGCATTTTTCAAGGGGACCAAGGCTCTGCACAGGGAAGCTTGGCCAAACACCTGGGAACCTCAGAAAAGGATGGAAACACCACGGAAATGGACAGGAAACAGCAGGGGCAGCATGCATGGATGCCTCTGAGGCTGCTTAATTGCACCATTATGCCAAAACTATGGGCAACAGCATGGCCATGACAGAGTGACAGAATGAAGCTAGATAGCATCTAAAACATCCAATAATTGACCCTGACACTATAGGGGACGGCATGCAGAGGCAGCGGCAGCAGCGGCAGGCTAGAGAGTGGCATGGCGACATACCCTAAATGGACTCAGGCTTCAAACCAATGGGTGGCAGTGGGGAACCAAAGGAGGTGAGCAAGAAGCGCTCAAATAATATCGGTACATGATAAAAGTTTGCAAGTATATTTTGTGGATTACACAGCAGGGTGGTGACAAAGTTAACATGGAAGCCATGAAAACAACCCAAAATTCTGCCTGACAAAGCTCGTTTGATAAGGGGACCATGTATGGAGGCAGTGAACTAGTAGTAGATTAAAGGTGCTGCAGTTAAAACTATGTTAGTTGGATCTTGGCATGGAGCTGGCGCTCCGCTGCCAGGCGAGCTTTCGCCAATCCAAGCCCCTGTCTCTAGGCTGCTCCCCAAACAGCACTTCTAAGAACCTTTTGTATAAGATCAAGTGTAGTAGGGTTCTTATAAGTTTAGGATATGGCGGGTGAGGGAAATGTAAACAGATGCGCAAGAAGCGCTGAAATAATATTGGTAAATGATAAAAGTTTGCCAGTATATTTTGTGGATTACACAGCAGGGTGGCGACAAAGTTAACAAGTTTGTTGTGGAAGCCATGAAAACAACCCAAAATTCTGCCTGACAAAGCTCGTTTGATAAGGGGACCATGTATGCCTACAGTTCATGCCAGTCGCTGCACTGGCTGCCAGTCTCCTTTCGAATACAGTTTAAAATAATAACCCTCATCCATAAAGCTCTGTATAATGCTGCACCCCCCTATCTCAGTCTATCGCCCAACCCGTGCTCTTAGATCCGCCAGTGATCTTAGATTAACCTCTACTCTAGTGCGGACCTCCCACTCGCGTCTCCAAGACTTCTCTAGAGCTGCACCAATTCTATGGAATGCTCTGCCCCGGACTATCAGACTAATACCTAACCTCCAAAGTTTCAAACGTGCTCTTAAAACCCATTTCTTTAGGCAAGCCTATAACACTCATTAACTGCATGAAGTTTTAACTCTTCTACTAACCCGTCCTGTGTCGTCCTCCCATCTGTTATCCAGCAACCAACAGGCACCAGACTTCTCTGCAGTCCCATTCACCCTGGACCTGGTATATAAGATGACGGCTGAGTGGTTCAAGCGACAGCAATTCCACGTGCTGGTGCAGGGCTGGGACGGCACATCGGGAAAAGTAGTGGCGGCTGGGGACCGAATACCGAGGGGCGGCTGCCGCCATGAGGTTGCGAAAGGCCTCGGTCTCTAATAGCCTATAGGGCAGCATCTCCAGGCTAAGCGTTTCCGCTTCAGCGTCTGGGGTATGGAGAGCTGAACACTGGTGGATGCTGTGGAGGATCGTGGAGGCGACGATGGGGTTTTTGTGCCAGGGTCCTGGGCAGGGGGCTGACTATCAGCTGACACAGGGCAAGGAGCAGTGGTGTGCACGGCCGGAGGTGAACGGGCTTGGTGCCACTGAGTGGGGTGTTTAGCATTCATATGCCTGCGCATACTGGTGGTAGTTAAGCTAGTAGTGGTGGAACCCCTGCTGATCCTGGTTTGGCAAAGGTTGCACACCACAGTCCGTCGGTCATCCGGTGTTTCCTTAAAGAACCTCCAGACTTCTGAAAATCTAGCCCTCGCCGCGGGAGCCCTCGCCACGGGAGCTTCACTACGTGACACATTTGGCGCTGATGCACCTGCTCTGGCCCTGCCTCTCCGTCTGGCCCCACCACTGCCTCTTCCAACCTGTTCTGGTCGAGGACTCTCCTCCGTCTCAGAAGCACTGTGTTCACCCGGCCTCTCAACCCAGCTTGGGTCTGTCACCTCATCATCCTCCGATCCCTCAGTCTGCTCCCCCCTCGGACTTCCTGCCCTGACAACAACTTCACCACTGTCTGACAACCGTGTCTCCTCATCGTCGGACACCTCTTTACACACTTCTTCCACTACGTCAAGAAGGTCATCATCACCCACAGACTGCGACTGGTGGAAAACCTGGGCATCGGAAAATTGCTCAGCAGCAACCGGACAAGTGGTTTGTGACTGTGGGAAGGGTCCAGAAAACAGTTCCTCAGAGTATGCCGGTTCAAATGCCAAGTGTTCCTGAGAGGGGGCAGACTGGGGGGGGGGGAGGCTGAGGTGCAGGAGCTGGAGGAGTGCCGATTTCGGTGACATGGGTGGACTGCGTGGAAGACTGACTGGTGGACAAATTGCTCGAAGCATTGTCGGCAATCCACAACATCACCTGTTCGCACTGTTCTGGCCTCAACAGTGCTCTACCACGAGTCCCAGTAACTTCAGACATGAACCTAGGGAGTGTAGCTCTGCGGCGTTCCCCTGCTCCCTCATAAGCAGGTGTTGTCTCACCCCGCCCAGGACCACGGCCTCTGACCCCTGCAGTAGTTGGACGCCCACGTCCCCGCCCTCGTCCTCTACCCCTAGCCCTCGGGTTAAACATTTTGAAAATAAAAGTTATAACTTTAATTTTTTTTTAACTTTTTTTTGTGTTTTTTAGTTTTTTTTTGTGTTTTTTAGTTTTTAAAACCAAACGATGCTATCCTATTGCTATGGCTATTTTCTAGCCAAGTATGAAAGCACACTGCTATGCCAGATGAGATGACGCTGAGTTATTAAAAAAATAAAAGTAAAATAAAAAAGGAAATGGCAGACTGTGCCTAATTGAAATCCAACCCCTAATAAATTTTCCCACTTCGGTCTTTGCGATGGATATGTGCGTCACTAAGCGCAAAACACAGCGGTCGCAAGTCTCACTACAAATTGCTCACAATTTGCTAGTAGATGCACTGCAGCAAGTACAGCCACCAGCAGATCAACCAGAAATCAAATATATATATCGCTACTGTAGGCTTAAGTAAGCCGTTTGGATTCTCCTATGGCTATTTTCTAGCCAAGTATGAAAGAAAACTGCTATGCCAGATGAGATGACGCTGAGTTATTAAAAAAATAAACGTAAAATAAAAAAGGAAATGGCAGACTGTGCCTAATTGAAATCCAACCCCTAATAAATTTTCCCACTTCGGTCTTTGCGATGGATATGTGCGTCACTAAGCGCAAAACACAGCGGTCGCAACTCTCACTACAAATTGCTCACAATTTGCTAGTAGATGCACTGCAGCAAGTAGAGCCACCAGCAGATCAACCAGAAATCAAATATATATAACACTACTGTAGGCGTAAGTAAGCCGTTTGGATTCTCCTATGACTATTTTCTAGCCAAGTATGAAAGCACACTGCTATGCCAGATGAGATGACGCTGAGTTATTAAAAAAATAAACGTAAAATAAAAAAGGAAATGGCAGACTGTGCCTAATTGAAATCCAACCCCTAATAAATTTTCCCACTTCGGTCTTTGCGATGGATATGTGCGTCACTAAGCGCAAAACACAGCGGTCGCAACTCTCACTACAAATTGCTCACAATTTGCTAGTAGATGCACTGCAGCAAGGACAGCCACCAGCAGATCAACCAGAAATCAAATATATATAACGCTACTGTAGGCGTAAGTAAGCCGTTTGGATTCTCCTATGGCTATTTTCTAGCCAAGTATGAAAGCACACTGCTATGCCAGATGAGATGACGCTGAGTTATTAAAAAAATAAACGTAAAATAAAAAAGGAAATGGCAGACTGTGCCTAATTGAAATCCAACCCCTAATAAATTTTCCCACTTCGGTCTTTGCGATGGATATGTGCGTCACTAAGCGCAAAACACAGCGGTCGCAACTCTCACTACAAATTGCTCACAATTTGCTAGTAGATGCACTGCAGCAAGTAGAGCCACCAGCAGATCAACCAGAAATCAAATATATATAACGCTACTGTAGGCGTAAGTAAGCCGTTTGGATTCTCCTATGGCTATTTTCTAGCCAAGTATGAAAGCACACTGCTATGCCAGATGAGATGACGCTGAGTTATTAAAAAAATAAACGTAAAATAAAAAAGGAAATGGCAGACTGTGCCTAATTGAAATCCAACCCCTAATAAATTTTCCCACTTTGGTGTTTGAGGTGGATATGTGTGTCACTAAGAGCTAAACACAACGGTCGCAAGTCCCCCTGCAAATTCCTCACAATATTGTACTAGCTGCACTACTAGTGCCAGCAAGCCCAGCCACAAGCAAACAAAAAAAAAAAAGTATAACGTTATTGTAGCCCTAAGAAGGGCTGTTGGGTTCTTGTTGAATCACTCCTGCCTAACACTATTCTAATAGAACACCCTAACGCTTTCCCTGACCAGCAGCAGCAATCTCCCTAGCGGCATCCAGACACAGAATGATCCGAGCAGCGCGGGCAGCGGCTAGTCTATCCCAGGGTCACCTGATCTGGCCAGCCAACCACTGCTATCGACGTGTAAGGGTACCACGTCATGCTGGGTGGAGTGCAGAGTCTCCTGGCTTGTGATTGGCTCTGTTTCTGGCCGCCAAAAAGCAAAATGGCGGGAGCTGCCATTTTCTCGAGCGGGCGAAGTATTCGTCCGAGCAACGAGCAGTTTCGAGTACGCTAATGCTCGAACGAGCATCAAGCTCGGACGAGTATGTTCGCTCATCTCTATTATTAACTGCTTAATACAGCAGCCCTTAACGACTTGGCCTTTTTTAGTTTTTTCACTTCCCTTTTTCACTCCCCACCTTCAAAAATCTATAGCTTTTTTATTTTTCCACATAAAGAGCTGTGTTATGGTTTATTTTCTGCGTAACAAATTGCACTTCGTAGTGACGGTATTTACTATTCCATGGCTTGTACTGGGAAGCGGGAAAAAAATTCCAAATGCAGTGAAAATGGTGAAAAAACACATTTGCGACGTTTTCTTGTGGGCTTGGATTTTACAGCTTTCACTGTGTGCCCCAAATGACAGGTCTACTTTATTCTTTGGGTTGCTACGATCACAGGGATACCACATTTGTACAGGTTTTATAATGTTTTCATACATTTAAAAAAAATTAAAACCTCCTGTACAAAAAATTTTTTTTTGATTTTACCATCTTCTGGCGCTAATAACTTTTTCATACTTTGGTGCACGGAGCTGCGGGTGGTGTCATTTTTTGCAACTTTTGATGGCGTTTTCATTGCTATCATTGTTAGGACTGTGCTACCTTTTGATCACTTTTTATTAATTTTTTTTATATTTTCCAATATTGCAAAAAAATGTCATTTTTTACTTTGGACGCTATTTTCCGTTACGGGGTTAAACGCAGTGAAAAACCGTTATTATATTTTGATAGATCGGACATTTTTGGATGCGGTGATACCTAATGTGTTTATGATTTTTACTGTTTATTAATATTAATATCAGTTCTAGGGAAAGGGGGGTGATTTGAATTTTTAGGGTTTTTTTAATATAATTTTTTTTTTTAAACTTTTTTTTACTTTTACTTTAACTATTTTTCAGACTCCCTAGGGTACTTTAACCCTAGGTTGTCTGATCGATCCTACCATATACTGCCATACTGCAATATGGCAGTATATGGGGATTTTACTCATTCATTACAATGTGCTGATAGCACATTGTAATGAATGGGTTAAAACAAGACAGCTTCGGGCCTTCGTGAGACCCGATGCTGTCATGGCAACGGATCATCACTCCCCGTGACTTCATCGGGGAGCAAAGATCCGCGGCAAGATGGCGCCGCAAGATGGCGGCGCCATCTTTTTGAAGCCTCCGGCAGCATTGCCGCCGGCAATCGCGGTGAAAGCACCCGCGATCGGTGCTAGCACCAATTGCTCGTGTTACCGGTAAGCCTTTGCATCAATGTGCAGCAAAGACTTACCGGCTATGGAGAGGGCTCGGCCCGCGAGCCCTCTCCATGCACCGGGACCCGGCGCGCGCCGTACTAGTATGGCGCGCGTCGGGAAGGGGTTAATACAGATTGCTTTATGACAGCCATGGAAGCTTGAGAAAGGCTCCCAATTGTCCCGATAATCTAATCTAAACGGGCAACGTTCAAGTGATACTGCCATTTTACAGCTGTAGTCTTGTTTGTTGCCAACGAACACAGGTGTTGCAGAGAGCTTCTGATACAGAAGTCCCCCACCCTGTATGGAGATGGCTAAGCCCATGAGTTTTCTCCATGTAAGCTTAACACTGACACATACTATTGCAGTATGCTTCCTTAAGGGGTAATTGACTATATATACAATTTACATTTTAAAATAAATAAACTCCTCAGAATATTTTTACAATAAACATGGTATTTGTTAGGACAGGCAAAAAGGTGTGAGCCCTGAGCTTGCCCATGACCTGTGACCCTGCCTGCTTGCCAGGCCCTGCAATAACCTACAGGCAGACCAAGATGTCGGCATTGTGCAAAACATTTAAGGCAATTGAATATGCAGAACAATAAGTGTAAAGGGACCAGTATAACCCGCACAAGTGAAGTGAGGAGTAGGTATATATGGAGTTTGTGGACTTAACCCCAGGAGCTGATGTGTTTGACCAACCATCACTCAAAGCACACCTGGCATACACACACTCAGCACAGTAGCATGATGTAATCACCCAGCTTTCCATAGAACATGCACCCAGCTCAGCTAGGAAAGGAACAATAAAGAGCAGGCTGTCAATCACAGCCTCAAGCAGAGCATCCATGGATGTGGTTCACAAGCTCTGAAGATGTCAGCGAAAAAAACACTTCAGAGATCTCTGAAAGATCTCAAAAGTTTTAGATTGTACATTTAACTATTTTAAAAATATTTGTTCATTGGGTCTTTTGAGCAAGAAGAGCTGAAATTTTCTTCATATTTTTCTTGGGTAAATGCACTTTGGGGCTTATTTACTTAGGGTCCAAGGATCGCACTTTTGTCCAATTTTCGGGATTTGCAGTGCTGTGACAGGTATTTAACTGAAGATTGTGCCGCAAGCGATCAGCTAGCTTTCATGTGACAGAAATCGGGGGACAGGTCATCGGACGGTCCGTCTGATTTGGACTGAACGCTGGATATAAGATTCAAATGGTGTTGCAAGACAGTCCACTTAGATGCACCATGAAGAAGAAGGTGAACTTCGGCGGACCGGAGCGGGGAAGCAACACATGCAGGATATCGGGTGCACGATCTTCTTAAATCGTGGCAGAGTGCATTGCGGTCGGACAATGCACTTTCCGGGATCGCGAAAGGACAGGTAAGTAAATGTGGGCCTTTATCTTACCCAAATAATTTTTAGATTTTTCATGAAATGTTGTGCTTCATCTTAATCGTATATGTTCACATAATTTATATATATTAAAAATTTTGGAAATTTTTTGAAAATTGTGAAATTAGTGGTTTTCAGATTTCTAAATTGTATTCTGGACAGTCAGTGTAACCACCTTTGCTTCATGTCTCCATTATCTTGGCATCATTTTATTTATTCTATTTTATTTTATTAGGAAGGTTTACAAAACAAACAGCATTATTTACATTTTCAAGGAAGTTTAAAACTCAATATTCAAAGTAATTTTATAGGTGTTTTATATTGTCTATTTATTAGCAATAGCCCCAAAACACTACATTTTTAAAACTAATCTCCTCAATCTATTCAAAATAGCCTCTGTTAAGTTTGTAAATCCTTTAAAGTGTAACTGTAAAGCTATAGTGATTTTACCAAATTATTATATGTGATTCATCTTTTTAAAACAAACAGAAGGATGCCTACTTTGTGCTGCATGCCCTTTTCTTTCCAAAAGTTATGGCATTTTCTCTTCTGAAAGTGTTTGACAAAAAATTTTCTCACTAGAGGTGAAGTGGGCAGTAGTCTCTGTCTGTCTATGCCCTCAAGCGGAGGCCAGTTAGCTTGCCCACAGATCCCATGATGCTTTGTGTTCTCTCTCAAAGTAATTTAGCATTAAATCCTTTTAGTTTCCCACAAGTAAATCCACTGAACACTGCACAGAGTACATACAGGATGTATATGGTGATAAGCCTGGCAGCTTCCATCACATGGAGGAGCAGGGAACATGTAATAAGTGGTAGAAATCATTAGTACACCAGTTACATGAAGTCTGTAGCCTGTGCTGTGGGAGAACTATGGGTTAATAGCCTATCTGGACAGAGCTCATACTGCTGATGACAAGGTGGGGAAGAGAGCAGTGAGAAGAGCTGAGACAGACAGATACATTTCTGTAGAATCACAGACTGGGATGGAGGGACTGATAGGGAACAGGGAGATTTTGTACCTCACTATGCTGTGCAGGAGACATCTGCATACAAATCCAGCTCTGTGGAATTCACTGTTCAGAACACTTCCAGCTCTGCTAAGTTCACTGAAACATGACTTCCTTCTATGTGAGCAGGGAGCAGCAGCTCCTCCCCTTCTGGGAATCCATACTTTGTTTACACTTTCTTTCAGATTACCAGCACGTGGAGAGGAAGCAGCTATTGCAGCACTAAAGTAATCTGAGGGCTATAGCAATGAAACTACTGCATATAGGTAATAAAGATAATAGGCAAAGTTGTTTTACATCCCAAGAGCTATTGATTTGTGAAAAATAAAAAACCTTTACCGTTATTCTTTAAAGGAAATCTTACACTTATTGAGTGGTAGATTAACTTTTAATGCTGATGGTAGCAGCTATGATTATAACATGATTATAACACTATGTTTATTAGGTTCTGTGCTCCTGTATTTTTCTTAAAAAATATATATTTATCTTTTTTTAAATTTAGCAAAAGCGCTTCGGGCAGCACTTTTCTGCTCTTTAACTTGCAATATTTCAATTAGACAGTGGGGGAAGGAAGCAAGTGAAGTCGTAGGGAAGCAGGTGAGAAGAGCTGCAGGGCCCATATAGGAGCCAGAGCCCTGGTGACGAACCTCTGATAACCTTGCACGTATAAATAAAGATAGATTTAAAGTAAAAAACAGAAGCACTGCTCCTAATAAACACAATGTTATAATCAGACTGTTGGGAATCTCACACAAATTAAAACAAAATGCTGGGCATTTAAAGAATTTTTGACAATAAAATGAGTATTGTGCTCTTAAAATGATGTGTCATGTAGGATAAAAAGAGAAAATACTTCTCAGATTTTGTTTTGTAGTTTCATATGTGGGTGTAATTTCAATACTGAAGGGAAGACCCTTTGACCTTTTTGAAGGTAGGTTTTGATGAAATTCTTTTCAGATGCCATAACACATTTGAAAAGTTCCTGAGGTACCAGATAATTTTAAACTCCCCCAAAATTCCATCTTGGAAGCTACACCACTCAAGAATTGATCAAGCGGTATACTGAGCACATTAACATCACATGTGTTTCATAGAATGAATTAGTTTTGTCTTGTATGAGTGAGAATTTAAAAATGGGTTAAGAAAAAAATGCAAACTTGTTGTTTGTTACTCAGTTTCTCCCATAAGCAGTAATATTCAATACATGGTCAGAAAGTGCTGTAGGTGCACATAGTGTGGCTCAGACGGGTAGTAGTGCATATTTTTGGATGGCTGGATTTTGCCAGATTTCACATGCTATGTGGCATTTGATGAGCCCCTGAGATACTAGAATATATGAAAACCCCCAAGAAGTCAGTCCATTTTGTAAAACCCAATGGAAATCACAATTTTTCATTGAACATGCCATTTTAGTGGCTAATCTATCATATCCAGCTTTTATCACTTTTAAAAGTCAAAAATTAAAAGTGTGGCCCTAATCTTAGATCTGGAAATATAAAATGACTCAGGAGTGAATGAGCAGTAGGTGCATTTGAAGTACAGAGTGCTGAAATTGACTCTGAAAAGCTTTGAAATTGACTCTATTGACTGTACTTTGGAAACTGTACTCTTTTAGGAATTTACCATGGGATGTATTGAGCATTTTGATAATTTTGTTAACCAGTTGGTGGAAGGTCAAAATAAGCCATTCCATTGATGAGAAATGATAAAGGATCTGAGATGGGATAAAACAGTAACCCTCAACATATGACCCAATTTTAAAAGCTACACTCCTCAAGGATTTTTCAAGGGGTAATGTCATCATTTAGATTTCACATTTGCTAACAGAAAGGGAAAGTACGGACTGAAAATTACAACTTTGCATATTTACGCCGTTTTGGTGCACAAAATATTGTGCCAAGCTTGTGATAACAGAGGCACACACCCTACAAACTGTTATGTTGATTAACCCCAGTGAACACTGTGCATGGTGCACCTCTGTTGACACAAGATGGGTACAACATATTAGGAACCATAGGAGTTTAGTGATTTTATTTTATTACACAGGTTATTATGGTGATACCAAATATGTGAGTTTGGTGTGGTGAATTCCAATTTTTTTTGTTATATGGGTGATGTCATCTAAGGTCCTTTACCCAGTAACATTAATATCTACCTCATGTGTATATCTGATGACATGAAATCACAGCATGGACTTATCCGTGCCTCCATGGAGGCATGCTGTGATCTCATGTGATCAGATACATACATGGGGAAGGTGTTAATTTTACTTGGTTAAGGGCCTTAGATGACATAACCTTGGTCACATGAAATTACTTGTTCAATGATGTTACAGAACTTTCTTTCTCAACAATTCAGCAAGGCACTGTGTAAAACATTTGACACAGTATAATAAGTAAACAGAGCTGTATATGTATGTAGTTGATTATCGGCAGACGCTTCCTAATTACTAGTTCCATACAGTTCCATACAGTTCCAACAGCTTGTTCTAGAAGTGACACCTGTCAATCAGGAACAAGGAGACAGGGCAATGTAAGTAAAATTTAATATGCAGGACTCCATTAATATCATTGGACTCACGTCAAGTGAGTTGCATGTAAGTTTACAAACTGATTTTTTAACATTGCAGCTATGGAGAGGAACCATTTGGGAATAATGGCATTACTTTGAAATCATAGTTTATTATGAAGTGTTTATTTTAGGTGGGTTAATTTTAATTTCTTCATTAGACTTCCTCCTGCTATAGCAATGCACAATCACCCCTTAATGACAGTATGGTCGGCAATGCAGCAGGTTACAATACTGACTGCATCACCTAAAGTCTTAAACAACCATAGTCTTCGTTAACACCAACCATGGGAAATACCTGTTAATGCTAAACTCCTACTGCAATTGTATGGGTTCAGCTCCAAAGCATTGCAAGCACCACAGCATAACTCTATAATGTAGTTTGTGAACATCCAAAAAGATGTTAGGTTACTTTGTCCATTCAAGGTGGTGTAGATCTTTCCCTTCTTAATTCATCATTTCATTGACAATAATTTTCTTTACCAGATTAAACATGCAACTTATTCTGACAAGCAATACAAAGTTGACACTTTGTAATTTGTCAAAATGCAAAGGCAATGTATAGGGTGTGTTGACAGATCCATAATGATCATTTTTTTATTTATTTTTCTCACCAAAAGGTCTATGTCAAACTATTATGAACCTACATCTTAGTAATGCAGATTGTAAACTCCATCACTGCAAACCCTTATGCTCAGGAGGGATTTATAATTGATGACTTATCACTTCAGTCAACCAATTCCCCACAGCATTAGCTCACTACTCAAGTAGACTAGGCTATCAGTCTTCATGACAATGGGGTCTCTGGTGAGACACACAGAAGAACTGTGACAGTTTCTCATTCTAACTAAGATGTGTTAGAAAAAACAAAAGGATGGGGCCTAGCACCATAAGATTCAAGCATGCTATTATTCTACTATTCCTTTTGCACAACAAATTACAGAGCACATTCTTTACAATGAGAAGTTGTATCCAAGTCCTGATGTCTTACAGGGTCCATAAGATATATCTGCTCAATATGATAAATCAGCATTATCTCCATGAAATTATAAGAGGCCTGGTAAAAATGTCACTATATTTTCTAGGATGGATAAGGAAAACATTTCCTCGTAGCTACCTTTTGAGGCAACCCTTTAATATTAAGCATTGCTTTTAGGAAGCCTAATGACATGATGCAGGAGAAAGGCCAGATCACTACATCTATTCCTTAAGGAACAGACTCCTAACTGTAGACAGAACTGTTTCAATGTGGTTGCATCTCACTAGTACAGTGTAGGGGACTAGTTTAGCTAGGTGTGGCGCTGTAGACTAGGTGTGGGAAGTATGAAGATGCCTAAGGAGACTTTGCCATTTAAGGCAGCCTCTGCTGGTATGTGGAGACTTACAGCCATTGATTCTCCAATGCGGGATTCTATGATATAAGAAAATGTGTTTTCCAGAATGGGATAAGAAACACATTGCCTCTTGGCTACCTTGTAAGGTAGAAATGTACCATTTGTGTGAATGTTCCATTACTTTTATAGAGTTGTGCCATGTGGTAATTGAGCACGTCATTGGTGCCATTTCTTACATTCAAGTTTAAGTTTACATATTTTAGAGGTGAGCAGAAATATCTACACCTATTTTAAATTCTGTATAATATGCACAGTAGGGGAAACAATCTAAATAAAAGGTTCTTGTTTTTTTAGGCCAAAGCAAGAGAAGGATGCAATCACTAACTGCATTTTTAGTTAATTGCCAAATGACTATATTTGTGCCTGTTAATGTAATAGACAGCAAGCTACTTCACTCAAATAGAGTGACTACATTTTATTCAATTATATGGATCATGTTGTGTATATTTTTCACATTGATCATGATGAATTATATTTTTAAAAATGTTCAAATCTACTTAGTTATGTGATACATTTTGTGTTTCACTTGAGCCATTAAATTTCAAAAATTCAGTGTGCTGTCTACTTTCCTTGTTATAGGCATCACCTACGGGTAATTGTATTTGATGGAGCATCTTGTAATGATCTGTAAAGAAAGAAGGTCATCCACCCTTTAAGTATGCTCTATTTCATGTAGTAGGCATCAAGTAAAAGGTCATCTATTATGAACCTGTTTGTGCTGTTTCTACGATACTCCATGCTTTATGATGTATGTGAAAGTGCATTTACCTGTTTATAAAAAAAAACAGAAAAAAGAAAATTTAATCGAAATCATGTCTTCCATGCAATGTTTGTTATCAAGCTCCAGAACAATATTGTTCTATGTATTAAGACTTATAGAACATTTACATAGTGGAACACTTAATGTAAAATAGATTATATGCAAGCAGTTCCTAGTGTCATACAGTACATGGTTATTAACCCCTTAACGCTGAAGCCACTTTTCACCTTCCTGACACGGCCCATTTTTTCAAATCAGCTCTGTGTCACTATAAATGGTTATAACTTCGGAACGCTTTAACATATACAAGTGATTTTAAAATTGTTTTCTCGTGACGCTTTGTACTTCATGTTAGTTGAAAAATTTTGGTGGTATGTTTTGCATTTATTTATGAGAAAATCAGATGTTTGGTGAAAATTTGGAAAAATTCTTTCTTTTCGAACTTCAAAATGTTCTTCTTTTTCCATACATAGTCATAACCGCTAAAAAAATGTAATAACTAACATTCACTAAATGTCTTATTTATGTGGACATGGTTTTTTAGGCATCCTCTTATTTTTGTAGGATGTTATGTGCCTTTGAACGTTAGGTGCGATTTTTCACATTTTCATAAAAAACACAAAATCCTGCTATTGAGGGACCTGCTCAGGTTTCAAATCCCTTTGAGAGGCCTAAATAAAAGTAAAACCCCATAAATTACCCCATTATAGAAACTACACCCCTCAACGTACGTAAAACAACTTTTATGAAGTTTATTAACCCTTTAATTGTTTTACAGGGGTTAAAACAAAATCGGATACAATTTTGAAAGTAAACTTTTTTGGCTAAATGAATGTGTTTTTCAAAAAATGTACAAATTCTCAGTGGATAAAATACCAAAACACTCCACAAAATTTGATACTCAATCTCTTCCGTGTATAATAATACCCCATATGTGGTGGTAACCTGCTGTATGGGCACACGCCAGGGCATCGAAGGGAGCTGCGCCATTCAGAACAGATTATGCATTGTCACTTTTTATTGGCTATACAATCTTTTGGCAATTTGGACATATAAGAGCTTATTTTTTGCGACATGAGATGCACTTTACAAATAATTCATTTTCGTGGGTCATTAGCTTATTGATGAGATTTTATTAACTCTTGAATGTATGGGTGAAAAGAAAATGGTCAATTTTGGTTTAATTTTTTCGTATTTTTTGGGGGTCGTACACCGTACACTAAAAATACTATATTATCTTTATTCTATAGGTGATTACGATTATGGTGATACCTCATTTATACAGTTTTTCATTTATTTTTACAATTTTACTGGATAAAAACTAATATAGAGGAAATCTCATTTGTTTTTGCATCGCCATCTTTTCGGAGACGTAACTTTAATATTTTTTGGTTGACAGAGCTAGTTTTGGGCTTATTTTTTACAAGTTGAGTTGGTCTTTTCAGTGGTACCATTATGGCGCACATAACTTTTTTTGATCACTTTTTAGAACATTTTGTGTAGAGATTTTATGAAAAATGTACATTTTTGGCGTGTTTTACGGGTTTTGTTTTTACGGCGTTCACCGAGCAGGTCCAATAATGTTTCTGAGTTATTGTACGGATTGTTACGGACGCGGCGATACCAAATATGTGGGGTTTTTTTGCGATTTTGTGTTTTTTTCACTTTATTGCATGTGTATAGGGAATATTTGTGTTTATTTAATTAATTCTTTTTATTAAAAAATTATTTTATGTAGTGTTTTTAACATTTTTTATTAACTTTTACAGGTTAGCTTGAACAAGTGATCCCCTGATAAGCGCCGCGGGGGGGGTCCGATTCTTCTCAGATGCCCCTAGCACGCCGCGGTCAGCGCGACCGCGGCGTGTCAGGGGTTACCACCCGCGATCGGAGATTTCTCCGATCGCGGGTGTTAGAGGCGGGTGTCGGCTATAATATGACGTACTATTACCGCATTTTGCGGGAACGCACTGCACGCCATGCAGTAATAGTACGTCAAATGTCGGGAAGGGGTTAATATCTAACCCATATGTCTGAGACATAGCATTCCCTTTTGCCTGTGGACTTCTGTATTTCTCGAATACACAATGGGGTAGATTTACTTACCCGGTCCATTTCGCTATCCAGCGGTGCATTTTGTGTGGAGGATTCGAGTCTTCCGGGATTCACTAAGGTAGTTCCCCCGATGTCCACTAGGTGTCGCTACTGCGCTGAAGTTCATCGGAATGCACTGAACTTCACCAACACGGGCCAAGTGCAGGTAAGCAAGTGTCAAGCAACACTTTTTTTAAAAAAATGCGCCGGTTTTTCCGAATCCGTCGGGTTTTTGTACGACCACGCCCCTCGATTTCCGTCGCATGCATGCCGCAAAATGGAAAAATTCAGGTAAATCGCCATAAAAACGCGATTCGGGCCCTTAGTAAATGACCCTCATTACTGTTATCTTGGTTTCCGTCAAGGCCATCATCAAAAGGCTACTTGATTATCTTTAAACCCAATCGATCACGCAGAGCTACCAGAACACTGGAAAACTGCAAAAACACTGAAATGTAGAAGAGCATGGGACGGTTGTGGACACGGTAATTCACAGAACGGAAAACATGCAAGAACTGGACACGCAGAGCTACAGTTGATAAAATGACCTTGGTTCGGGGCTTTGTCTGTAGTTATGTAGTTATGTTGACTTGGTCTCATGAGAGTTAGTGGTGGAAACATCTGTTTATAACCCTGCACAAAAGCAATAAAACTGGAACAAATCTAAAAGTATTCTAACTACTTGGACTTGAAGAAAACTCATGAAGTAAAAGTAATACATACTGGGGCACATTTACTAAGAACAGGGCAAACTGTAGAGTAGAGTAGAGTGCGCAAGATTCAGGATTTATGGTGCGCAGTCTTCATGAATCTGGTGCTCCATGCACTGCCCCGACAAAGTGCACTAGTTTTTTTGGTACACTTTTAACATGGGGCATGCAACACAATTCTGCCAGACTTTGCATGACAAATATGGTGCAAAGTCCAACTGAGCACCCTAATTTATGTAGCATGATGCTTAGTGCAGCTGCGCCACAAAAGGGAGTGAGTTAACAATGGGATACAGGCTTAGAGTGAACTCCTTCAGCATTTCTTACAATAATTGTTCACCTCTAGCTATCTTTCAAATTATCCATACATAACAGTATTAGTGTACATTCACAGAGCCGTTTGCCAGGCCAGCGAAAGACGGAGAGGATAAGAAGGTGACCCCACCATAGAGAACAGTGGTGTAGAAATCTTTGACAAATTCCTGAGAAATTGAAGCTCCACCTAAAGCATACTGAAAGAAATGAAAAATGAGAGCAAACTAACCAACCATTATTGAACACAGCTTCTGCAATTCCCAGGATGAGATCTATGATACCTCTTCATGAATAAAGATAGAGTAAACTACATTTGTAGCATAATAAGAGACAATAATTAGTGTCATCTATTCACCACTGTTAGAATTTGACTACAGCAATTTGATTACTTTTATCACATTTTCAACTTCAAGTAAGTTTTTCAGCTTTGTAATCCAGTTAGTGGTGGAGTGTGGAGAATATAACTTATATTCTTAGTATGATTGATGAGTGTGTGGCGGAACATCTGAGACTCTATGAAGGAAATAAATTGTGGGAAAGAGAATGAGGCTTTTTTACAGAATAAACAGAAATAACTTTAAATCATTTAGCAATGTGAATATGCACAGAAAAATGATACAATTAAATCTTAATAAATATAAATTAAGTACTTCCAGGATTTCAAATATATGCAAACTACTTCTTTAATCTTATAGTTAGCATTGTGCATAACTTATGCTTTTCAGTTTCGACTTCCTATCCACTATACACACTAAGAGGAGAAAAACATTCAAGCAATCACTATAAGCCTCAAAGGCAAATTTAACATGACAAATAGAAAACAAA
Organism: Engystomops pustulosus; assembly: GCF_040894005.1. Classification (NCBI taxonomy): domain Eukaryota; kingdom Metazoa; phylum Chordata; class Amphibia; order Anura; family Leptodactylidae; genus Engystomops; species Engystomops pustulosus. Next base: position 70,099,808 of record NC_092415.1, read on the forward strand.
AAGATCAGATAATGTGTCATGACACCGCTCTACAAGACTGGGATTATGGAAAGAGAAGTTATAGGCTAAGCTCCATCATTCCCAATCATAACCATTAAAACACGTATTCTTTCCCATTTTATTAGATTATATGTAACAGTTATTACTAAATTAATTGAACATTTTCTTTTTGCACTAAGCCTTTTTCTATGTATGTCAAGCTATAAAAACCCAAAGGGATTTACTAGTGATGCCCTTGTTTAACAAATTGCTTTATCCTTGGCATCACCTTTAACAACTTCTGCTTAAAGATTTGCAGACAACTGCTCAGAATCAACATCCTGAACTTCATCTTATTGCTAGACTAAGAACACCAAAGACATCAAATTAGTGTAGATGTCAAGGAATCTTCCAAAAAGACCAATAAACTATGGCAGACAACCAAGATCAAAAGCCAAAGGAGCAAGTATTTATGACAGGATAAAAATACAAAAACAACTGTAAAAAAAACCCCAAGGAATTTGCAATCATGGCTAATTAAAATAACCACAAATACATTGTAATATTTCTGAAGTAAAAAATAAAATCAATTTTAAATTAGTAATAGTTTTTTTCCTGTGGATAGGGCTTAACTTCTGTTTGTGGGAAAACCCCTTTAAGGTGTCCTCAATATTTTTCATGATATCCTGGGTCAATTTATAGTAGTATATCTGGTTGATATTCCTATCTACTCCGATGACTGAGCTACTCATATTGAACATGTCAGGATTGTTCTGTCAAGATTAAAAAGAAATGTATTGTTTGCTAAACTGTCTAAATGTCTGTTTTGGGGTTCAAAAGATTACTTTTTGCATGGATCCACTCAAGGTCATGGCTATTGAGAACTGGAGAAGCCCCCCCCCAGCCTTAAAGCACTTCAGTGTTTACTAGGTTCTTCTAAATACTACCGAAAGTTTATTTAAAAAAAATCTGTTATGGCTAAGAAGTTGATAAATCTTACTAAAAAGGGTGTTGATTTGATCAATTAGGCTCTAAAATCTCAAAAAGCATTTGCGCAGCTAAAGAAATGCTTTGTTACCGCAACAGTTTTGGTACAACAAACATCTAAATTATCCATTTGTAGCGGGGTTGATGCACCTAATGTAGGAGTGGGAGCAGTTTTGTCTCAGGGGTCACAGTCTCTCACTTATCTAAAACCTGTGGCATTCTGAACACAATTATGATGTGGACAACTGAAAGCTTTTGGACATCATCAGGACACTTCCTTGAAGAAAAGTTAAACATCAAGTAACTGTAATCACAGACCACAAAAACCTGCTGTCTTTGGATAATGCTAAGCGACTTACTCCCAGATTGTGCCAAGACTTACCACCCCATCACTAAGACTATTAAGGCAGATGCCCTTTCATACAGTTATGGTAATGACAGCACCCCAGAGGTTGTCCCAGATAGAAACTTGTCTCCAGGTATTGTGACTTCCGTCTCCCCACCACTATTGCTAACTCACAGCACCTACAAAAACTTCTGTGGGTAAATTGTTTGTACCCTCAAACCTTCGCCTCCAAATGTTATATTAGGTTCATTATTCAGGGTTGACTGGACACAATAATATTGCTGGCACTAGATATCTAATATAAAGTTCGTACTGGGGGTCCTCATAGGTCATGACATTCAAGAATTTGTAGTAGCTTGTGAAATTTGTGCCTGAACTAAGGTGCCCCGGAGGGTACCAGAGGGACTCCTCCAACCTCTCTCTCTGCCTAGTCCCTGAACACCAATTTCAATGAATTTCAACACTGATTTACTTGATTAGGAATCTCTTTCCTTCACTTTCCATCCTGAGACTTATGGGCAGACAGAGAGACTCAATCAAACGTTCGAGCAGTTCTTATGGTATTTTATTTCCCAAAAAAAAACTCCAGGAGTTAGACCTTACCCCTGAGGAAGCCACAGCAGGTGGCGATACGCGTGGGGCGGTCATCCCCAGCTCCCTCTTGTGTGTATGTTTGCCGCACAGGTAATACTTGCTTATGTCTTGACTTAGGTTAGCAGTGTGGTACCATCTATTTATTTACTTTTGCTTGTATACTCTCATGCTCTATACAAAAAATACCCCCCTTTTTTGTGACTTTTTTTGCAATTTGCTTACATTATATATTGGTACTGCATTTTCCCTAGCCCAATGTGTAATCCCTTATAGGATAATATTGTTGTATCTTTTTGTGTTACATAAGGCTTTAGTCTTCAGGGGGAGCTGGTGGTCCCAGGA